>NC_092636.1:36203899-36557223 GCF_039555335.1 Amphiura filiformis | reverse complement strand
AATTTTGGAAGTTTTCTAGGGTGTATCATCATGTATGCAAGTACAATGCACACATACATGCATATGATATCTTCCGCCTTTTAAAATATATCAATTTTTAATAAATTGTCATAAAATTTGTATTATATCGCGAATATCAAAAATTCAGCACTATTTGATATCAGGAGGACATTCCTCGTATTCAGAATGCACTTCGATATGTCTAGTGTAATTTCAGCATTTCTGCTTTAGGCGTTTTTTGAACACGGGATGGCAACAGACCTTCTGTGAAAGTTACCGTTCTAATTCTATAGTGGAAATAAGGTGGTTGAATTACACATAAAACCGTTACATTTGTAGGTATGTGTGATACTTATACGACAAACCTTGAAAAGACTGTCTATAATGCTGGCCATATTTAATCCATATATGAATGTAGGGAATACTGCTGTTTTATCCTAAGTCATAATGTTTGATTTAATTATATTTACCTTCTGCTATATGTGCATTGATTTCGTGACGGTAAAAAAGCCACACAGGAAGAATCAGTAGCAAAACATTTTAAATATCATGGTTTTCAGTGTGTTTCATCAATGGTATTACACAATATTTGTGGTCTCATCGTTACAACTTTTTGCAATTTTTTTATTTGCTCGAAGTGGTGGTGTACCTTTCTTTTTCAGCATTATGATTTTTTGTTGGAATCCTTTAATTCTGCTCTTTCACGTTTTGTCGCTTCTTTTTCCTTTTCATTAGCAGTATCCGGAAATTCGGACTGATTGTCATATTTGTGCTTTCAGGCTGGGCGAATCACTGGTAATCCTTTAAGGTTAGCAACTGTTTTGAATCATGTTGGAATTTGGTAGAATCGGTAGTGAGCTTGGGCAAAATTGTATTGTTCATATCATATCACACTCTATACTGTCTCTCTCCCTCCCTCCCTCTCTAGCGTCGATAGAGCACCCTGTTCCATTTGACAAAACCCTCTATCCACAACCTCTCTAAATGCATGACGAGATAGATAGAACTATTATAGTCCCCACTCTTAAAAACGGCATCTTTCTCATTTTCTTTACGATGTCTTTGTCCCCACTTGAAAAAATGTACCCAATATAAACATTGAAAAGCGCCATGAAGGTCACCACATATACAGATTCACGAGAGCTCTCCTTCTCTTTCCTTAATAACCAAGGCAAAAACGCATGGGGTAGAAAGGAGTGGGTCGGTACGTTGATTTGCTTTTGTCTCGATCAGATCTGTACACGTGGTGCAGCAAGTGTGGTAAGAGAAAATATACGACATTCAGCCTTACATTTTGTACCTGTGTCAAACTTTAATGTATTTCAACCTTACCATATAAAGTTTAATCTCTTTGGCAACAAATTCTTGATAAAGATTCAGTATAAATTCAGTATAAATCTCTTCAAAGTGAGTTCTTACCATTCTGATCTGTTTTACAGCACCACATTCTTATAGCACAAAACAAGAAACGAATCTGAAGTTTCTATTTTTGTATTTCTACAGCACCAGAAAATAATCTGCTTCTTTCTCAGAAGCACACGGCTGGAAGCCGATGTAGTACAAAATCCTAGACCATACTTGTCATGCTTGGTTCTCTATATTGATGTTGATTGATGGTACAATATTGTTGGGAAGGCTAAATGGGAAAAATGAAAGCTGTGATTGCCAGGAATATTAACTTTCAACTGTCATTTGAAAAAAAACATCATTTTCTTTATCTTTTATATCATTTGGGTTTTTTTTTAAAGTGTTTCATGTTTTTTGATTTTTTGCGTCGGTCGCGTCTGGGCAAACAAACATTTTTATGACCTATTATCAGCATTGTAAGGGGGAGAAGGCGTTTGAACAAATTTTAATAACTTTATAAGTATATAATTTTCATCACAAGAAGATTGTCGAAAAGAAGTGAAAGGTAAAAGAACAGAAATAAGTTGTAAAAGGAATTTTCTGTAGCGTTCGCTTGGTTTGTTTACATCTCTAGTCAACTCAACGAGTGTCAGTTCATATCGCTAACAATCTCGAGTATTGATCATGAAACATCCCGTCAATAAATTGAAGTTTGAATAATAAGCTAATCCCATGGAAGCGATTGAGCCCAAGGAAGTGTAGTTTAATGTGGAACACTACATCATCCTATCACTTTTCAACTTCTATTAATTACTGTCTTCTTGTTGTTGTCACTTTTTCGTCTCCTGCTTGTTATTAACTCGTATTTGTCGTTTTGCTATACTTAATTAAGCGTCGAAATAGACTGAACATCCTCCGGGAAATTACGATTACGGCGTACTTTTGAAGGAACGATAAGACGCATTGTATACACATTAACAATATTAAAAAAGAAGACATCCAGTACGCGTAACAATAGGGTTGTAAAGGTCAGGCAAGTGTCCTATTAACACAAGAGCGTCATACTTCAAACTTTTCAATTGCATTGAGGAAATTACATATTATCCACCGACACAGTACCTCTTGCAACGAATAGGAAGCAGATTTCTGTATACTGTTTTAATAAACTTGGATATTGATAAATACATTGTATGAACGCGAACTAGGGCTATCTGGTATATCTTATGGCGTTTGACGGCTTGTTGTCCAATGGGAGATTTATATCAGTAGAGGCTGATATTTACAGATGTTATATACTTTTACTTGCATCATCGGGATGACATCTAGCAGTGAATCAACGAATATCAAAGGATGATACATCCGCTCTCATAGTTATGCTAGTTATCTAAGTAACTCATCATGCAGTTATTGTTAACTACATGTATGCACACAACACAGGGGCACTCACAATAGGCAATTGAACCCTACTGGTAGTGCTGTGTTGTAGCTATATGGGATGAACTAGTTAGTATCATATATCAAAAAGTATAAAAGCTATGATTTTATTACTTCAACCCGGTAAAAGCTTTAATAACGAGGGAACATACATTTTTATTAAAAAGAAATCCTGCCATCTATCCAAACTCGCCGTGTTATACTAATGCACATTTTGCTTCACCGGGCAGCCATTTTTTGGTCGTATTTGGAAGAATGGTGTCATAAAACCGTCATAGGTACAAATTTAGTACTTTCTGTCAATCAATTATGGCTTATTCTCTACATGTCAATCTTTAAATAATTGGCATAGTCCTTATAATAACGGTGGTCCGCATTGATGAGTAAATGACAGCAAACATCTGCAAACCAGTGAAAAATATCCCAAAACTCGGTCAGTGGAGCTCCGCTAGTACATGTCAATAGCGTCGTTATTGATTGGATTAGTCGTCCGTAGCGGACAATTCGGTCGCTCATTGGATCAATATTATCAGGTGGTAATAAATTTGCATTGGACAATAGATTACTATAAAATGGTTTAGTACTGCATATATCGTTTATATATAAATATAAAGTAATGCATGAGAGCAAACGTTGCATACGTGTTGTATTAATACGATTTACATTGTACATCAGGTCAAGTAAAAATTACATTATACAGTAATATTAACATTGTGCACCTGAGGCAATTCAATTGAAAAGACACAAAGTTGAAGCAACACATTTGTTGAAATTGATACCTGTGGGAGCAGCAAGCGTGACTTTTGCAAGTTTTCAATCAGAAGGACTTACAGAAGTGCACAATGAAAGATAACAAATACGCTCGTATAGGCTAGAGATTCACTAATAATTGATGCAGCAAGTTTCAAGACCATTGAAACATTGAAATTATCAAGACCAGAAGATTTCGCATTTGAAAAGTACAAATTTCTGTCAAATACAAAAGAAGGAGAAATGAAATAAAACCAAGTACATCATCATTATTAGATTCATCGTTAGTGACCTTGTTACATGAATTATCATCACTATAATTTACATTATCAAATTTTGAGCCAAAGTAATTCCAATTGATGTAAAGAATGAGTTGAATTCTTTAGCAATACCTTTACTACATGTTGTAAACCCATCAGTTTGAACAGCTCTTACACTTGCATTACTTCTTGGAATCACAGCATCACCATCTGCTGAAGACGCTAGTCGAACTAGTGAAAACGTTCAAAAATGGTGAGCGAAAAATAGTGTAGTGTTGAAGTTAAGCTCTTTAATCATTTTATCTACCACCCTGTATGAATATCCACTCGTATTTTCTTGGAATTAGTTTCTTTATTGTTTTCCAGAACTATTTACATTTTCTTGAATAGCATCGGTATAATATTTTTTTTATTACTTTGCTCAATCCTTTACTATAGTTATTTATTTTGTTTCCTATTAGACTTAGCCATTTTCCAATCTTCTAGATCATTAGTTTTGTTTGCTTTTGAAAAGAAGTAATCTTTATCCTTAGTCAAGTTAATATAACCCCCATTAATCCACTTAGGTAGATTACTTTTAATCCTTTTCTCATTAAGTGGGGCATGTTTTGTCACAAACAAATAAAATAATCAATAGATGGGTGGCTTTATTCTGTATATTTTGATACCTCGTTCAGTACGATGCGACTTGAAAATCAAAACAATCAAAGAAACAAGAGGGAGGAGAGATTCCAGAAATTGACGTCACCCCCCCCCTAAAGAAGACATGTAAGTTTGTACCATACATTTCTGGGAATTCCCAGACCAACATTTTATCCAAAACAAATGGTATGATTACCATTTTGACAATAAAATGATTAAAATATTGGGAATTCCCAGTGTCCCTAAAGAAGACAGGTAAATGTTTTCCTAAATTTTTGGGAATTCCCAAGCCTAAAATAAAAAGGTGTCTTTTTCTTGGGAATTCCCATGTCTTCTTTAGGGTTGTGAAAATAATGACCTTTTTATTTTTGTTGGGAATTCCCAGATCAAAATATGGTGAAGAATTTCGGGAATCTCATGTTTTCTTTAGGGGATGTCTTTAATTTGTGAAATAGCCGAATCAGCCGTGCATACTGTTACAATTAGGTTGGTCGTTTAGGTTGTCTAAACGCGGGGAGGATACCTCGCCCTTCTCTACCACCTTTGAGGGATCATTGAGGGATCATCCAGATTGTATTACTTTTAAGTAATACAAATTAAAAATTCTGAGATTTACGTTGTTATCCTGGTTAGCCACTCCGCAAGACTTCTTTTGTCTCTTGAGGTGGGAGTGCTTGCCATCGCCCAGACACGCTCCAGAAGACATGCAAATGCATTCAGTACAATACGAGTACAATACCAAGTAATTATTTTGTACTTCAAGCATTTGCAGGTCTTCTGGAACGTGTCTAGAGGTTGAATTGAACTAATGAACTTCCGTGCATGCACCCTTGATGTCATGTTTGAACAACGTTCTTTAAATTAATTTTAACTGGTTTTTTTTTTACTTTTTGAACAGCTCGTGTCCACCTGAATTGGTTTCTTTCTAAACAACTTTGTTCAAATTTTGTACAACTACAGAACTACTGTTCGACAAAGTGTACAACCATTTTTACAGAGCAATCAATTATTTTTAAGCAGCCTTTTCTCTTTGTATAGAGAGAAGTAGGGAGAGAGGGAGAGAGAGTGAAGTATGAATAGATTGAGCAAAGTGATTCCAGAAACGTTTATTTTTATCTTTCATCAATTTAATAGTTTTTCAGAAAAGTTTATTTTGATCAATTTAATAGTTTTTTCTGAAAAATTTATTTTTGTCTTACGTTTTATCTGAGAGTAGTACTCTATCTAGTCTCAGGTTTTGTAAAAGCTTTTAGAAAAAGATATTTTTATCTTACAATTTAAAGCGTCTTATAGACAATTCAGATGTTTACAGATAAACAGAGTTTGCTTTTAATCTTTTACTTAATAATCAGACGGATCTGATTTTATTGGTAAAAACAAGGCAAATAGAAATATATTTACCTCATCACACAATTTATTTTTCGTTTTCTTCTTGTATGGTCGACAGGTCTTATTTATTAATAGCATCACGTCAAATTGTTGGTGGCGAAATTTATTGCTGAGCGCATGGCAATTTGTCTTTTAGGAATGAGCTTGAAATTTCTTGTGCTGTGTGTTGTTGCGGAAGTGTTGTATGGAAGCTTCTAGATTGACGAGTTCATTCTATTCTCGTGTGTATTCACCAGGTAGATAAGAGTCCAGTTCTGCCTCGCCACACATCACATTTTGGTCTTTTCACGGGATGATATTTTTATGAAAAGCTGTAAAACGTCTGGTACAGGTACCATAAACTTTTTTATTCAATCTATTAAAGCCATATTATAATATTTCTGTAAAAATATATTAGTATTTATTTTCCATAAAATGTTAGCTTTTACTGTCGGATATATGTCCCCTTTTAATTCTGAGCCGAACAAATGAGGTAAAGCATAGAAAATTGGAATTTACTACTAGCGCCCATGCATGTTACTCCCGCGGTTGTAATACGGTACGATCCTCGGGGTGTTTGTGTATTATTTATTTATTTATTTATTTACCCCGCCTTTTAAAGTAATTTCAAGTACATATAACCTATATAGAGGCTCCGGAAAAAATTTCAGAATCCTATAATGAAAGACAGAGATTAAAAAAAGACTAGTTCGCGTCTGAAATTCGGACAACTACACAGGTCGGCAAACAATCACGGCGCGCCTTTGCCCTGACGTCAGACACGAACTAGTCTTTTTTATCTTTGTCTTTCATTATAGACACACATCTCTCGCTTTTGCTCGGGGCCACTGAACTCGCAGGATATCATTGATGTATAGTAAGAATAGGAACGGTCCCAGGACCGTTCCATGTGGTACAACGGAAATAATCGTGGCTGGCTCTGAAGCCTCTACATCACATCACAACTGTCTGGATGCGTCCAATGAGGAAATCTGTAATCCACTCAAATTACCTGTGAGTGTGATGCCATGGCCCTTTTATATACCTGCACAACAATTACCGCTGGCTTTTGACGATATTGACAGGGCTAGGTAATCTTGATAGATTATACATTTTCACCATGATTTTAATTGCAATAACATTAAAGGAGGAGTAGCAGGATATAACAACTTGACCTTACCATTCAATCTCCATTACTTTAATGAGCTGATTTCATAATTGCAGGTCATGGTCATCGCGCGGACTAATCTGGGTATATATACCATGTGTTTCTATACGTGCAAAAGTGACCATATTCAAATTTACTTTTTTTTACTTTTTCTGTCTGTTGTCAAGTGTTCTTGTAAGGCTTGTCTTTTTGCTGTGTTGCTTTATTGTATACTGATTTTGCTTTATTGATTTAAAAGAGCCGTAATGACTCAAGGCCAAAATCACCTTTACCCAAATTCACACGAATGCACAAAAATAATACACTGTTTGATTAAGTTAACAATATCTGAGTCTTTTAATCAAAGATAAGTATGATTTATCAATAATCTTGTGAGTGATCATAAATATATTCAATCAGTCAGAATCAATCAATTACACTGTGTAAATATAAATGTAATTACTTAGCCAGCAGCCTTCTTCTTGTTGTTGATTTGAAAGTTCTGGTGTATATCCTGGTTCACTTTTCATGCGAAGATCACTGTTCAGCGAAGTCCAGTGAAGACTTTTATATCATTTGCATAAAAATCCTCGCACAATTGACTATCTCCTAAATGATGCTTTGTTCACCTTTCACACAATTTCTTCAGGCCTGTATTACAGTTATCCCTCTGTTTCCACTTACACGTACATTGAGAGATGTATTATTTCATAAACCATACTTCAAGTCAACAGAAGAATTATATATTCCTCTCTTGGAAGAGGTACGCACTTTCATCTATTTTAGATATTATTGGATAGTAGTAAATTGACTACATTAGATATGTCTGGTTCGCAATTTCATTTCTTTGGAGGCACATGAACTATAAGCACAGTATTACTAGCCCATAAAATACTGTACTGTGAAGAATTGTATTTTCTTATAATTGCCAATTACTACTTTCACAACATATGATAAATAATCAAATTACAAATCAATACTCAGGGCACATCACAGTACCTACTTCTTGAAGCATGACAAGTGTTTCAAATTAACCCAGAGTAATGTAAACATCTCAAAAAAAAAAGGGGCTAACCCTCTTTAAATAATGGCCATTATTCAAAAAGGGGTTGTTGTATTGCAAACCTTTAAAGGGCGTTGGAAGCAGAATTTATTTCTGCGCATTTTGACACCTCATTTGATACGATAGCCCAGAAAACAATAAAACCCCGGTCAATTTAATGTAATGAGGTCTGAATGAGATTTGAAAGTTGCACTTACATACAATACAAAAACACTCGGATACCATTACACAGATTTCCTTCCAATATACTGAATACAAAATCAATACAATTTACTGCAACTCTTAAATCCTGGGTTACAGTGATTTAAATGTACGCTGTGACGTCAATATTTAGTCAATTGCTACAAATGAGGTATCAAAATGTGCAGAAATAAATTTTGCTTCCAACGCATTTTACAGATTTGTAATACAATCACCCATTTTTGAATAATGGTCATTATTTAAGGGGGGTTAGTTACCTTTTTTGAGATGTTTATTTTAAACACATGTAAGTCGTATACAGAAATTACTTCCTTAGATGTAATGGACACATTGGCGGCGGAAGGGCGGAGGACTTGTCCCCCGTAAATTTTTCTATGGGGAATATCCTCGTCCCTAAATCTGAATGCTTCCGCCGCCATTGGAAAGATCAAGTTATAATCTTTTGCTACGTATATTCTAACAAGATTACCCTGCCCTGAATAATATTAAAATGACTATATCTCATTACGAAACAGATCAGTAAAGTAAGTCCCAATTCATTAATTATTTAGCTCCCATAAGGCGACGAAAAAAGAAATCCTGTTCTACGGGCGGACGGACCTTTCAAGTAGGGTCGGTCGGTCGGCTTTTTTTTTTTTTTAAATGACACATAAAATCACACAAATCTGTAAATAATTTGCAATTTGAGAAAATAAATCTGGGTCGGTCGGGCCCGTAGAACAGGGTTTTCTTTTTTCGTCGCCTAATGGTCGAGCACTTTACCGTTCAACCATTAACCATCTAGCGCTGAAAAATAATCTTTAAAAAAACGGTATTGCAGCTGGGACTCCAGTTAAAATACCGTACAATTTCGTAGAAAATAACTTTTATCCACAGTGAACGGGAAATAACGAGCACATGTCATAAACGGTTAATGTCATAACTGGCAGCCAGGACCCCATTTATATATTACCGTTAAATAACCAACCATTCGCAAATAAGCCCAATGAGACAAAAACATGTAAAATTAAATTATAAATATAGCTAGTGATGCAATTTATGTTTTCAATACCTCAATTTATGTTTTCAATACCTCGAATCAAAATTGCTACTATAATATTTTATACAAGTCACTTACTTATTATTATTATTATTATTATTAGGATACTGATACTTTCCCAGTTAAATAACAGAGGAAGATAGAAGTTTTGTATTATTTTACGATTTCTACATTACGTCTGTCAAATGTTATTTCATGTTTACTGTATCGTAAAATAACAAAGCAGCGCTCGCTAAATTACCAAGTAAAATAACAGAGGACAAATGTTTTTAAGATTTCTACATCTTTTTAAATGTAATTTCAAGTTACTATATCGGACAATAACGAGACAGTGCTGTAAATTTACAAACACTCTATAGTTAAAAAACACAATGGCGATAGTTTCCACGTTAAATAACAGTGAATGATGATGTATCACTCTACTGTTACATTAAAATACCGTAAAACGTCAAAAACACAATCAGTTGTCATTTTACGTCTGAAAAATCCTGTAAAATCACGAATATTTCTAACATAGATGGATGTATATTTATCTATTTATCTCATTAGACTTCATCTCGGCATCCTCTGTTCAGGCAGCTTTACAGATGGCATTATTTTACCACCAGTGTTGCTAGTAAAATTAGTATCAGTGGACAATAATTACCACATTGGCACAAGTTACTATAAAATAATGAAAAAGGGGCGGTTAAAAATATATTGTTAGCTTGGTTGTTGTGAAATTAATCACTTTTAGTTCGGTTTTCGTTGAGACAAACATTAATCATGACAGGTGTTTTGATTTAAAGCAAAATGTGTTTTTTTTTTTTTTTTCTTCATATCACCCCGCTTTGGTGTCAAGTAACTATAACGCAGTAGCAAATCTTTTTCCTTACTTCCCTTACCCTACACGTTCTGATTCACGGTCTAACGGTCATTGGCATTACATTGTGTACAAACTCTAAATATTTTACCTCAATCAAAACACTGACGATCAAGTGCGCGGAGAATATTTAACCAAGTTTATCGATGATCGTGTTTTAAAATTCAATATTTCTATGAGTGTTCTTTTCTGTTCTTTCAACCAGCCAAAATATGCTCAATCATCTTGGGAATAATTTCCTTTCACCATTTTGACATTGAATTTACATTAATAAGCAGATAAATTTAAACCTCCTAAGAGAACTCGAATAATCACTTGAGAAGCACTTCACCTTGAGTAGGATGGAACATAATCTTTATTCAGTGCATATTAAGAACAGATAATTGACTTAAAGGCCCATTCAGTGATTTGCTCATCCGACGATCGTAAAAATCATCAAAATTCAGATTTTGGTACCTTTGTCATTGTCATAGATGTGCTAACATAGCCTGCTAGTGGTTCAGCCGAAAGCTGTGTATTTAAGACAAAATAAAACATTTTACACGAATCTGTAATTTAGATACTGACAGATCTAAATTACCTACGTGTATTTGAATGGGGCTTCAACTTCTTCAGTACTGCTGTTTTCTTCGTGTTTTGCCAAATTTGTCATTTCAAAAAATAATACAAAATGACAATTTGAATGACTTATCCTTCACTTTTAAGCAAATTTATAAACTATTTTAATTTTTCTACACTTGCGCTGGGATCACTGAATGGGTCTTTAATGCGGCAGTAAACGTACCCGTATGGCTGGCTTGATTCAAGGCTTAATTGAGTCGATATTAGTAGCCATAGAAGTGTTGCCCGATTTTGACTACTTCCCGACGCCCAAAATAATGATGATAAATAATACAAAATAAAGATGCTGTATTATACCTCATAGACGTCCACCATTTATTAGCCACTTTGCGTACTTTTCAGCTATTTTATGACAATTTAGGCAAAATTTTCGCATTTTGTATCTCAAAATATGCCTATTGCATCCCACTTTAAAAATCGGGTGCAAAATTGCGATACAGCTTTCCACCTATCTGCTAACTATGTAGCATTGAATCAGCTTGTAAGAAAACCCGCCAAATTTACTAACATTCTACTACTTTAAAGGCGCACATAAATATGATGTGGAAATAGGAATATAAACTGACCAGTAGATACCAGCTGTAGTCCTATTGGATAGCATTGGATGGCATATTGGATGGTTAGCCCATATTTGCAAGATTCTCATTGCCTTCAAGGTGAAACAAACCTACTCATGCTACCCTCTGGCCATGGTCTGGCCGGCTGTCAGATTTTACCCAGGGAAAGATGACATTGCAATATTCCCTTTTAAGGCGAATGATAGACTCCGTATACTGATAATTTTGCATAAGAAATCTTATTTTTATAATTTTATGCGCAACAAAATACGACAGTTGTATTGTTTTTAATGGCCTGCGTAATCAAAAAGGTATCTTGAGGTTTGAGACCTGCGATATTTGTAAAGCACCCACAACCACTTCTAAACCAGCACTTGAAATTGCACTATGCGCACAGTTCACATAGTGAAAATATGTATGAGGTATAGTAAACAAACACAACATGTTATGATTTTCGGCAAAGTAGTGAAAACTACTGGTCCCTCGGCGGTGTTGGCTGATTTTGACTACTGTCATCCATGCACTGGCTCGTAGGGAAGTAGTCAAAATACCGCACTCAAATGCTGGCGCAATTGACCAATACGATGTTTGAATTCTCACACATTTATGGAGATCGGAATCAACTGAAATCATGTTGAGAAAAGCTTTTTCGTTGATATCTTCTGAAAAATGTCATAAAAAAGTATGCTAGGATCACGAAATCCTCCTTTAACAAAATCAAATTTGATGTTTTATTGGGTTGCGGACAAACCTAGTCTTTGAGTCACAAAAATTTGTTTCCCGAAATGATGTAGACAGTAAAGTTTTTAGCCTTACAATTTCACCAAACTGCCTCATAGCAGATAGTAAATGGGACTATAGTACATGACATACTTTGAGGATGATTTGAGCACTACCCGACACGCCACTATGTTGACTTGCGGTTAGCACAGCTGTGTGAGTTAACATGACACCACTGCTCGCACACTGCATAGACGTGCATGGTTAAATTTTAATTTGGACCGATATATTTACAATAAAAAAAACATTCAAAATGCTAGTCGATTTCACATTTTATGTTATCTACAGAAGGTGTGAATTATCCTTTATGCATACATCACTTTTGTTCTGAAAATAATGACACACACACAATTCTTAAACAACATCTTTTGCACAGAATTCAATGGGATTTGAAAAGTAAAGTGGCAGTTGAAACTCTAGTGATAACACTTTTGCAGTGCATGATGGGGCTTCCTTAAATCATCCCCTGCTTTGAAAACAAGCTGTGTGTACCTCTTGATATCAGGGAATATATTAGAGGCAATAAAGTGTAAATAATACTAAAACTATAAATAGCAAAGACACCTTTTTGGGAAATAGAAGCGTGTCCGCTTATATACCGCTGTACAAAAGTGTGCATGCATCAAGTTAGCAACCACGTAGAAGAGATCGTCCTCTTTAAAATAACAAGTTGGTCGAGTGGAGTCACAAACAATAACAGAATAAACCTTATCAGATGTGGGCGGGTGCAATATGTAGTATTCGGTTTCAGATTAAGTTGGAAGATTTGTTTTATCAGAGATTATGAAAATATTAAACCGTATTTAAATCTAATCAATCTAGATTTACACTGATTTGAAAGTGCGTTTTAAGTCTCGTGATTTTTTTGTGTGCAAAAACTACCCAGAGTACAAGATTATCGTATACAATAAATACATACACTCTAAATTTTGCAACGGTTAATGTAGTTGTGAACAAAATGGTTGAACCGTTTGTGGCACTGTCTTGATGTTACCTACTTTGAATAAACCTGTGTATATGCAATGCTTATACAATATAATTAAAATTAAATGGCCATATGCGTCAAAATTAGTGTTTTGGTAGTAAAGGCCTCGTTATTGTTAGTAGTCAATTTCGTTGCTCTTTATACAAATATACCATGAATTTTCGTGACTATTTCTTTGTTCCTAAAGTATGCGTTTGTATTTTCGGGACAAGTATGTGTTAGTACAATATAAATAGCCAAGAAATTACTTTTAGCAATTACGAGCCCTTTTCCAAAAGGCAGTCGACACCTATGGGTGTTTTATTGGATTTATATTGTCATACAGGCACTAAATGTACACAGGTTTATTCAAAGTACGTAAAATCAAGACAGTGCAACAAACGGTTCAACCAAATTTGACACAACTACATTATCCGTTGCCAAATTTAGAGTGTATTCCAAACATGAAACCTAGTTTGATTGACCTGTAAGTATTGGATGATAGAACTGATTGAATTAGATATACTAAAAATTAGGTCACTTTGTTGAGAGATTACTTGCACTGAGTTAATGACTAAACGTGGTAATTTGTGTAAATAAACATTTGCAAAAGAAAGTCATCCACATCGGTTCAAATTAGACTAATACTAAATTGGAACTCAAATGTTGGCCCAGTCACGCAAGTTTGTGCGCTAGTCATGACCGAAATCAACTGGGAATACTTCTTACATAAACTTAATTTTCAATTACAGTTTTACTCTTAAAATCATTACATTTCTATATCTTTTAAGAAAGTAGATTTATTTACATAGCGCTTAAACTGGTCCAATTCATGCGCAGTAACTATCTTCAAATCTAGCAAATATAGCAAATGCAATTTGAAGGTTGGTTTGATATTTTGATATTTTCAACATAAACCTACTCGTGCAATTTTATCAAGAAGCACTCATCCGATTGACTTGACATTTTGCATGGAAGTTAAAAAATTCGTGTATCTGTAATCTATGAAGAGTAACTTCAACATTTTGCATCCTTTTTTTTGGGAATGACGCATTTACGTTACTTTATAATAACCGAAATTACGCAATTATCAAAATTGGGTGGAATAATATTGTTGCCAATGTACATTTCTATGTACATGTATTATATCCCCTTTCTACTTTAAGGGGAGCCTTTCACCAACCACATCCACTTATCTATCCCTCCATCAACCCTACCATCAATAATACTACAGTAAAGTGGAAGCAATATATGCTTCTAAATTAAAAGTCTTAACCCAGCAAACACAAAACGTTTTTGACATCATTCGCAAAAGGTTATAAAAGGTTGTCAGAAAACGTTTAAATTTCGGGTTATATAAAGGGTATATTAAGAGTATAAAACGTTTTCATAACCTTATAAAACATTATTTGATAATCTACTGCTCAGCAAACAAAAATGTTTTACAGAAAACGTTTAAATGTCGGGTTATATAAAGGGTATAGAAACGTTTTAATAACATTCCAAAAACATTAAAACTTAATACAAAATATTCTAAACAGAATGTTATTTTTGGGTTGAAAAAATATTTTGCGAAAAATGTATGCCCAAAATATTTTCAATAACGTTTAAAAACATTATCATGACCTTTATATAACCCAACATTTAAATGTTATTAAAAGGTTTTGAAAAAAACATTTTAAGCACATTTCTGTGTTTGCTGGGTTCAAACATTTTGACATAATGTTATTTAAGTATTGGCATAATATTTGGCAAAAATGTTTACAAAAATAGTTTACAATAACATTTTTGAAAACATTTAAAAATATTGTTGTAGTGTGTTTTCATACAAAACGTTTTAAAACGTTATCATGACCTTTATATAACCCGACATTTTAATGTTATTAAAACATTTTTACCTAAACCAAAAGCCAAAATATAACTTATTTAAAACGTTTTTAAAACGTTTTTGTGTGTTTGCTGGGAAATTGCTAAACACATTTTTTCCCAGTGTATGTCATGTCAACGTTATAATGCGTAAATTCATAAATAGATAATCTTTCTAGAGCTATGAATAATCTACATTTGTAATACACCACAGTCGAGGCGAGTTATATATAAATTTCGAGTAATGCATACCGCGATAATGCATAATTTTAGACGTTTTACTAATCCAAATCATGTAAGTGTTTACTACCAAATGTCAACTTTCATTCAAAAAGAAAAATATTTGCACCTTGGGGAACAGCATAGTAACTGGTTTCGTTGAAATAAAACAATTGCTACGTACTGTCGTTAAAGATTTATCCCAAGCTCACAAGCCCTTTGAAATGATTACCAAGATTGTATTCTGTACTGAACACGATTTAGTTTTTTAGTCGCGATAGAAATAAATGAATTACTAATGACCGAGCTACCTTAGGAAGATTACAATAAATATGCAATTTAATGAGCCACCTACATATAATTACGTCAACTGTAATTCAGTCCGCTCTCAAAAGAATTGAACTTACATAAGAATAACTTTATTTATTAGTTTCCTGTTTACCGCCCGCGTCCAAAATTGAAAATCACAAAATAATTAATTATTTTATTTTTGTTTCTGATTTTCTCCATTAAAATAACTTTCAACTATTTCTATTTGCCATTTTCTGACTTCAATAATATCAACAATAATGATGAATAAACAAGGACTAATCTAATTTAGGAGACAGGTCATTAACTACTTTCACACGGCAATTTTGACACTAAATATTTCAAAGCTCCGATCAAAATTGATATATTTGAACGAACATTTGGAAGAGTTCAGGATACCTTTACATGAAATATAGGGAAGTGAGATTATATTGATAGCACAGAATTCATTCAATTCAAACGTATTTTTATTCACAATTTAATCACAGAATGAATACTGCACCTATAGATTTAGTTTAAGCTATTGACTGCATTCATCTGTGATACCATATCAGACAAGGAAAATTTAAACCTGGCTTGATATGAAATTACAGGATAACAAGGACGCATACAGTTGTGTGTTTATAAGACAATAATTATTCTGTTTCGTTGTAAAAGATTTCGGTGATAAAAGTAATAGCTTACAAACTATGGTGAGGCTATAAGTCGAAGCCAATCACAAAGCAAATGTACAGCACAGAAATTATACTCTTCCGCAGACTCTTGCGCGTCTGTAATAACATTCTCAGATCTCTTTGATGAACAACTGACAATATTTCAACATCTTATCGTTCGATATTATCAATCTTTATGTCCCCAAAATATGTCAAAAGCTGTATCATTAAATTATGGATTGCGCTATCTGGACTTATACCAAGAACGCCAATTGTTTAATTTACAAAAGGGCCTCTCTGACATAAATGAAAGAAAAAATTGGACAGGCAAAGGAATGGAAAAGGGGCAAGGAACCCGTTGTGTTATCTTTTAATCCTTGCATGCTCGTGTCCCGTGTTTGGATAAGATCCTATGCTGTTTCCTCCTGGCAAAGAAAGCCATATTGGTTATTATTTTGCTGTATTAAATGTCTGTAATAATGCCCTCCCTGACCTGGTTTTGTCTCACTTGGACAACTGGGGGTTTCTTTTAATGCTTTATCTCAAAACACATATCTCGTCTCAAAAGATTATAGAACAGGTGTAAGTGTTCGTCTCGCTTTATTTTCTTTTTGCAAACCATAGGAGCAATATGTTTTGGGGTTAGGGTTTAGGATTAGCGTTATGGTTGCAAAAAGTACATTACACGTCCGGCTCATACTCCACCCCCCCACCCCCTCTTCATCACACAAACACAAAACTTCACCCGGGTCCATATACCTCTCTTCTCTTCTTCAGATTCAAATTTGTTAAAAACCAATTCGCAGCTAAAAAGCTGAATTACATCGCAGATACATAGTTAAAAACATCCGAAATTCATTTATAAAAGAAAATATCACGATACATTAAAACATCATAAAACATTGATTGCACCAACTTTCGTCATCAAATGAAAGTTTAATCTCTCAAATAGATAAATAGATATCAAGTATTGAACAAGTTTTATCTGGACCAGCCAAAGATCAAGATAAATGATATTTCAAGTACGTTTATAAGTAACAGCATAATTTCATGCTTAAAATACTGTAAATAAACACATAATCAAATACACCATTTGCATATCACAAAATACCCCCTTTATTGGTGAGTCAGGAGATATATGAGGAATGGGATAGCGTTAGTTATGGGAACATACACACAAAACCTCTATGTACCTGCTCTGTTACCAACAGCATCGATTCCATCTTTCGAAAAAGTCTTTAATAACCCATCTTGTATTTGGTGGTTTCCTGTCTATTTTTTTTCTCTGCCATTCTCTTTCTTTTTCCAATGCCTTGTGTCCTCAGGTAACAGACACTTTTGTAAATGTTCCTGTATAATATATAAAAATGGATGAGTATGATGATTTATACAAATGTGAAAAACATCTCGTTTTTTAATTTAGGATGGTATAGGACCAGTAAAGGTTATAATTTCCCTCAGGTAATATGAGATAAAAACCCTGTACGATTCTGTCATATTTGATGACTTCATTTTACTCAATCAAATAAAGCATCAATAGTTGTTCAAATTGCAACGTATACTACAGCAAATATTCCACGTTCTACAGAGGGTATCAAGGTCATTTAGCTGATGCCAATGCATTTCATTTATAACTATAAGAATATCATAGAAACTGATAGAAAAGTGACAGGTAAATGTAGAACTTACCAATGATCGAAGCACCTTGTGCAAATATCAACAAAATTGAGAGCATCTATTTCTTTACTCACCTGACACTAGTTCCATCAAATTTAATTCAACCTTACAGATGCATTGAACCCGCATTGCTGAGTTATACAGGATGTACCAAAATGAATGGTACCCATAAGTTTTGCTGTCTAATGAAACACCTGCTTCTTCCAATTCAACATTATCTTGAAATTACTACAATTTATTGTTTAATGACCTTTTATGACATAAATCTACAAAAAGGTGATGCTATAACACATTTTGATGCGGTAGTCTTGTCCATACTCACTAAATATTTATAAGTACCAATCATTTTGATACACCCTGTATAACCATTGTTTTTAATAATGCTGGTAAGAATAAGAATATAGCGCGAATGTTAAAAGAGGTGCAATTATTGTTTTTCATTATACGTACAGTCATCATGTTAATCTAATTTAGCAGACAGGTGTTAAAACACTACATCCATATCCCTGTCCCGTCATATCCGGATGGCATCCCTTGAATTTAGTAGCCTCTGAGCACTATTGGACTCGGCCGAATGTTATAAATAAATAAATAAATAAATAAAATACGGCAATCTTGTCATATACTTTCATACGGCAATATTGACACATATTTCAAAACTCCATAAACTTAGTCTGTGTTACAGACCGCGTACCTATATTATCCATAGGGAGAGAAACTACTGGGAACCACACACTCTCAAAAAGTGACTGTTTTGTCATATGGGTGTAAATTCAATGAACTAGGACTTTGCTAAATGGTCGGACACCATTATAATGCCTATATTTGGCAAACAGGCCAGTGGTGCCCCAATTGTATTGGTTGTGAACGGCGAGATGTAAATTGGATGATGATGTCACAGCTCATTAAAGTTTGTCACTCTGTCTATGGCAACTTGTTGTAATGTTTTATGGATAGCACAGAAATGTAACGTTATATTCTCTCTTTCTTACTACGTATACATGTAACACATGTAACACTTTAAAGTCACTTATAATAATAAAAGATACTACTATTAATAATAATATATAACAATAATAATAAAAGTACAAATATATTATATACACCAGCATTACATATTAAATTTAAAAAATCATGCCCAAACGAGGATAGGCTGTATTGGAACAACTTAAGAAGTCCTCTTGTTTGTCCATCTGCCTATCTTAAAACCAAGATGGCCATGACAGATTGGCAGCTGGAAATCCCTATCATAATTGTTTTATTAGACGTTATGCCTTTTAAACAGTGCCAGGCACAAACCAACACTGATTTCCCTTACGACATTGATCCTAACGATATGTCTGTATTGTGTAGATTACTCGTGATCGTTGGTGCTTACATCATACAATAGATATACAGAGATATAATTGAGAAGTGTTGTTTGTCGTTATCATGGTTTATAAAGAGAACATTTTCGAGCAACATGACTTCATGATATTTTGCATATTTGTAAATTACAATCGCTGCAATCTCAAACATTGGTAGTTGTTTATGGTGATAATCAACCCTAAAGAAGAAATTGAACGCAGGATAAAGGAAAACCAAAACGTGTCATGCAACTACGTGTTAAAATGCACTTCGGGCAGAAATTCATATCTAGTAACAATTTAATGTGAAGAATCTTATTCCATGCAGCATTCCATTTCAGTTAGGGAAATGATTGAAAGTGTTAAGTAGTAATTGTGATCATTGCTACTTAATACAATCATTTTTCTTACATATCGCAAATACATGGTGTAGAATAAAATTAACCCGATCCGAGTTTATTGACATCTGAAGCCCCAAGAAAAGCAATAATGAACTATTGGACCTTGTTTTGAATTATGGTTTCGGCTAGAAGCTGTAATAGTTCTTAGATTACTACTCGTTTTGAAGTTTAGAAACTGATCTGTATGGTTGATGTCTATATTTAATTTGAAGAAAATGTAGCAGATTTTAACCTTTAACAGACTGGGTTTGTTACTTACTTTGGGTAATGCGGTTATTTCAGACACACCGTGTCTGATATATTAATTATCACTGCTGAAAAATATCTCTAAAAAAAAAAAACATAATAATAATAATTACAAACTCAATGCGCTTTACATACAGAAAAATCTTAACTTCAAGATGTACTACTTTCATTCATTCATTCATTATTTACTAAACAGCAGAATTCAGAGAAAAACGAAATTCAAAATCACAACAACCTTCAAACGTGCTTTCGTAGTGTTGTACGGGATGAAATGGCAAAAACAACGCAAACAAAACGCCGCAAAACACCCGGAGACACCAGAAAACACGCCTATTAGTTGAAGGAAAAATTGAACAATTAACGATGCAATCTAATAAATAATGCCAAACCAAAATGCAATTAAATATAACACTATTTCACGTGGGAAGAGAAAACCGATGTCCAAGACAGGACGAAATAACACAGAACAACACGAATAGCTGTACCCACTACAAAAAGCTAATTCACAGGTTGAATAATGACAATTATTCCAGGTCGAGTCGTTTCCAATGGCTTGGTTTTTCCACTCAGCCTTTTGACCAATAGCTCAAAGTCTTTGTGGCAACCAGGGCCACCGAGCGCATCACGGGTACGGGGTATAATGAACACATATAGTACGACCCCTTTGATCAGCAATGTCGTGCTGGACTTCGAGAGTGACGTTTATTTCTTTATTACATTGGGTTTTGAGGTTAATGTAAAATGTAGGGAGAGTACAATTCTCCAACTTGTTAACACGATTCTGTCAGATTTTATGATTTTTATTGTACACAGTCAAATAAACACAAATAGTTCATTGCTCAAGTTACTAGGTATTTTCTAGAGCAAATATTTATAAAAGTCAGTAAGATAATAGTTTGAGCTATTCTCATACGTCAACTGAGTTTCGGGTATCATATTAGATTATTGTAGCCCATTTCGCGTACAATGGATACATCAAACACTACGCAGACCGTATCAACAACATTTCCTTATTCAATGCATTTTGTTTCTAGCTACTAAGTATTGAAATATCCTCCAGAAATGTTTTTTTCATATTGAAAATTTTGAATAATTCACATTTTTGTTAATACGAGTATTAACATGATCTACCCATAAAACGTTGACAACGTAACGAAAGCAGCAAGTTTAAAAGGCCCCCACCTCGGCTCACTTTTTGGAACTTGGTCCCATTTGTAAACGATACTTATTTAAACTTTATCATATTATCAACTTAAAACATTTCCAGAAGTGTTATGTATCTTTAATGTGCAGATGCAATATTAATTTGTAAGACCAGAAAGGTTATTACCTTGTTCTTGCAAGGTAAGCCAATATGTTTTATAATATTAATTTCATTTTATAAATGTGGCTAAGCAGCTCCAAGCTTGGAAAAGTCATCAGGTTACAAAGTACTCCATAAAACGAATAAAACAAAAAATAGATGTTTGAAACTATTTTATCCTTGATTTATGACAATAAATAATTTAATAAAACTTTACCAGTTGTAATGTTGTTTATTAATTTTAAAACCAGTTGGTCATAGCTACCGCAAGACTGTACTGTTAATAGGCGTCCCACGACATGGCAAGATGTTTTAATATTTGTGGTTCTTTGTAGCCCTGCGGGGCAATTTAGTCGGCTATTCGCGGTGTGTGTGTCTTTGCACCCCTGCGGAGTAATCTAGTTGGATATCCCTATTGAACGGCGGTTGTTGATGGTATTTCGCAGTTGATGGTTTTAATTCCTGCGGGCTATTTAGTTGGAACTGGTAAATGCACGTATAGGCCTATACTACGGACGCGTCTATGTGCCACGACTTAATATATGTGGTTCTTTGTAGCCATGCGGGGTAATTTAGTTGGATATCCAAATTTCGCGGTCTTTTGTTCTTTGTCGCCCTGCGAGGCAATCTAGTTGGATATCCCTATTAAGGGGTGCTTGTTGGCGGTCTTTCATGATGTGGTTTTAATTTCCCTTATTCTTATTCTTATCCTTATTCTTATCCTTATTCTTATCCTTATTCTTATCCTTATTCTTATCCTTATTCTTATCCTTATTCTTATCCTTATTCTTATCCTTATTCTTATCCTTATTCTTATCCTTATTCTTATCCTTATTCTTATCCTTATTCTTATCCTTATTCTTATCTTTATTATTATCCTTATTCTTATCCTTATTCTTATCCTTATTCTTATTCTTATTCTTATTCTTATTCTTATTCTTATTCTTATTCTTATTCTTATTCTTATTCTTATTTAATTTCCCTTATTCTTATTATTCGGGGGCTAATGTATAGTTTCAGCTTGTTGGATATCTATACTTCGCGGTTTGTGGTTTTTGTAGCCCTGCGGGGTAATCTATCAGATGTAAATTATATAAACATGTTAATTTGACGTTAGATTCAAATTTCGAGTGAACAGTCCACGTGTGTCCATGGATAGGGGCGCTATTGTGGGACCAGAAGTCTGTGGGTCCAACTTTGGGGCCCTACCATTCCTTATTAATTTGTTGGTTCCTAATACTATAATTGCTTAGAAATGTGAAAACATGTGGCCTTGAAACACAGTTTTTGATTGACGATTCTGAACATTTCGGGAAAAGTTACCCAGAGTGCTAATTTTGTGCTTAATGTCTGTGTGCATTCAGAAAATATGAGTCTTCAAAAATGTTTTCAAATCAGTGACGCGACGTGGCGCACGATAAATCTTTAGAGGGCCATATCTTGAAAACGATTTTGATGAAACTCCCCCTAAATATTGTTTTAGGGCCAGAATGAACACACACAAAAACATATATCCTTGTATTCCAAATGTGTAGCCTTATTTGTTTTACACCTATGGTACAAATTATAGCGTCGCACGTCATTGCGTTCAGTCACATTGGTTCATTATGTTTATGTTAAACAAGAAACCGTTTTAAACTGTGTTAAAAGTTGCAGCTGCAGCTGAGTCCATAGGAGTCAACTCTCAAAAATACAGCAGGCCAGGCCTATCAAGGTGTTTCTTAAAGAAAACCTGACTGCTATGGGCTCAGTGGCAACTTTTAAAACGGCCTCTTTTCTTACATAATTAACCATTGTGACTGAGCGCAATGATATGTGACGCTAAAAATTGGTCCACGGGGGTAAAACAATAGGGCTATACATATCTTTTAACATTTTTACATTCTGAAAAATATATTTCGACTTATTCGGCTTTTGTTACTGCTCGCGTCAATTAAGTCCCAACTCACGCTCGCGTAAATTCACATTACGCAACGCACACCTAGAGTAATTAAGCATTGTGCACGCATTCTATAGACGAATCATACTGCAGTTACTGTCCGTTTTCCTATACACAATACACAGTGCTCTTTCCCATTGACGCGTGACCTCTACAAATAGCCCTACGTTAAAAGAATGGGGATATGACTAGTTAACGTCGCTGTGTGAAAAATAACCGGCCAATATTAAAAGTACTCTTCTAAAGTTCTAGAAAATATAGTTTTTAACATGTCCTAAATTTTTAGCTAATTTAGATGTTTGGAAATATTCGTACTTTGGTGTTTTAGTTAATGTTATAGGTAATAGTACATTGCCTAGTTAACGTCGCTGTGTGCAAAATAACTGGCCAATATTAAAAGTACTCTTCTAAAATTCTAGACAATACAGTTTTGTAACATGTCCTAAATTTTTAGCTAATTTAGGTGTTTGGAGAGGGTCGTACTTTTGTGTTTTAGGAAGGATATGTAAACGACAGATAACACCAAAAATATGAAGAAATTATTTCCAAACCGTGTTAAGTCAACAATCATTATGTTGCTCATTTTCAAGAATGCTGGTTTACAAAAAGCACGCCATTGTCTCATTTCGTTAACAAAGGTACACATACCATTGTTTCCTTTCGTTTCCTTTATAATCGGTTACCCAACTGAAGCTATAATACAAACTTTATTGCGTTATCGCACATGAAAACAGTCACATGTGCACAGCCAGATAAGATCCGATTTAATCAGTTGAGCTGTTTCAATGAGTGTTATCTTGGTTTAATAGCTTTTAATGGGGTTAAGTCCTGCAAAGGTCGAGATGAATTCTACTGTAGACATGACTGCATCATGTCCAACGAGCCAAGTCATGGTCAGGATTTGGTCGGCCATGACGGGTCCCCGCATGCACCACACTGGTTGATTAAAGCTGCTTAAAATTCGATGTTAGATTCTTATGTGTTGTACACTGTCATTATTCTTTTGTCTACGTGTAGCACAGGTGATAGAATGCAGTTTAAAATACCCTCCAAGGCCGAATCATTTCACATTTTAGGTGAGATGGAGCCGACGGGGACCCAACTTTGGCAGCCATTAAGGTGTAGGAATGCGTGAAATTGGATTCGTCTATATCAATACACAGTGATACGAGTCTTATTTTTTCCGCCTTATATAAGCCGAACAAAATTTAATTACGTGGTATTTAGACACATACGTACATTTCTAAGTCAAAAACTACGCAAAAAACAAATTTGGGAAATAGTGACACTGTGATTTTCAGGTACCCCTAAGTCAAAAACTACGCAAGTTCCCCCTAATTCTTTTTTTAACTTCAGAGCATACCGTGACGCTTTCGTTTTGAAAATATGTGGCCTTGAAAATTGGAAAAGTTACTGTCTTGTGGCAATGTGATTTTCAGGTACCCCTAAGTCAAAAACTACGCAAGCGACACAGTTTTTGATTAAAGATTCTGAACATATGGGGAAAAGTTACCCAGAGTGCTAATGTTGTGCTTAATGTCTGCTTGCATTCAGAAAACATGAATCTTCAAAAAAAAAATTTAAATCAGTGACGCGATGCACGACAGCGAAAGAAGGGGGAGGATCTTGACAAAATTACAAAAAATGACTTGGGCAATTAGCATAGCAGGCTGACGATATCTGGTATGGGGGTTGTAATGGGATGTAGAAGAGGGGTGTGTTTTTTGTGTGTGAGCATCAGTTAAATGTAATTACCAATAGACGGAATATGGGTTGAGAACGGTGAGTGACACTGTGACACATTTTTTATAAATAACCACAAATATCAACACCAAGATTATTTGGTTAACTATAATTTTAGGTTTAAATATTTTATCGAAAGTTTTCTTGCTCGTAAGTTATTTCATAATATACATAGATAAATGCCCATGGCCATTTATCTACTCATTCATCATAGTAATACTGGTAACATTTTTATAAATAACCACAAATATCAACACCAAGATTATTTGTTTAACTATATTAATAATTTTCAACACCAAATACACACTTAGTTTTAAATATTTTATTGAAGGTTTTCTTGCTTGTTTCGTAAGTTATTTCTTAATATTAAGATAAATGCCCATGGCTATTTATCCACTCATTCATCATAGTGTCACTTCTCTTAAGGTTTTATTACAAGCCATATTTTTGAAACACCTGTCTCCTTTCTGAAAGTACTGTTGGCTTTACAGATTGCGAAAAGTTGTATAATCATTCTGCATCATACACTTAAAGCACTTAAATATAAAGTATTTTAATTAAAAGATGTGAACATTTTATTGCTTATCGGAAGTTGTTATCAAATATCAATCTTTGCATATCAATATCAAATTTTCAACTAGCCGTAAGGTTGTTAAACCAAATACAACAGCAGGTATCATATTCATGTATTCATATTCATATTTATTTCCATGAAAATCATTACATTACATTACATCAAAAAATATGCAAACACGATACATCTGGAGAAAAAGGCTGGAAGACCAAAAAGGCCTGGAAGTTAAAAGAAATTAGCAACAAAAAAAACTTTACCAAACATAACCAAAAAAAGGTAGTCGTAGGGAAATATTTATGTAAGTTCTAGAAATCACTTTTAAAGTGTAGGTGGCGGCGGCTTACCATATAAACTTTTTCGCCCAGTCTCCAGCCTGGGTGATATCCAGTCCAGACCTTGCTCTTTGAACCCAAATAAGCTCCTTTGAAACGAAGTAGGCAAATGCATTTGCTTCGTCCTCATTCAAATGATTTTGCAGGATAATGCATAGTATTTAAGTAATAGATCTGCAAGCTACTAAAGTAACTTCACTCCCATGACAAAATTCATAAAAATATATTCAGCAGTGAACGCTTTGACTTTACCCAGGGTATGGATGGAATAGTAACCTCATTCCCCATGACAATTATTCATAAAGATGTTTAGTAGCCTATGGTAAAGTTATTTTTTGACCTAGGGATGATGTTTCAATATGAAAGTTGACAGATGAATGTGTGGAAGTTTAAAAGAGGTCACTAAATCGTCAGTAATTACTATGGTAACTATTCATGAACTTGGATAGCTGGCTAACTGACATGGTCTGAGGTCAACTTCATAAACTTTAATGAATATACAAACATATTGGGTTCAAGAACTGAAACAATGGGGAGTGATGTTACTCTGTCTGCAATCGGAGGGCTAGTATTGTTAGTAGCATACGGGTAGTTCATATAAAACCTCATTCAGAAATCATAGCTCAAAATGTGACATCCAGTCATGCCAGTTGTGGAGTAGGAGTTCTTTGGTTGTGACATCACCATCTCATTTACTGATCAGAAGACATGTATTTTATGTGTGACACGATCTGGTCCATGGTGGCCAACGGCATATTTGAAAATTTTGTTACTGTAATATACAAACAATAGGCTATCATTTACTGAAAACCCCAATGTCTAGCATACTTGGTTCTGAAGTTATGAAGTTTTTTGATGCCTATTTTCTTGTGTATTTTATTGTTTTTACTCCAAATTTTTACCCTTTTCTCAGATAAAATTTGCCGCCTTTGGCCCCCATGGACCAGATCGTGTCGCATATACTGTATATATTGCCTACTTCTTCCCAGCTATGTGGAGGCAAGGTGGGGCAGTCATAAGACATCTGTATGGCCTGGGTACTCCCTTTTAAAAGGGTTTTAATTTTTGTATATAATCAGATCGTTATTAGCTGTATTAATGCACGACCTACTAATGTTGGAAGGGTTATAACTCCACTAACGCAGGTTTCCCCGTACATCGATATAAACGGCCAAATGGCTTAGGCTAATCGTTATTTGCGCTCAAGAAATTTAAAAGACCTTTAACCTGCCATGGGTAAGATTATCGATCGAACTTTAAAGGGTCGAGTCCTACGGATATTGTCATTTATTCATTCGCAATCATCTTATCGCTGCTTTGGGTCAGTTATCTGTCTCACCCTACACCAACAACAACAACAATAAATAACTGTTGCAGTGAAACAAACTTTATTTTCGTCATATCTGTAAGAAACCGGTATGGAGGTATGTATTTTAATAGTGGTTCAGATTGTTGCGCATATCTGTTTTATTCGAGTTTTTGATGTAATTAGGAGTAAGTATATTTTACCACGATATATTGTTGTTCTTAATGCCATGCTGGGTATTTTTTGATGTATTTTTATTTTCCTTGTACAGCGCATTGGTCCATGGGAAATGCGCTTTATAAATTCTTTGAAATAATAATAAAAGTAAATTACGAAAGGAAAGCAACTTCATCTGAATGTGACTAAATTGCCATTATTTCATTAATAATCTGGAGACAAATATCTTGCTATAGTCTCTCTTTTTTGGAATAGATTTTTGTTTTTGTTTAATAAAGATAGGTAACATTTTAGAGAATATATGTAATGAAAGTAAGACTTCAAATTAAAGATCATGAAAGATTATAAAGTTTAAGGCGTTGTCTTTATATCGACGGTAATGTGACATGTGATATTTAAAACAGGTGGCCGCTGATCTAATAGTTTCAAAGCAGTCATCTGCTTTGATTTTTGTCAGTTTTGGTCCCATGTTTACTTCTTTCATCAGCAAGTGTTTGAATATATGTCAAAATACAACAAAACATGAATGTTATTTATACGTATCAATATCAATGTTTTCAGGAAATTAATTAAAGGCTTGTTTATTGGCAGATAGGCAAAAGGTAAAAGTACTATACGGCTTTTTTCATTAAAAACATAAACAATATCTACGTGTGGATAAATGTAATATTAGGCGACGAAATAACATGTTCTACAAAAATCTGAAAAATCGCAAAAAAAATCTAAACATATTTTCTATAAAAAAAAAAGTTCAGCCAAAATTGATAAATGTTGGCCAAAAACGGCTGATTTTACACTAATTTAGTCAAATTAAAAAATTCTCGGTCGGTCGAGCCCGTAGAACATGGTATTTCGTCGCCTTTTACATTCCTTAAGCCAGCTAATAGTCATAACAAGGCACTTCACAAACTTTTAAATAAGGATAAGAGGAAGAAGCAGTAACAGAAGTAGAAGAAGACGAAGACGAAAACAAGAAGGCTGAATGATAACAAGTTTACAGTGTATTTTTGTAAGCATTGTGTCTGTTTCACAGTTATAATCCTTTTATCACTTTAGCACGGCATTAACGGCTTAGGCCTCGTATCCATAGGTTGTTCTCTTGCGGCGTGTGCCCTTGTTCCTTGTTTACTTTTTCCCATGTGACCTGCCACACAGACAACGAACCGTAGCGGTCACTAAGCAAAGCAAAGGTTCGTTGTCTGTGTGGCAGGTCACATGGGAAAAAGTAAACACGGAACAAGGGCACATCCACAAGGGAACAACCTATGGATACGAGGCCTTACATACCCATAAAAATACATGTATTTAAAGCGTTATACAGGGTGGTCCAAAAAGTTTAGAGTTTAGAGAAGCCATTATCAAACGTGTTGCATATTTTAAATATATATCTTAAAATTTGAGAAAAAGAAGCTAAAGTAATATTAAATATATCTCTTAAAATTAGAGAAAAAGCTAAAATGGCAGCAGTTTTACGCCGGAGGGTCCAAAATTATTTTGTCCACATGTAATTCAATGGAATGTATCCGATTACCAACAGTATTGCGATAGGCATGCATATTGATAAACACCCTCGGCGTTTCATTCAATGTTAGTTAAAAGTGTGACCTTTCTTGAGAAAGGCGCTATAACTGACAATAGCAATAATAGCACTCTTATTAACATGTCTTGCGATCGCGCGTTTCTGCCATTACTTTGTATGTATAATCGCAATAATCGCACCGCGATTTTGAAGAATTATTATTTGTGCTATTAACACTTATGTTTTTCAAACTTAAAATATTTCTACTAAAACGGCTTAACGTGGTACGCTATTCGCGCGATTTTGCGATTTTGGTGGTTGGTTGATAGATCTATATAGGGGGTGCGCTATTTTGCGATTTTGTACTTTGGTCCATTATGATGGGGAAAATGTCTTAGCACTGAAGCGCTATTCGCGCGATTACGTTATTTTTCCACAAGTACTTAAGAAGTAGTGCTATTCGCGCGATTTTGCGATTTTGTTGGGTAGTTGATAGCTCTATATAAGGGGTGCGCTATTCGCGTTATTTTGTACTTTGGTCCATTCTGATGGGGAAAATGCCTTAGCACTGAAGCGCTATTCGCGCGATTTTGCGATTTTGGTGGTTGATTGATAGATCTATAGGGGGTGCGCTTTTCGCGCTATTTTTCGTTTTTATACTTTGGTCCATTGTGAACGGAAGCGATTTTCAGAAAAAAAGAAAACAATAATGTTTAGGGGCGGTTTTCGTGCATGAATGTAGAACGAGGCAATATACACTTTATGGGGCGGTCTTCAGAATAAGAAACAATGTTTAGGGGCGGTGTTCGTGGACGAAGTAAGAACGAGGCAATATACACCATGTTCTGTTGCTCAAATTGCGAATGCTTTTTGAAGTAGAGAAGTGATGTTTGGGATTCGGCGGTTTTCGGGGAGGGGTATTTTGTCGGTTAATACTATATACATATCTAAACATCCTCGTCCTGACAACTCTTTCAGAGGATGACGACTCTATAACACAGCAATTCTCGTCAAAGAGAAATTTAAAATCTGGTGTGGACGGTTTTGGGGTGGGGCGGGCAACTTTTTCAGAGGATGTCGACTTTAGACACAGCGGTTCTCGGCAAAGAGAAGGGATGTTTAGTTGGGAGGTTTTGTCGGTGAGTACAACATATCTAAACATCCTCGTCCCGACAACTCTTTCAGAGGATGGCGACTTAGACATAGCGGTTCTCGGCAAAGATAAGTGATATACACCATGTACTATTGCTCAAATTGCGAGTGATGTTTGGGCTTGGGCGGTTTTCGGGAAGGGGTATTTTGTCGATGAGTACTACTTTTCTGGAAATGGAGAAAGCTGGACTTGGGCGGTTCGGGGAAGGGGATATTGTCGGTGAGTACAGCGGTTCTCGGCAAATTGCGCGTGCTTTTTTAAAGTAGAGAAGTGATGTTTGGGCTTTCGGGAAGGGGTATTTTGTCGGTGAGTACTACATATCTAAACATCCTCGTTATGACAACTCTTTGAGAGGATGGCGACTTTAGACACAGCGGTTCTCGGCAAAGAGAAGTGATGTTTGGTTGGGCGGTTTTCGGGAAGGGGGATTTTGTCGGTGAGTACAACATATCTAAACATCCTCGTCCTGACAACTCTTTCAGAGGATGGCGACTTTAGACACAGCGGATCTCGGCAAAGAGAAATTTAAAATCTGGTGTGGACGGTTTTGGGGTGTTTGCAGAAAATTTTTAAAAGGCGATAATGTTTAGGAGAGGTGTTCGTGGATAAAATAAGAAGGAGCCAATAGATACTCATTTACTGTTTCATAAAATAAAATTGTGGGGTTGAAAACTAAATCTGGTTTACGGAGGTTTTAGAAAAACGCAAAATCGCGTGAATAGCACAGGCTTGAGGTACGGTAGATGATGTACAAAAACGCAAAATCGCGTGAATAGTTCATGCTTGAGGTACTGTAGGTGATGTACAAAAACGCAAAATCGCGTGAATAGCACAAGCTTGAGGTGCGGTAGTACAAAAACGCAAAATCGCGTGAATAGCACAAGCTTGAGATACCGTACGGAAGGTGATGTACAAAAACGCAAAATCGCGTGAATTGCTGTTCTGTTTATTCTGTGCTCTTTATGGTAAGAATCACGCTTTCACATTAACTTGTGCTCCTTTGTGCTATTCTGTGATCTTATGACAAGAATCACGCTTTCACATTAACTTATGCTATTCTGTGGTCTTATGACAATAATCACGCTTTCACATTAACTTGTGCTACTCTGCGCTATTCTGTGCTCTTATGACAAGAAATCAGAATCACGCGTTCACATTAACTTGTGCTACTTTGCGCGATTGTTGCTATTGTCAGATTTAGCGCCTTCATGCCTTTCTTGTCTTATTTTCAACATGATTCGCACATAGCAGCATTCTCATTTTCCTGTGTTAAGAGGATAAAGCATTTATCTGTTAATAACATGTTTGTCTATATATTTATGCAATACACTAAGTCAGTCAAGAATACGCACTTTTCTATCTGATGATATTTAGCTGTCCTACTTTTTCGGGATATATTGTAAGCCTAAAATTTCACCGGCATAATGAGCAAAATATGTGACCCCATCGGCACAACTAAGCCCTGAAGTCGCCAGTCATCATTTTGAGATATTCAACCAAAATATTCTGCTTGAAATTAGCTTTAAAATGATGTATATCATGTCTATAGTACTTGACATTTAAGTAGTGAAAATCAATAAAACAGTCAATAAATCCTTTGTTTCCTACTGTTTATTGTTAAGTTCGATGGAGCATATCTCAATAGTGGCACTGGCGACATCCGGGCTCAGTTGTGCCGAGGGTCACATATGAGCTTTCTTCTGATGCCAAAATATCCAATTTGTTAGGAACAAAATTGCGGGATGAAACTGTTGATCGGGTCACCCATTTTTAAATCATTTGATATAATTTCATAATAGCTCCAAAGTCCAAACAGAACACAACTTGTTATTCATGATGAACATTCTGCGCTTGAAAAATACTAACACTAGGATTTTGACACCACAAAATGTATATTCGTACTATTTTGATGGTATATATATAATATACATTAGAACAAACCCCTTTATTAGCTGTATGAAAGTAGCATTTCTCGTATTTAAGCGTATACCAGGATCCGGAGCGATATTATATCAAATCTGTTGTTTAGCGTGCAGGTTTCAGATCATCAATTGTGTGTGTGCATATTTTAGATGATATGGCTATCAAGGGTCCGGAAGAAGAATACATAACGGTTAATATGGGTACTAGAAGTCAGTTAATCCCGGCAGTTAATTCGTATTAAGATGAACTCAAACAAACGTGACATGAAAAGGCGACGTACTTCATTACACATCCGTAAGGAAACCTTTGTCTGTTTTTCCACTATTGTCTCCGTTGATTTTTGTCAGTAGCTGTACCAGACGTGGCACAGTGTAACAATAATAATAAAATACAGACAACGTTTTATCTCCTTCTTTAATTCAGCAATGTATATACCTGTAATTTAAAGGTTATCATTTCCCTCAGGTTGCATCATGATTATATGGAGAACAAACATCTGCAACTTTTTAGCACAATTCTGTCAGATTGTCATGATTTTATTTTACACAGTCAAATAAAACATCATTAGCTGATTGTTCAAATTACAACATATTTTCTGGAGTAAATATAAAACATGCAACTATGATATTTGAACTTTTCTCATCCTTTAAATGAGTTTCTGATATGCGTATCAAATTTTGATCATTGTAGCTAATTCTGCCTGCTACGGAATACGTTAAACACTCATCATACATTATTCCAGTGGGTATTACATGACAAAGTATGTGTTTATAAACTAACAAAATTACGGTGAGTGACACTGTAAACATTTTGGTAAAATATTAACCAAATAAATCTACACAAAGATTACTTGTTGAATGTACTAATAATTAAAACACAATATATAAAAGCTCGTTTGCAACGTTTACACCCGCAGCTTGCCAATATTAACTCCAATTCGTTGGCCTGGCAACGTTTGCACCCATGGCTTGCTTTCCCAAGTCCGCTGCACCACATCGAGGGATCTTTTTCTTTTTCTCTTCTTTATTTCTTCCTTCCCTACGCCAAAAAGCAGATGAGTGGTTAATAAGCCCAACTTTTTTCCTTCACTGAGGTCTTAATTAACCCTACCCAGTACTACAAAATACTACTCTACAAGCGACTATACACCACTTTACATCATTGTTTATCAACAAAGGCGAGGGATTGGTCTGTCGATATGCCCGAACGAACCGCTTCACTGGTCAATGGCTTTCTTGTACTATATGAAATGTGGTGGGAGATTTAAAATACACATGCCCTGAGCAGACTACGATGCGCACGCACACTGCAGGGCAAAGAACAATGGAAAGTACCATAATGCGTGCGCATACTGCCGGGCAATGACGTCACATGTCAAGTGGTCTATAACATCAATACTCCACGTGATGCAATTGCGTAATTATCCGAAATCACATACACATGAAATCGCTTACTAGGCAATGTTCTTGCAAAAGTGGCTTGCTATCCCCGGTCGGCTACTCCAGACCTGAGGAACTATATTAGAAAACGCGTTTTAAAATACTAGTTAAAAGACAAAATGTATGTACAAAAATTGGTTTACTCTTAAAAGATAAATATACGCATGAAAAATACATTAAAGAAACCAGATAAATAACCATGCGGGAATTCGATGTCGCTCAGTCAGGAAGGAGGAAAATTCTGGAGGCAAACACGATATGGAGAACGCACAAAACAGTGATATACCATGACTGAAAGCGAAAAGCACAAAATGCAAATAGAAAAAAGCATTAATGAATGACATCGAATCCTCAGCAGAAAAACAGATACATTATGAAATAGTAATCATTATACGCAATACACATGAATAAGTTTTGGCAAGATCAAGAACAAGTTCTCAGTCATCTGGCAAATCAAAGAGGTGTGTCTTTAGCAGAGTTTTGAATTTTGTGAGTGAGTCTGTAGTGTGAATGTTTGATTGCAGCTTATTCCACAACTTTGGTGCTGCGGATGTGAAAGCACGGTCTCCATATGTTGCCGTCTTGATAGTTCTGACGGATGGAAGCTTAAGCAGATTACCTCCCGAAGTCGAAGATCTTAATGTCCTCGGAGCCTCATAAGGACATACATTGCACATTAGCATCATAAATTATACACCATTGTTGAACATACAAAAGAAATGTGACATCAATGTAAATCAATCTCCTAAATTTCCTAAAAATCAAAAAACATTGCATATGATTTCTATTCCTGGAAGTTAATGAGATCTATAATAGTACTCCAAAAATTGGATGACAAATCTTGTGTGTCTACTTTTTGTATGATTTCTCCAAATGAATTCTGTACGTGCCTTCATTATTTGAAAGTATTATTGAAAATAAGTCAAAGATTTTTTCCTCCAACTCAACTCCATCATGCGTGCATCGGTAATTTTAGGAAGAATCTTACCTCGGGCCCGAGGGATCTTGCTTTTAGAAGGCAATACGCGGATTTATGGTGTCTCTAGCGAAAGTCAATTTGTGCCAAAATTCCTTCCTATATTATAATAATAAATACATTTTGGAGGAGGTAAATCAATCTCCTTTGTTATTTGATACACCTATTGCATTGTAGGAAGGAATTTCGGCACAAATTGAAATCCACGTATCTTTTGTTTCACTTATTTTGGGAGTACATATGGCTGAAGACAACTTGGGATTGAGTCCATTTAATTCATATGCATTGAAAATATTACCAATGTATACCATTTTGCCTCGGTTATCATGGTTATGATAATTCCACGGGCGACGCGACATGTTATGAATATTAACCCAATGGTTTTACCATGGAAACCAAGGAAAATTCCGGGAGAATAGTTATTTGTCATGAAAGTAGATATCAAAGAAGTTGAAAGATTATAAAGTTAGTAGACTTCAAAGAAGTTGAAAGTTAAGTCGGTGTCTTTATATCTACGGTAATGAGACATGTGATATAAGAAACAGGTGGATGATGATCTATTAATTTCAAAGTAATCATCTGCTTCGATTTTATGTCGGATTTGCTGCCATGTTTACTTCTTTCAGCAGCAAATGATTGAATACAATGACCCAACACAACAAAACATGAATGTTATAAATAAGTTTGCTGGCCATGTGTCAGGAAATTAATTAAAGACTTGTGTTTTTCCCATATTCACAAAGGCAAAAGTACAATGCGACTCAGGTGGAGGCCGCATTGCATTCTCTAAATTCAGTAAATTCAGTGGGAATATTTTGAAATTTTAAAACGCTTGAAATATCACAAACAAATAGCCCTATGTTGATAAATAATATAAATACAAGCTAAAACCGTTGGGGTTCGATAATGAACCCCACAAAACTAACCAAGTATATTGGAAAATGCCATACGGCCGGGCGGTTTCACAAGTTGCCGGCTCGATCATGTCATCCGCCGCCTGATGCGACTCTTCCTTTATAGGAAAACCAGGATTTACGAGTGTAAATATGATACATGTGTTGCTATTTTCTTATTTTATTGCTAAACAAAATATATCAAGACAAATTTACTAGTATTACTGCAATTTTATAGCACTTTTATTCACCCGTATAATTATTGCCTTCCTGTACGATTTTTATATTAAGGGCTCTGATAGTACAGGGAACTGAAAAGGGGAAGCGACGAGTTACCCCAAAATCACAGCGGCAGGTAATGACTGGGCCGCCGAGTGCGAATATGTATTTATTTTGGAAGGTTCATTTTGTTTTAAATTTTGGAATTACGCTTTTCTCAAATTTGATATTTTGGGGGATATGTTTTAAGAAAGCGACATGCCAAAGACAAATCTTTGGGCACATAGTTTGTATTGTTATTACAGGTCTTTTCCACATACGTACGTTTACATTCGATTTGGTGATTTACTATTATACTATATACTTTGTGACTGTATTTTGGCGTTTTCAATGCGTTTTAGGCTTACTTACTATGAAATTAACGCTGATATCTGGACATGCTGCTTTTAGGATTTATGACTGATCATCGGCTATTACAGCCAACAGAATGCAGATTGGCTCAGGATAGATGTCGTATTCCTCTATGTAGGTCTCTGGACAATATTATTACTTTGAATTCATTGTAACAACAACCAAATTTTCCTCTGGATACAGGGTTCGTGGCTGAGTTTGGAAAATCTGTAGTCTTCAGCGCCGTATCAATATTTCGTAAAGATGGGCACGACTAGCGAGTGTTTTTCCCCGCATAAAAGCTTGTGTCTTAGTCTCTACTATACTGCTTTGGACACGTTGGTTGACCATTATTATGATTCATAACAAACTGTTATCAAACCTATGTATGAGGGATCTCTTTGTATATAAATGCCCTGCACAGCAAGCCGGCTAATGACTGACCTTGTTATAGGCTTGATTGGGCACTGCCATCTTTTTATAGCATCCAGTTTTCGACTGAGCTGTTTTGGACCTGGTCAATACATAATCCTACCGGGAACACAGAAGTTTGACAGTGGAGTGAAAGATCAATTGACTAGGCGCGGATATAAAAGCACAAAAGCACAGCTCCTTTGCGTGTACAGGAGAAAATTGTAAATAACAGAATTTTTGGAATTTTGTAACTAAATGAATTATGAATTATTTATTTATGCCTGTTCATTTATTTGTTTATTTACTGACTTATCTATTTATTTGGCAGATTAGTAAGTAATTAGTAATATTCATCTGTTTATCATTGAATGTTGAAAACTTGAACACTTGATTGGCATGAATGATCAAATGATAGCCATTTCACATATTATTTCTAGTTTCTATGGAACTTCTATTTGAATAACATGGTACGTATCGTGTAAGTATTGCTTTATTCTTTTAAGCAATATCAAGGATTGCTTTCAAAATTCTTATAGCTAGTAATAGTTAGTTGGCTTATTGGTAATGCACTGAGTTTCACAACCGGGAGGTCCCGGGTTCGATTCCAAGATCTGCCTTTTTTTTTTTTTCAAGGCTGTGAACTGGTAATTATTTGGCGCGCGATCTGAGCATATCTGAGCTAGTCCTTCTCTGATGGCTGTGTCTCTTTAAAGTACCCTCCATATGGAGTCCAAACCACGTTCCCGGTCTCTTAATACGCCTTAACTAGAATCAAATTGTATCCGGGCAATCGCCGCTACGCATGGAAATGTCTCATTTGCTACATGCATCAGGCAAATGTTCAATTCAAGTCATCTAGTTGCAAACAAGACCAAGAATGAAACGGCCGAATTTGTAGTAGTAATTTTATTGCAACTTATAAAACAGTTATTTGTGCGGGACAGCTTGCCAAGAAGCGACAGGTCAGGCAGGTGCTTTACAACAGTTTCCTGTACAAAGAGAAATGACTGTAGGTTTGCATGAACACAACAATATATAAGTCTCAATTCACTACCTCGCAATAAGTTAATGTTGCTTTAAAAACGAGTATGCTAAATGCTCGCAGTTTAAAATGAACGCGATTCTTTTTACCCAACTCAGGCATTGAATATGCTTTCATTAGTTACTTAAAACATTATAGTTTCCAAATCTCTAAATATATTTGTGACTGAAATATATTATTTTGTGGTCCCACGTCCAAAATGAAAAGGGAAAATTAATCATACAATTTAGAACTGTCCCAGTCCTACGCATATACTTTGCGAACATAGTAATACTTATTGAGTTCTCCATTAAATATTCAACGTAATAGGATTGAAGTTACAATGAATCATGTTACCATGAACCATATTGTTGGTAGAAACAGCCAAAAAACGAATTTCATTGTCTAAATCAGTATATCATTGAAATATAACACTTCAATGTTTTGCAAAAGTTCATTCTACAAATCATATACTTGAAAACTTGCTTATTGTTATTAATGAGTTATGTACGTTTTACAAAAGTGTTGTTGTTTCAGCCCTCTTTATAACATACCTCAAGAACCACAGGACCTACAAACGTATACCATTCGCAAGATGATGTGAACTACCAAATCGCAACAGTTTAAAATAGTTGCTAACTGTCTATTCGTTAGGCCTCTGACCTGACAAAAAAGTGCAAGTTGTACTTTATTTCTTCAAATTTAACATTATTGTGTTTCATTTTTGCATTCATCCAGTTTGTCTGTGCCTCAATGCTTGTAAGGAAGCAGAGTTTGCATGTGGAAATCTAACCAATGTCTGCGTACACCAAATATACCAATGTAACGGAGAAGACGATTGTGGAAATAATGCCGATGAAATTGGATGTGGTAAGTACAGGGTAACCATGGTGAAAAATCCCAATTTGGAGTTCATTATTCATAATTACGCATATTTGAAAGTAAACAAGTCCAAACAAGTCTGAACAAAAGATTTTGCTTATGAACCATTTGTGTATAATTATTTCAGAATAATGACGCTTTAGAAGGACTAGCAGTATTTAAAGGTCCGTAACCCGATAGACAACATCATCATTTTTTTCATTGTTGATGAGTTTTTGGTATCACATAATAAACGATATTTTTCTCATTACTGTCCTGACAATTTTGACGCTCCAAGCCGATGTATTTCCAGAGAATTCATGCAAAAACAGCGGTATGGTGGTTACCACCTTCGGATTTCTGGGCAGGCAATTACGAATGAATTCGTAATAAATCATAGTCTCCTCAACAGCTCCAAGAGGGTATTATATAAGCTCCAAAATTCCCGGAAGTGGACGGTTTCTTTTTCCTCTCCATTTTTAACCCAAACTTTTTTACATTCATTTCAGCCAATCCATGTCAACTCCAGGGATGTGCACCGCAGTACCTCTTCATTTTTTTTCTTTTTCTGTGCGGTGGTAGATATTGTTGAGAAAGTAAAATGCTGAAAATGTGAGCTTTATACTCCATTTTGTTTTCCCGTGGTAGCAATTTGAAATTTAGGGGGGTCAGCGTATAAATTGTGTCGCGACGCGAAAGACGATGTTTGGAGGTGCATAAAAGGGAACCCCTACAATTTTGAAAAGTATGTACCCTGTGGTACTTTTTTGTGTAGATCTCAAATCTGGCATCAGAAAACGTGTAACTCTCTTACTTTAGAAGATATCAAGTCTAAATAGTCAAGTTTTAAATTGCTGCCACGGTAAATCGAAATGGCAAATGAAGCTCACATTTTCAGCATTTTACTTTCACCCAATAGAAGAAGAAAACAAATTGAAGAGGTGCTGCGGGGCACATCCTTGGAGTTGACATGGATTGGCTCATTTGAAATGTATTACAAGGGGAAATATATTTTTTTTATTTTTTTTTTGAATCGGTACTGCATGGGTGCGAAAAAGAGCTAAAAACCCAATAAATTTTCCGTTCAACGTACGGACATTGCAGCATTGTCTGTTTCTGTTTTGCTTTGTGCCATAATTGATAAATTCCACACAAAAATCTATCGAGAACAATGTAAAGAGGAACATGAAAAATATATTAGAGAGCATGCCACCCCTTAAAAACTGGTTGTGGGGAGTGGTATGTAAACGAAGGTCACAACTTCGTAATAGCATGAATGTGTACCTAGTGGGGAAACTGGTTGTCAGTGCAACCACGCACGCACGGCACATGTTGATGTTCGCCTGCCCAGAATGCAATTCACGCATATCAAGGTATTCGATTGCAAATTTGGCTATTCATTCAAATTTACGCTGAAAATGCTCTCGTGTTTTCACAAACCTGCATAAACATGATAAAGGGGACGATATTTGATATTTTATGTAAGTTTAAAGATAATCCATATACAAAACCAATAGGGTTGCTACCATTTAAAATGTTGATTGATTGATTGATTGATTGATTGATTGATTGATTGATGGATTGATTGATTGATTGATTGATTGATTGATTGGTTGATTGATTGATTGATTGATTGATTGATTGATTGGTTGATTGATTGATTGATTGATTGATTGGTTGATTGATTGATTGATTGATCGATTGATTGATTGATCGATTGATTGATTAATTGAGTGTTGTTGTTTGTTTGTTTTTGTTTTTTGCTGAATATTTGAGAGGTTTCAAATTTCGCGTGCACATGGCATTCTTAAGCTATTATACATGATATACGCCTTTACAGGCACTGCTGAGCAGGCCTTTTCTTATTATCATGCAAATAATGAGAATTTAATTTATCATCATTCTTGAATACAATAAAATTAGCGACAAATATACTAGAGCAGTGGTCATAAAGTAAGAATTTGATTCAGTTTCTGTCAGTAGATAAACATGGTGTTTAAATAGGCCGAATATTTCTATTGTTTTTCTTCAACAAAAGTGCATATCTCATTTTTTTTAAATGGTACGTTACAGTGATGTTGCTGCTGTCGTGTGTTGAAATTTGGTAGAAATTGGAAAAACGTAGTATACATACAGTATACCACAACACGTAATGCACTCACAATGTGTAAGTAAACTCCTCAACAAAAGTTTGGAAAGTTTTTTCAAGCATCTATATCTCAGATTATTTGTGACATGTTCATATCGTGTTGCATATCAATGGATAGCTACTTTATTCCCCCTTTACAAGGACACCGCATTTGAAACAATCACGTTTATCACGCCTGAGTAGACATCTTGTGAATGTAGTGGGGTCTCAAAAAGAATGTGCAAAATTAACCATTATTCTGTGCAGAAGGCTGCAATCCAAGCTTCAAAATCTGTGACCTAATGCAATCCTTCAAGATGACAACGCTCGCCCCCACAGAGCCAGGGTAGTCAACGACTACCTACAGAATATGGGAGTAGAGAAAATGGGAATGACCTGCCATCAGCCCATACCTCATTGAACACTTGTGAGATCAATTTGGTCGTGATGTGCGTACCAGAGTAGCCAATGCATCCGCATTGAATGACCTACGAGCATGAGGATAAGGTGCCTGACTGTTGTAGATGCGTCTGGTTTTTCCACCCGCTATCGAGGTTAGTTGATTACTGTTGAGCACAGAATAATCAGTCAGATACCTGCACAACCGATTCTTTTGTTCTGCAAGGCTCACTCAGTCATTTAATGAGGCAATACAAACGATCGAAATTGGTGTTGAAATGAGCAAAATTTGGAGTTACACCTTTTCAGTGTAAAATTTTTTCTCAGCCAAATGAAAAGCAATAATTTTCATTTTTTCAGTAAATGGCTGGAAAAACTATAATGCTTGATACTGATTTTTTTTTAAATCCTGGTGTTAAACTTAGGCCTGAAATTCAGTCATTTAGTGTAAGATATTCGATTTTTATAGGCTTCAGCTCGGCCCGCGAGCTTTTTCTTGATCAACCTTTTAGCTTTTCAAAGTAATATAGTTCGCTAATGAAGGATTTTCCCCAACTTTCTAAAGCACATCACCGTGAGCTATATATCATAGTTTTGTCAGAATTTCCGTTTTGATTTCACCATCTTTCACTGTCGGCTGAAAAAATTTCTAAATCAACACGTGAAATCTAAAGGCTAGTACTAGCATTGTGGATCGATATCCCTGGGTTTAATAGGAATACCGGCATGGCTATAGTGTTGCCAGAACTTCAATATAGCAAAGAAATTCCCAGACCTATAGCGCTCCTACTGATCATGTTTAACCAGAACACCCAATTGGGGATTTAATCGCTGGTCGGGCAATTTGCTTTCAATGAAAAATTGACCTGGATAACAACAAAGGAAATATCGACTATTTCTGCTGGTTGCTCTCGAGATAAAAGTACTCACCATTGCCTACTTTTACTTAGTTTGACATTTTCGGAGCATGAATATAAAAAGGGTAAAACAAAAACGGAAATTCTGACAAAACTATAACATATAGACCCACACGATGTGCTTTACAGAGGTGGGAAATATCTTTCTTTAGCAAACTATGTTAGTTTGAGACGCTAAAACATGAATTCCGTAAAAAGCTCGCAGGCGAATTCAAGGCCTATAAAAATCAAAATATCACACTAAAAGACACAATTTGATGCTTAATTTTAACACCAGGATTTTAAAAAAATGTATATCCAAGCACCAAGTTTTTAACTAACATAACTGAAGAAAAAAAAATATTGCTTTATATTTGACCGAGAAAATTAATTTCATAGCAAAAAGGTGTATCTCTGAATTGTGCTGATTTTTACATGTATCGATCGACTTTTAGCGCGACTAAGCATTTCTAAAGAATTGGTTGTCCAGGCGGCAGACTGTAATAGTCAATTTGGCACATTCTTTTTGAGACCCATACATTCACAAGAGGTGTATTCAGCCGTGAAAATGGCGATTGTTTCAAATGTGGTGTCATTGTAAAGAGGAATAAAGTAGCAATCATTGATGCAACACGATATGAATATTTCACAAATAATCTGAGATATAGATACTTCCAAACTTTTGTTGAGGAGTTTAGTATCTTAAACTAATAAGTAAAAAATGACATTGTTTTGTCGTATCATCACAAAATGTGACGTGTCATGTCAAAAGCAGACACTTTTGGGCAGGATCGTAAATGAAGAAATAGCCAAAAATCTGCCCGGGGTGATTTTTTCACAATTTGGGTTTGTTGCAAATTTGTGATGTTATTAATGTTAAAAATATTGTCTGATAGTTTCAGACCGGAATATAACTGGCATCATGTATTTTTTGAGACATTTTTCGTGGTAATTCTTACTCTCAACATTGTCAATAATATTTTTAAAGGCCGATATCTCAATTTTCAATTGTATAATACCATAACTTACGAATTCATTATCCTCGCTTAGGATTTCCGATTTAATTGTGGAAAATGGCGTAATGGAGCAAAATATCTCTATATTTAAGATATGTAAAAACCTCAAAATTTATAACCTGCCCAAAAGTGTCTGATTTTGACATGACACGTCACAAATGCGATTCATTTTCTACATGTAACTTTTTTGGGGACACCTTGTATGATCAGTGATCGAGATTTTTTTAATTCTTGATTACTCAACAACATATTAATACTCTTCTTTTTTCAAAGCTCGTGACGAGAGTATGACAAAAGAATTTGACATGGTTAAACATGTAAATCCTGAATCGAACTACACTCTGCCAACAGCGGAAGAATGCGGTAAGTATAGTGGATCGACAAATGTGCAACGAAGTGTTATCCGGTTACATTTAATTTTGATTTATCACGACGTTTTAGTTCAATGGAACGTTGTGAGACTTGTATGAAGATTAGATCCAGTATAGAGGAAAAAAAGAATGTTGAAACCGTTGTAACCACCAAATTATAATAATACCAATAGTAACTTATTTCAGTGTACTTTTTGCTTCTTATTTTTCGTCTGGCATGGTTTAGTATGGGCTCTATGTAACATCCGGATGAATGTAATGTTTGCAGAAGTACTGGTTCACTAAACTGAACAAGACTTTTGTGCCAAAGTAGGCCTATTAATAAGTCGCCTGTGTAAAACTGAGTTTATACTCATTGAGAATCCTTGTCGCCACCAAGATATGTGTGTAATGCTTGTTGGCGAACATTGACCGACTGAGGACGTCAGTCTGCACGCAGTCGCTCTTGCAGAAAATCGAATGGCGCACATGCTGGGTGCACTACACTAAATCCTTCCGCATTTGGTGTAACCCTTCATAATTCCGGTAAAAAATAGCACCTATGCGAAATATATCGGCGTCCCGAGGGAACCAAATTTGAGTGACTCTTGGTTGTTTTGATAAGAAAGATAGAATAGGAGCTCAACATTACATATCTGTTCAGAAAATTTTCAGAATCGAATGTGCATGGGTAATAGGCCCTCGGAACAATATCATGGCCGGAACTGGTAAGGAGGCGAGCGTGTCGGCTGAAATTCGGGATGGCGCTGTTCAGGAGTTCGTATCTCTCAAGTTTGTCTTAACTTGTCCCAAAAAATTAAATTTAAATAAAAGTTTAATCTTTATTTAAGACATTGGTTTGATCAAAATATTTAAAATGTTGTTACATGGGGTAGAAAAACAAACTTACTTTCTTGTATTTTCCCGTGTATTTCAATGGGACGATTATTTAGTGGTGTGTGCCCTGCTCAGTATGCAAACATGACGGCGATTTACACACTAAATCATACGCCCATGCAATTCGATTTCCTGCAATGTAAACGAGTATAAATTCAGCTTAAGGTGGTACTACACCCCATGATTGATCAATTTTGTGAGTAATTTTGCATTTTTCTCAAAAAATATGCTGGTAGAAAGATTCGAGCCATGTATACCAACTTCGTGTGAGGAACAAAGACAAAGAGAAGATAAAAACTAATCCAGTATGTAAACCATAATGGTGTACACTGTTACTACAGTTTTTACTGTGGTTTTGGATTTTTTTGCTAGTGCGGTAACAGTGTACACCATTCTGGTTTAAATACTGCATTAGTTTTTATCTTGTTTTTGTCTTTGTTCCCCACACCAAGTTGGTATACCTGGCGCGAATCTTTCTGTTTTTATATATTCTAGGTATCCTCTTGTATCATCCTTTGATCCTAGGTGTGTCTTGTACCTCGTCCGTTGGAGGCACCATTATCTACTTTTACATACTGGTAACAAAAGTTATGTATATTATAGGGCAACGAGTCCAATTACTTCACTGAAATTTCAGTGATTCAAGACAAGTGATTCATTATATACAGGGTGTCCCATAAAAAATTACCGAGTGAATAAAATTGAACGTAAGTCGAGAAATAGACATCAAAACCAAAATATTCAAAATGTCGCGCATAGCCTATTTTGTTGTGCATCACATACAAAATTTTTATTTGATTTGGTTGACTGGTTCCGAAGAAATGAACGATCGCATAATGCGTGCATCAATGCAGTTCATTTTTTCATATTCGCTCACCGCTTCCTAAAGTTTGTGTATCTCATTGAATTTAGTCCACATTATCTAAAATCCGACGGTGTTGTGTCATTCATGCTTTCACTGAAGATGAATAACAGTTTGTCCGAGAAAACTTTGATTTCTGCAATTGGAAGCTCTCCAACTTTAATTGTTTAGGTTTTGCGAATATACTTTACAAAGAACATTTGAGCCAAGAATGACAATGATCAAGTGCTTACAGCTTTACGTGTGATTTTTGATACCACGCAACATTAATGTTGAAGTTTTAAACGATTTAAACTTTACATTATAATTTCTTGAAATATTCCGAAAACATTAATGTGTGTGAGAATTTTTAAGCCAGCCCGGAATTCTTTATGCAGCATTTATATCAACATTAACGAAAAAAGATATTTACGAATACTGAGCATCATCTTACATGCAAGCTTTCATTTTCAATATCGTGCGGGTTTTCAAATTTAAACAAAACCTAATTAAATGTTTTGCAACAAACAGGTTGTTTAAAAAGAATGAAAAGGATTTCATAAAAACAAAATATGAAGCCCATTGGCAGTTTTACCATTAGTGCGCATTGTGTTGAATGATCTTTCTTTCAAACTTGGAATGAAGTGAATTGACACATGCGTTATGTAATCGCTCATTTCTTCGCGATCAGTGAGCCGATTCCAGTAAAAATTGGCGTATAATATGCAAAATAAGATGAGCTACGCGCTGATGTTTAGATTTTTGGATTCTGATGTCTATTTTTTGACTTACGATCAAATTAATTTGCCCGGTAATTTTTTCTGGGACACCCTGTATGTTAAGAAATGAGATACATTCAAGCGGTAACTCCTTTCTTATCATACATAACGTACCGCTTGTCTTGAATCACTGAAATTCCAGTGTAGTAACTGGATTCCTTGCCCCTTTAATATACATAACTTTTGTTACCAGTGTGTTGTTATATTTTGAGGAAAATGCAAAAATAGTCAGAAATTTATCAAGGGGTGTAGTACCACCTTATAATGACCGACGATTGTGTGTGCTGATGGCAAGTGGGTTCTTAGCGAATTGACACACATTTATTTTGTAAGCTTTTGCACTGATTCGTTCAAGCACTTAATAGAGAGCTTGCGGAATGAAGTTACTGGAACTTTAACGGCAACTTCAAAATATCGATTCGATTTCTTGCTCAACTTCACTTCAACGCGAACGTCAGATTGGTTTCTGTACCAACAGCGTCTTGTTGTTTAAACTAGGGAATTGTATCAATGGGTGATCAAAAGAAGGGTATGTAAAAGCGACTACATCAAATTTCTCCCTTTTGTTTGCTGAAGTGGTTTGTTGGTAACACTTATTACAATAGGCGCTTAGTTTGAATAAACATGGATTACATCTCTTGGCGATGACCAATGCAATGGGGATTAGGCCTATGTTATGAGCTATACGCTAATATTATACTTCTACAGTCAGGTACCTGCACAACCGATTCTTTTGTTCTGCAAGGCTCACTCAGTCATTTAATGAGGCAATACAAACGATCGAAATTGGTGTTGAAATGAGCAAAATTTTGAGTTACACCTTTTCAGTGTAAATTTTTTTTTCTCAGCCAAATGAAAAGCAATAATTTTAATTTTTTCAGTAAATGGCTGGAAAAACTATAATGCTTGATACTGATTTTTTTTTTTTAAATCCTGGTGTTAAACTTAGGCCTGAAATTCAGTCATTTAGTGTAAGATATTCGATTTTTATAGGCTTCAGCTCTGCCCGCGAGCTTTTTTTTTGATCAACCTTTTAGCTTTTCAAAGTAATATAGTTCGCTAATGAAGGATTTTCCCCAACTTTCTAAAGCACATCACCGTGAGCTATATATCATAGTTTTGTCAGAATTTCCGTTTTGATTTCACCATCTTTCAATGTCGGCTGAAAAAATTTCTAAATCAACACGTGAAATCTAAAGGCTAGTACTAGCATTGTGGATCGATATCCCTGGGTTTAATAGGAATACCGGCATGGCTATAGTGTTGCCAGAACTTCAATATAGCAAAGAAATTCCCAGACCTATAGCGCTCCTACTGATCATGTTTAACCAGAACACCCAATTGGGGATTTAATCGCTGGTCGGGCAATTTGCTTTCAATGAAAAATTGACCTGGATAACAACAAAGGAAATATCGACTATTTCTGCGGGTTGCTCTCGAGATAAAAGTACTCACCATTGCCTACTTTTACTTAGTTTGACATTTTCTGAGCATGAATGGAAAAAGGGTAAAACAAAAACGGAAATTCTGACAAAACTATAACATATAGACCCACACGATGTGCTTTACAGAGGTGGGAAATATCTTTCTTTAGCAAACTATGTTAGTTTGAGACGCTAAAACATGAATTCCGTAAAAAGCTCGCAGGCGAATTCAAGGCCTATAAAAATCAAAAATATCACACTAAAAGACACAATTTGATGCTTAATTTTAACACCAGGATTTTTAAAAAATGTATATCCAAGCACCAAGTTTTTAACTGACATTACTGAAGAAAAAAAAAAAATATTGCTTTATATTTGACCGAGAAAATTAATTTCATAGCAAAAAGGTGTATCTCTGAATTGTGCTGATTTTTACATGTATCGATCGACTTTTAGCGCGACTAAGCATTTCTAAAGAATTGGTTGTCCAGGCGGCAGACTGTCTAAACATATTTCAATTAAATATTCTTGTGATATGCCTATATTATTGTCCCGGATTATTATAATAAAAGCTCAATTATTATTCCAGTAAACGTCAGCTTTGTCAATTTTATATTTCCATCAGGACACAAGCCCATTTTATCTGTTTGCTCTCCCTAGCCCCCCCTGCCCCCCCCCACCACCACCACCACCATCACCACCTCTCCATATCATCCCCTCCCTCCATCTATTCATCTATCCTCACTTTCCCACTCCCCAGTGGATAGCGTTGCCAGGAGTTTTCTTTTAGGAGAGCAATGACTCCTGTTTGCATTCTGATCGAATTAAATATATCTCCCCGAATGATCCTCATTTTGTTCTTTAAAAACTCCCAGAATTTTGAATTTCAACCAACATATTTCTGGATGCTCCTTTTCTGACATTCTTATTTTTTTGTAACAAATAGGCCTCCTCTTTTAATAATGAATAATTTGGTTGACATACAATACCTATAGGCCTATAATATGCGTATAATAGCGTGGCACATGTTAGACCAGCTTTCTGCTGAATTGGGGTACATAATGTAGGCCTAAATGAATAAAATAATAATTAAATAAAATACCTGAACAGTACAAACATATTTGGTTATATAGAGGTGTAATTAAAAGACACGCAACGTTGTAAAAAAATGTTCACAGTAACTGCAATTCGCAGAAGTTCACTACACTGCTGGGTCGCGTAAAATCAGTCCATTTTACTGGAACTTAATCCCCTTGGCGTTGAAGTCAAGCCAAAAACTTGATTCCGCAAGCTGATTTGGTGTACGTCATGAGCACACACAAATGTATATATCAAGTGTGACGTTTGGAACAAAATTTATTTTGATCTAATTCAATCAGTAATTTTTAGCATCATGTGGCATGTTTTTTACCCAAACCAAATTAGATTTCCAATAATTGGTCTATTAACTAGACAATACATAAGTGGTAATTATGTAGTCTATGAGGAAATATGCAAACCATTGTTTTAATTATGACGTATTTTCATCATAATTTACGGCACACTATAGATTCTGGCGTTAACTTTAACTTCAAGCGGCTTTAATGGCAGAGTGGTTTTGAATACATTATCCTCTATAATCCTCTAGACGTTAAAGTTAAAGTTAAAGTAACTCCATTTCGCAAGCTCTCTAATACCAGATTTTCAACGTCAAGTGCATCTATCCCTAGTAAAGTAAAACACGCTTACTATGGCCAGAGCTCTAAAGCTAAGTTAGTAGTAGCAAATGAAACAACAATTAATAATGTATAACAAACAGGTAAGACAGCGGCCCTCGGGATTTGCAACTCCATTATTTATAAAGATCTACAATCGCCACATTTCTCACCATTGTTACAAAACTCATCAAGAGGTTGTTGGCATTCCATTCAGTTATTTTGTTTCCATTTGTTTCATGAAATAAAGTTATCATCATTAAAGCAATTCATCATAGCGTGTGCCTTATATGGTATGTAGGACGAGTGTCACGTTTGACATTTTAAATATCTATCAAACTGGTTTATTTTGAAATTCCATAATCCAAACTTTAACAATTGTTGTAACAAAATGTATTTTCTTTCATTTTGGTTAACTAAAACGTGATTTCAATGAATCTACGCAATTATTTTGGATTTCTGTCTTAAGATTTTAAGCTTTGGCAGATTGTAATGAAGCACAACTGGTGAACTCGGATGCACTGGAGTGGCTGTAATCAGGGCAATTGTGTATGCTAGCACGAGTTTAGGCATGTTATGTATAACAATATTTACAATTACACCAACATGAATCGTGTTTTCATGATAGAGACGCGCATGTTCGTTTACAGGACCTGTCATTCTCTTCAGTTATTATTATTAAAAATATTTTATCGTAAGAAGTCACTTAATACTGTATTATAATGAACACGGTAATCTAATTAACTTATACAATGAAGCCGCAGTGGCAGTTGAGTAAACTTATTGGGTAAAATTGTTCGCTTGACTTATTGGGTTGCCTTCTTTTCCTTGATTTTTGTCGTCAAATGTTTTTGTCTATTTTTTTGCCACATACATGTAGGCCAGACTGGTTTGAGCATTTTGTTTGAGTCTGGTCTCGTCAGGACCAAAGCGTGTCTCCGCACGAACTGACGAAAATCAACAATAAAGTAATTTATTTACGTGTATAATTTTACCTAACTTTTATCGTACCATTTACCACGTTTACAGAACTTGAACAATATCCGAAGGTTTGCAACTGCTATGGAAAAACAAGAGTGTCCTGCCTGGAGAAGAACTTGACATCTGTTCCGGAGGGAATATCGCCCAATATTACACATCTGTAAGTGTAACTTGTCACTCACATGTACAGGTATCATTACGTACAAAAGTTAAATATTCATGATCTTTATCCTTTATTTTATTACCCTCACGACCCATTATTAAAAAAAATGGGTCGCAATAATGGGTCAAGCGCTGTAACACATTCTACGCATAGCATTACGCTTAGTTAAGCTTACAATATTTCCGCGATACACGCCTTCAGTACGCAAACGCGCTCCACCTTGAAGTAAACAACCTAAAATATTTGGGTAAGAATTTTCTCTTTAAATCGCACTATTTTGTGGTAATATAATAGAAATAAAGGGTGCAGCAGTATCCTTTACACCCAAATAATGTTCCTCGGCAGTAAAAATGTTTAAATAATGGGTTCGGTTGTGCCTCAGACATTATTTACGTTTTTACTGACACAATATTTGGTGTAAAGGATACTGCATTACCCATTATTTCTTAAATCATCAAACATCAAACCCGTGCATTTTATAGAAACAAGGGAAGAGACTCAAGCATCTTACACTGGTACCAATACACCAGGCACAAAAAGAAACTCGTCAGTTATATTCATCCTTGTTGTTCAAAAACATGATAAATTTGGATTATTTTGAAATATACATTTTGTTATTTGAACTTTGCTTTCTCATTTGACACCCTGTTCGTGAAAAACGAACAAGAATTGACCAAGATATTCGCCTCCAAAGCCTCGAACCCCAAAATCAAAAGTTGCATTTTCAACGATTTTCAATGGGAACGCATCATTGTATTGCACACAAGCACCACGGCCAATCTCTGGCCAATCAATAAAGCACACAGTGTAACAGGCACAATTGAATCGTTAAAATTGCAACTTTTCATTTTGGGGTTTGAGAGTTTGGAGGCGCATAGAGTTTGGAGGCGCATTCTTGCTCAATATTCACGAACAGGGTGTCAAATGAGAAAGAAGAGTCCAATTAACAAAATGTGTATTTCAGAATAATCCAAAATTATCAAGTTATTGAACAGCAAGGATGAATATAACTGACGAGTTTCTTTTCGTGCCTGGCATGCCTGGTGTACATAAAAACATTCAAACATTACCAACTAGCGCACGAGATCCAATTAATGATGCTAAAGCAAAAGGTTTGGAGTTCAAGTTCCCGAATATATCCGGAATTTTTTCTCCGGTTTATCTGCCTATGCATATTGTGTTTCCATTGTAATGTCTGTTAAATTGCGCTAGTGTGCGATGCATGTTTCTTCTTTTCTCTGCATTTTATATACTCATTTCTTTGATATTTGATGAATTTATTTATATATGCCATCTTTATTATTGTAATATCCAACCGTCCAAAGCTTTCCATACAAGTCACTTCAAATACATGGTATTCGTGCAGTGTTTTCTTAGCTTATTTTTGGCTTGCAATGTTTAAACTAGGAATTGACATTTCGAAAGCATGATGCCATAATTCATCTGTTTTTGTCTTCAGATTATTTTGTTTAATCTTTAGATGTACACTTGTGTCCAGTGGCGTAGCCAGGTTTTCGGGACCGAGGGGGCACAACTTGTAAATGTACCGACGGAAATATTTTTTGCCGACGGAAGTTGTGAATTGTTGACCCCAATTTTTTGGGCCAGTGCGGTCCTCGAAAATCTAAAAGATCTTGAAGAAAATGATGATTTTGGTGTCTGTAATCATTCAAACTGACTGCAGCCAATTAAACACACAAAACATAATGGTGGAAATTTAGCCTCGCTTTCAAATTCGGACTGGACCCATTTGCTATTTTTCAAGCAGGTCAAATATCGGAACCGACTCATTTAAAAGTTTATACACCGGGTCAATTGACTCATGTAAAGTATAATGCAGGTCATTACTCACCATAAGTGGTTCAATGCAACTGGTTAACATTGCAATGACTCATTATGTGAATCACTGCTCTAGGTTACCGTGTACGCGTGTCATTTGACCTAGTTAGGTGTGTCAAATGAAATTACTGCAAATGAGTCAAGTGACCCATCTGTGACCCAGAAAGGTTTTCTGTGTAGTGTAGGGCCTCCCATCATATTATATCAGCCATACATTCGTTACATTATGCAAACCATAATGATAAATCATTGAAAGCACATTAATACTTAATATATATTTGGCACTTCCTCGGAACACTCCAATGAATAATTACCCCATGCGTTTTATGCATAAATCTTTCAGACTAGTCTTGGCACTTCGTGAAAAATATTCCAAACTTTTGTCCAAGACTGTAACAGAACTACCTCGATTTCGATATCTGATTATTTTACATCCAATGAATTTCATTACCATACCAAACAACAACAAGGTGTTTCCCCTTTCCGATCGATAAACATTTATTCCGTTTTTAATTTGCTGGAGTTCATATTCTTTGTTGTTATTATGTTCCATATTGATATATTAATGAACTGGTTTTGTTTAATATACATAAAGATGAGTTCATAAAATACCTGCTGAGTCACCAACACTATACTATGATCAGCTCGTATTATTCGGTTTTTATTACTGTGCGAATCAATATAGACCTTTTTCTCAGACGTCACCAATCAATCGATATTGGGGTCCAGCATTCGAGTCATCAGCACCCAAACGCAAATACCGCGCCGACGCGCGCGATCAACTTTGCGCCACGCTAGGCGTCCTGCGCGGAATTGCCAGCTCGCAGTACGCGTTTAGTTCTTCACGGTGTAAAAAGTAAACAAAAATGTGAAACAAAACAAAGATTAATTTTCAAATAGCATGGCGGTTTTTCCGTATCTTTTGTATTTTATGGTATCAAAACAAGCTGAAACAAAGGTAACCAGTATACAGTTCCATTGAAAAAGATTTTTATGGAAGCTAATGTGAAACATGACAAAACAGAGGAGAAATAGTTATTTGGTGTTTTCACACTGTGGGCATGTGGGAAACGCACGTGTTGTTTGTTTACATCTGAGACCCCAATATCGATTAGGTGATGTCATCAGAAAAAGGTCTATAGTCCCAACTTACGCATGCGTAAATTCACAAAGCGCGCGCGTTAGTCAAGCAATTGACCTTTTCGGTAAATCCATAACCCTTTGCGAGTACACCTGAGAACTCGCCATTTGACGTCACGCCGACTTGCAATGCGCAGTAACGATGTTCGATAAACGATGTGCGCATCGGCGCGGAGCGGCGTGACGCAGAATGACGAGTTCTTAGGTGTACTCGCAAAGGCTTATGGGATTTACCGAAAAGGTGAATTTCCAAAGCAAGGTTCTCACCCAGCGACAGTATTATTTTCTGCGTTGCAGTATTTTGTTATCATCATCATCTTGAATCTTGAATGTATCAACCTCTTAAATATTCCTGGAATTAAGGGTACAGGTGTTGGTGAGAGTGGGCTAATTGATTAATGGATCTATTTTAAGCGAAGTCTTCAATGTGGACAATGAAGGCTGGGTTGCAGTTGTTACAGGAGTCTATGAAATGTGCTACGATTAAAACCGAACTTCCAAACGACTTTGCGTTTGTGTGTTGCTGCTGAAATTGCAAAGAATACCCTCTTCGATATAGGCAATGTACAAACATTATGTCTAGATGGCTTTAGGGTCCACCTTTGAGGATGGCAGTGATGTTTGTATCTTTCCCATATGTGTTAATCTTGCTGCTTTTTCGGAACACGGTGTACGTGTTCTAAAAACATGTAATTTTGCCTAAAATGAGATTTTTGTAGGATAATTCAGTAACGATAGGTCGTATATAGCACAAACTGTACAATTACTTAATCTTTGATATATCTTTCAACAAGATCAGATCATTTTCAGTGTTTGTGTGACCTTTCGTGACATCTTGCGAGGGTCTATACTAACACCTCATGGTATTAAACATTTAAACATTAAAGGCCCATTCAGTGATTTGCTCATCCGGACGATCGTAAAAGTCATCAAAATTCAGATTTTGATACCTTTGTCATTATCATAGATATGCTAACATAGCCTGCGAGTGGTTCAGCCGAAAGCCTTGCATTTAAGACAAAATAAGACAGTTTACATGAATCTGTAATTTAGATACTGACAGTATCTAAATTAGCTACATGTATTTTAATCCGGAAGTTAACAGCCGAATGGGGCTTCAACTTCATCAGTACTGCTGTTTTCTTCGTTTTTTGCCAAATGTGTCATTTCAAAAATACAAAATGACAAATTGAATGACTTATCCTTCACTTTTAAGCAATTTATAAACAATTTTTTTTACACTTGTGTTGGGATCACTGAATGGGTCTTTAAGGCCCGTATGCGATTTAGCTCCTAGACTATACGATGCGTATACGCCTGAATCAAGTAGAATGTTCCCAAATGAGGGACACGGTTGAACAACTCTCCAATGCAATTAAGTGCTATACTTGATACTTATGTCAACATCTAAAGTGAATGTTTTGTCCATCATCACCTTGGACACAAGTATCCAACTCAGATGTTTGACTTTCGTGTCAGGTATAGCACTTTATATAAACATCTCAAAAAAGTAACTAAGCCCCCTTTAAAATTGCCATTATTAAAAAAGGGACTATTGTATTACAAATATGAAAAATGCGATGGAAGCAGAATTTATTTCTGCGTATTTTGACACCTCATTTGATACGACAACCCAGAAAACAATAAAACACCGGTCAATTTAATGTAGTGAGGTCCCGATTTGAAAGTTGCACTTACATACAATATAAAAACACTCAGATATCATTACACAGAGTACCTTCCATTATACTGAATACAAAATCAATCAAATTTACTGCAACTTTCAAATCTTGGGTTACATTGATTTAAATGTACGCTGTGACGTCAATATTTAGTCAATCGCTTCATATGGGGTATCAAAATGTGCGGAAATAAATTCTGCTCCCACCGCATTTTGCAGATTTGTAATACAATTGCCCGTTTTTGAATAATGGTCATTATTTTAGGGGGTAGTTACTTTTTGAGATGTTTGTGTCAGCTTGTAATATCCAACTCGTATCCCTCACTTTGATACATGCTACTCTACACGTTTGCTTTGGCTCAAGCCTACATGACGCAGGTTTTGAAGAAAAGATAAAAGACTATCATCTATGAGAAATTTCCTCGTGCCTTGAATTATTATACAGGTACAGTGTAGTATTTATTTATTTGAACTTTCGTTACCGAGGGTAGCTCCTTCAATGTCAAACACTGATTTCCATGGAGGCCCTGCAAAGTAAACTAATGTAGACTTGATCGCTATCAATAGTTTCAAACTAATATGAGCTATAATATTTTCATATTTCTTTTTACAAATTAAGCGTACTGCTAACCGTCCAGCGCGTACTTGTGTTCCTATGCACACTCTTGACGTCGCGCGCGTATACGCGATGGTTAACACTTAAAAGGAACTTGCAAAAGACTATAGTTTTGTTGTGTGGCTAATACTTTGCTCTTTATGTTTGTTTCAGCACTCTATCCAACGTAATAAGAATCTACCTTTGGGTAAAGCCCATAAGCCTTTGCGGGTAGACCTGAGATGTCGTCATTTGACGCCGATGCGAACATCGTTTAGCGATTAGACCTATCGTTACTGCGCATTGCAAGTCGGCGTGTTACAAAGAACGACATCTCGGGTCTAACCGTAAGATAGTGGATTTACCGAAAAGGTCGATTATTACGAACGCACCTCCTACATGATCACATAAGGCAGGTGGTGTGCGTCACAGATTTACTAAATTCTGGAATTTTATAGACTAATTTATTTTGATTATTTTTAACTTTTAAAACGCTTACAAAACCATTTTATCGATGGCGACCCTGATTCCTTGATCATGAAATCATTTTTGATCAAGACACCGGGCTCTTCACCGCGTAAACCAGGCTTGTCTTTTATTGCACAAAATACGTGCCATACGACAATGCGGTTTTGTCGTTTTTGTTTATTATGCCGCACGCCGCCTGAAATAAGGTTATTTGAAAATAATCTGCTATCATTCTGAGTTCATAAATACATGTGGATTGCAATCGGTCTCCAAACGAAAGGGTTTAATTTCCGACAAGAAATCAACAGTGCCGTTATCTTGACCTATCAAAAAGCAATTGATGCCAATATACAAGTATGAGTAGGAAATCAAAGACAAACTACCATGGTACGTGGTGGTGATTGCTGCGTGATACACAAAAGTACAGACAGCAAACGATTGAAGTACCAGCTATTTTCATCTCAGTATATCCTTGACAAAGACTGATATGTCATATTAGAATATCCAATAGCTATATGTTTTAAGGGTGCACCTGGGTGCACATAACTGGTACTTGAATTATTTGGCTGTCTGTATTCTTCATCAGTTATTCTGATTACCTAGCATGACTCCTTGAGATGCAATCGATAATACCATTAGTAAACAATACATCTTGAAATCAACATTACAACTGACACTTTCCTCCACATGTATTGACATATAGGTGGAAAACAAAGCTTGACGTCCGACCTTAGCAATATGATATACCCTGGTTACCTACTTGATCCATGTGGCATTGTAAAACTTAATCATCCTTAAAGAAGAGATGATGGTCTGGTCACGTTTTTTCTTACTGTCATTGCACCGCATCGATGCCATAACCGGGCGGCAGAAGTCTTATTGATTTTCCAACACCTTATTGGTTACCTAGTGCAAATTTATATATTCTTAGATAGCGAGAACAAATCAGAGCAAACGTTAGGAAAATGTCAGGAGAGCATTAATTGTGTATAAAGTACGGGCGCGCACTGGATTTAGCTCTTAATATTTGAATGTATAGTATTAATAAGTTATGTTAAAGGATGACCGACTGGCAACCGATTTGTTTTTTACACGAAGCTGGACTCCATTTGATTTTCTTCACACAATCTAACCTTAAAAATGCTAGTTTTGAAAACTTTCAAATCAAGAAAATAATGTTTTACAAGCATTATTAGAGAGATGGTCCATACGTAGTACCCCTTGCGGTCGTTCATACCACATGATGAGGCATGTTCAAGACATTTTACAGCATATGGTCACGGGGGGATTTCGACGCCTTGTCAGTGTTATGCCGAGTTTGTGTCTAAAATCTGAAATAGCAACCACTTTTTCGTACGGCCGAGCTCACACATATTCCAAAGGCCGATCTGCACGTAGGAAAGAAGTCAAATGTTCATACCACACTGTAGCTTTATTATTATGATTTCTCACAAACAATATGGATCATATTAATGCTACTTGGTTCTACAGTCTTGGACAAAAGTTTGGAATATTTTTATTTTTTTGCATAGTTCTGTTTTTAAGTGCAGATTTCTTACCATTAATGACCCGTCAGCGATGCAAAATGGATCACGGGTATCTGGCAAGGTCTTAGGTACCATTCCATATCACACAATACGTAATGTAGGACAATGGCTTCTTATGCCTGACCAATGAACCATCTGGCATCCTTTTCACAGTTATTTTAGCGATATGATTCATACGGTTACATTGGCTTTTGCATTACCGTGTGAAGAAAGCAGCTTTACTTTGTTGCATATGTCTGATGTATACGATATTTCTGATCATTGGCTTACGTAATCACGGCTACAAACAGAAGGATATTGGTGTCGCTTTAGGAATTACATAAGGTGCAGTTTCTAAAATTTTAAAGAGACGTCGAGAGACCGGAACTATCAAGGTCAGGTCGGCTCCAAAAGACAACCGCCAGGGAAGACCGATCTCTCCTGAGACTTTGCCGCAATGGCCGCACGAAGCCTGGATCTCGGCTACAAACAGAATGGCTAAGGTCCATAAACGCGCCTGTTACCAGGAAACTTGAGAAAAATAGACTGGTTAGTGCAGGTTTTCGCACAAGACGACCAATAAGAAAGCCAATACTTCTGAAAAGACATCGGCATGCGCGCTTACTTTGATCACAGAGACATAGGAACTTTACAGTAGGCCACTGGCGTAATGTGATCTTCACTGACGAGGCCCGGCTCCTACTCTACAGACAAGGTGGCCGATTCAAGGTCTGAAGACAGGTTGGCCAAGCCCTAATTGAGGATTGTATCCTGCATATAGTCCTGGGAGATGGTGGTGGAATCACAGTATGGAGAGCATTCCACAGTAGTTCGAAATCACACCTCTACATGCTAGAAGGACACATGAACCAGGACCGATACCTGCATGTTCTTGGTACAGTTATGCTTCCGTTTGCGAGAAGATTCTTAAGGAACAATTTCGTGAACCAAGATAACAGCACTACGGCGGACAGAGCCCTACCTGCGAAGGAATTTCTTGACAATGAGAATGTAAGACACCTGGACTGGTCACCTTTGAGATATGAACCCCATACAGAACTTATGGGCAAAGGTATCCCGCAGGTTAGATAACATGGACAACCAACCAATCACCCTGCAGGAACTTAGATACACCCTCATTGCTTGCTGGCGAGATATTCCACAAGGAACCTTGGAAAACCTGATCAAAGGAATGTCACATCGCGTACATGACCTTGAGCTAGCAGGGTAGACACCCCAAATATTGATTTGGGTTTCCTCAAGCAAGAGACTTATCTGAACAAGTCATAGTGAGAGTTTAAATTTTTGTCTAAACAATAAAGTTTGCTATTGTCTTTAATCTTATTTCGTGATACAAAGAGACCGCCAAAAAGTGTTGCGATTGTGTAATCCTTCCTCAGGTAATTCTTTGTTTAATGGACAAACTGTGTGATATAAACATCAAATGACATTTGTATCTTTCAATTAAATTCAACTGAGCACCACTCCAGAACAATAAACATGTTCCTAATATGATTGAAAACTGTATTTGATATGAAAATAAAAATATTCCAAACTTTTGTCCTTGACTGTATAATTAAATAAAATGTTTCGTACGTGCAAAATATTTAAAAATCCAAAAATACTGGTAACCTTGCACCGTCTCAGGAGAGTGGTTTTGGATAATTAGACGGGCGTACGATCACGGCGTATGCGAATCGCAACCTATTTATATGCCTACGGGGGTGTCCTTGTGGTTGAGTTTGTGTGAGCATTTAGAAGAATAATGCAACAATTTATTTATTTCCCTATGAGAATGATGAGACTAACAATTATAGAGGAGCTTCTACCATGTAAAAGAAAGCTTGTTTATCTTTCTTATTATGTCAACAACAATTAATCTTATTCGTTTTATTTTATTTTTTCATTTTTTTTCATTTTTAGAATTTTTAAAATAATAATGATAATAACTATCATATTATATAGCGGATAGTGTAAATGGCCCAGGCACTTTACACCACAATAAGCCTAAAATAGACAAATGTGATATTGAATCTAAACCTAGACATGAAGAATCTCAATTATTTATATTTTGATAGCACGAGGCTCATTCAAAAAGTTCTACCTCCATCATCACATCTCTGTTATCTTACGTGGCAGGAAATTGAAATTACCCATGATCATAATTTATAATAAATAATAATGATAATAGTAATAATAATAATGTGTAGCATACACTTGTAAAGCACAAAATATACCAGCAGGAAAAATGGAAACAAGGAACAATTGCAATCAACAAAAGAACATTCCATACAAATAGCTTCTACATCTACATCTACATCTACATAAATACTCAACAAAGTTGCATGAAAGCAATATCTAGTTGAGGTGATCAAAGGCGCCAGTTGAATACAACATGGCTATACAAAACTGAAGAAAAAATACAATAAATTACATATTATTAATACAACTCTTGAAGCAGTCAACTGATTTGGCAATATACACGGAAGGAGGTAGGGCGTTCCATTCTATGATTGTCCGTTCTATTTGGTTGTCCATTCTATTTGGTTATCCGTTCTATGGTTGTCCATTCTATGATAACAAAAATACTACAAATTATCCCATTCATAAGCAAGCTCGAAGAAATGTTTCTTTAGTAAGGGTTTGAATGACTCGATTGACGGCCAACTGCGAATAAAACTGGGAAGACTGTTCCATATGCGAGGGGCATAGAGAAGGCACGATCACCCCATGACCGAGATGATTTAGGTTGAACAAGGAGAGTTCTATTTGCAAAACGAAGACCGGAGCGAGAAGGGTTGTAAATTCAAGAAGTTCATATATGTATGGGGAGCAATTCCATCGGTATGCGAGCAGCGTAATTTTGAATTTAATCCGGAAGTTAACAGGGAGCCAGTGTAAATCAAACAAAACTGGAGAGATGTGTTCAGAAGGTTTTGTTCGGGTAACCAGTCTTGCAGCGGTATTTTGTTTAAGTTGCAGTCAGAATTTTAGACAGAATGGCATTACCCATGTCCAAGTGAGATTTGATATCAGAAAGACATGCTTCGTATTCAGAATGCAATTCGATAGGTCTGAGGTGCTCTCATGTCCCACAAAAAATACTGTACGTCGGAAACGGTCTGAAAAATTTGGATTATAAGGTTGCTCACATCTATGTGGAAATCATTACAGATTTATTTCTGAAAATGAATAAATTGCTTTATGTTTGCTCAAATAATGTAATCAATATAATGCTTGCAGATAGTACAGTTTTATTGGGTATTATGTCTTTTGTATAAGAAAACTGATACGTGTTGAAAATATCCTTCATATTGACCCTTTTCCATAAATTGTTGACTTCGATCGGGTTAGCACTTCTTCTTGGTTCAAGTCGTATTAATAATTGGTTCATAAGTTAAAATCAAATAAGTCGTATGTACAGTTTTTGTATTTTGTAAGTATATAGGCCCTACAAGGATATTAACAAACTGTTTATCTAGTTTCCACGTCAAGATGCAACCATTGCTTAAAACAAGGACGTATTTACGAAGTGCCGTTAAACGTGGTCTAGTCGAAATCTGGCAAATTCCACAAGCATTTGTGAGTCTGTTGATCCCTTCGATGTTTTCTTCTCATATAAAACGTGTTTTAGTCTGTTTTGAAGTCCCAAGGCATGTTAGGGAGCTCAAATAGGAACAAAATATCTATCCTCAGTAAGCAGTTATACATTAACATCTTAAAAACATATATTTATGGAGATTATCCCAAATATTATACTTACTAGACTTTTGGCTTCATTTTTAACCGACATTCCAAATCTGTATTTGTTTTAACCAACATATCTTAAGAACCAAAAATCACATTTTAATCAACATATCTTAAGAACCAAAATCACATTTTAATCAAATATTTTATTATTTTACTTTTATTTTGTAGCCAAGATGGCACGTAAGATAACAGAGATGTAATGATGGAGGTAGAACCTTTTGAACGACCCTCGTATATTGCAGTATAAAGGTTGTGTCATAAACAACTTTGGCAAGTAATTTGATACAGCCCAATTTATCTAAGTGCCAGCAAAGGGTACAATCAATTGTGCATTCAATCCTTTTACTCTTATGACTTAGCTTCAGAAACACCTGTGAATATGTCAGTGTTGCATTGTGTTACGGAAGTCCTTGAGTTGTGATGCATTCAGCATGTTGGTTAACTTTCAAACACTCAATTTCTATCAACAAAAATAAGCACCCAAAATATAAATCATAGCAAATGAAAAATCTCACGGGGGAAATCCCTACTATCATAATAACGATACTAATTTGATTTATTATTTACCATTCTTATTCAGTGGGCGTATCTTGTAAAGAATTCACGTAATTTCATTGGTTTTTCTGGTGTATAATATCGCACATTATTATGCTTTGAGAATCTTCCATTCTATACGTTATACACATTTTTTAAAACAATTATTCTGGATATCTGGCACCCGCTGGAGTCTTAAACGCTCTCAAACTGAAATTGGCGCCCAATTTCACCCGATACCTGAGGTCTCTGCTTCAGCTTACAGTCCACGATCACCGTACATGTAGCATGTAGATATCATAACACCGTCTAGCGACCCCACTTTTTCAAGAAAATCACATTTTTGACCAAAAATCACTTTTTTACCAAAAATCACGTTTTTTGACCAAAAATTGGATTCTCAAAGCATAATAACGATACACAAAGATATTGGTCTCGCTGTGAGTTTCAAAGATATCGTGCATCCATTATGACACGATATTAGATAACCAAAATAAACATAAGCTATGATCTCAAGTTTACAGAAATGGAGTTTGAATATAAGTAATGTATTTTGAACATTAATGTATTTCAGTCCAATATAATACATTTATTGTTTTGACGTTAAAGTCCATGTTTTCTCTCGCATTATATTTTTTTATGTTGATAATAATAACAATTTGTTTTAATAACAACTAAAATTGCGTGCCCAATATAGAATGGACGCAATAAACTTGCTATACTTTAAAAGGTTACTTAATTTGTTACACTGGTTGCCAAAGGATATTAAGAATATCAATATGTCGGTCTCTTACCGGATACAATATTGTCGTCACTACAGAGTAGTTGATTGTCTGCGTCGGACATGGCCGGAACCTTTAGCCCTGGAGGATGAGTTTGGGGTCAGTTGTATAAGGGGTGGTGAGACGAATGAAAAAAACATGTTCTACGGGCGGGAAAACCTTTCAAGGGTATGCCGGTTGGGCGTGTTTTGTTTTGTTTTGCAAAATGTCTGAAATGACCCTTAAATAGCAAACATTTGTTTCCTGCATTTTTTTAACCATACCAGACCATTTTTGCCAAAACGGCTGATTTGTTTTTTACATGCATACAGACAGTGGGTATTTAAGGAAAAGGGTCCTGTCAGCAAAATAGCCGGGCCCAATAGTAAAGAGTTCAAATCAGTGGCATGCCGGGACTTTTTGTTGGGGTGGTAAACATGGTAAAGAAACGATTTGCCCAGTGAGCATTAGATAGGCCCAATTCTATCGAGATATATCTGCGCGCGCAGCGTGAGAAAATTTCCAGTTTATGATGTTATTTAAAGGCCCATTCAGTGATCCCAGCGCAAGTGTAAAAAATTTAAATTGTTTATAAATTGCTTAAAAGTGAAGGATGAGTCATTCAAATTGTCATTTGGTATTTTTGAAATGTCAAATTTGGCAAAACCGAAGAAAACAGCAGTACTGACGAAGTTGAAGCCCCATTCAAATACATGTAGCTAATTTAGATGCTGTCAGTATCTAAATTACAAATTCATGTAAAATGTCTTATTTTGTCTTAAATACATGGCTTTTAGCTGAACCACTCGCAGGCTATGCTAGCAAATTCATGACAATGACAAAGATACCAGAATCTGAATTTTGATGATATTTACGATCATCCGGATGAGCAAATCACTGAATGGGCCTTTAAAGTAAAAGTTGTTCCACATTGGAACCCCATTTTATTTGCAATTTTACACTATTTTATACCCAAATCAAGGTGTTTACCAAATCGTATTTGAACAGTACTAAGAACAATCAATATGTCTTTTTCTTTAAATTAAAATGGGTTCCCGGTTGGTACTGGTAGGACCACAGTCGGTCATATTCTTGGCTTATGGAAGCTTATCGAAGGAATCAAAGTTAGCACCTTTCCACAAATAATTACTTTTGACTTTTAAAAGGCTTTTGATACCATCCACCGAGGCAACATGCTGAAAATCCTAAAAGACTGAGCGGGTTTTTTTAAAGCCATTGGCAAATATATTTAAGCAAAAACAAAAGCAGAAGTGATTTCAACTGATGTAGAAACAAACCTCTTTGAAATACTGGCTAGTGTTCTGCAGGGCAACAATCTTACTTCATATTTGTTTGTAGTTGTTCTGGATTATGCCCTGAGAACAGCAATATATGGAAAGGAGGAGGAGCTTGGATTCCACCGGGAAAGAAGAAAAAATAGGAGTATCGGTCAGAGATTGTCACTGACTTTGATTTCGCTGGTGATATACGGTAGATAATATAGCATTTCTTTCAGAGGAAATAGATCAAGCTATTTTAAGCTACTAAGTTAAGTAAGATGAAAACATCAGTAGGAAAAGTTGGACTGAGAACGAATGCTGGCAAACCAACCCGAGCAAACCAAGACTAGTTCGTGGTGGCATTAAGGTCTTACTCTCAAGGTAAACAGTGGAATACAGCTCAAGAGGCTGGCATGACTGAAGAGCATGGATAAAGAGATCAGAAAACTATGTCAAAAGTACGAAAATCAGCAGTGTGCAGAGCTAATAATGGAACGGCCAAGATCGGGAAGTCATTGCTCTCAGCATCATTCATGTTCAGTATAGAAACTCCATAACTTTACTGTGACGATTTTACGCGAGAATGTACAATTTGACGCTATTTTGGCTCATATACATAAAGTGCATATTTTGGCGCTAAACGGGCCCAAAAAGAAGATGAACACCTTAGATCCCTTAAAAAGACATTATGTGGCTACGCGAATTGAAAATGGTAATCAAACTATCTTTAAGAAAACACACACAAATACACTGTAGTTTTCGCGGTGTGGATAAACCGGATCAAAATGCGCCGTATTACAATATGTAGGCCTATTATACATGTCCAGACAAACAAAATCGCTACTGGTTGCATGAACATGGCAAGCCATTCCGATTCTTTTGTTTTGTATGTGGCATGAACATGCCATAAAATCCTCTATCAAGGATTCATGGGTGGTAAATTTTGAACCCATTAAAAATGTCATTGACGCTGTTGAATAAATAATTCATGGGCATGGAAGTAGCAGAAAATTTGACATTGACCATGATTCATGCCCATGAGTTACCCATGAATAATTAACTTATGGGCATTGAAGTAGAGAGAATTTGACATTGACCGCGATTCAAGCCCATGAGTTACCCATGAACATGCCCTGAACATGTAAAGGCTCTGCCTAAATTCATGACACAAAAAAGCATGCAGGGGCATGAATATTCATGTGTGAGCATGAACAACCCATCAAAAATCCCCAAATTCGCGAAAATTCATGCCCGTTGCTAGCGAAAATTGGGCACGTTCTTGACATGTTCATGGCAAGAACTTAGCATGTTCATGGGCATGATTCATGTCTAAATATTTGCCTGGGATGTCACGTATACCGCCTACATAATGTATCAACAAAGTGAAAGCGCATATCTCCTTCGCAGATGAATTATATCTAAAGTAATAACTTTTGCCCTGAGGTCTCCGCTGAATGAAAAATGTTTGAATAGACTGAGGAAGGCATTGGGATCGTAAAATAGTGTTCTATTAAAAAAAACCCGATAAACCTGGAAAATCTATAAGTGTAATAAGTAATACTCCTGCGCGCGATAGTCTTGAAAAAGATTTTTCTACCAACAAATAACAATTCCAAGAGAAATTTATTTTTTTATTTTTCTATGTATGGTAACGATTCGTTTAATAATTGGTTGATTATCTGTTGCACTAGTAACCTCAAAAATATATTTCTATAAAGTATTCAAAACGGTCTTGTTCTAAATTTTAATGTACGGTATAACGCTGATCTCTGATAACTTGCGATTGAATCTTGATGAAGTAATATTTGGTTCATCGAATAGAATGAAACCATATTTTTTCCAAGAAATTATTGCTTTAGTCGATATTTCAGATATGAGCTATAATATACAATGCTCTTTTCTTAGCCTGAAAAGAAAATGTTTTCTAATATTTTTCAGGTGACCCATTTCTTAACCTTTTATACTATTTATTGACAGGAACTTGCTTGGTAATCGGATACGGCAAATAAAAAAAATGCTTTCAGGGAATTACACCAATCTACAATATCTGTAAGTATAACGTGTCCAACTTTAGTTGTTTTCAGGATTTATGTTACTTTTTAAACAGTGTTTAATAGTACAGAAGCTGAGAAGCTGAGACTGGTAAACAAATAATATTGAAGTTAAGCGTTCGTACGGAACACAGAGAATGGATAAGCCCGCTCACGCTTTAAGTAAATGTTTGGAAGGCTTAAGGAAATTCGCAGTGGCAATATGATAAGTAAAGCTATCTTATTTACCTGATCAAGATTATGCATTTGAAATTGAAGTACCTTTCAACATAAAACATATAGAACTGTTCTTTTACTTTTATTCATTTTCACTTCATTTTCAAACCCGTATAGGTCAAATATATTTTTATTTGTGATCCATACATCAATCAGGATATTTCAGGGAAATGTTTTATAGCTTTTTTCAGTACAGAGTGTTGATTTTGTATTGTTTGTTCAATGTCTATATACATTGCAACTTGCCTATAGCAATTAATCATCGCTGCTGTCAAATTAGTATTGACTATAACGCTACTATACTACAGCAAACACAAAACGTTTTCTTTTTTAAAAATCCTAGAACATGAATGTCGGGTAACATACAGGTTATGAAACTTTTTTTAATGAGAAAGCCCAACACATTTAACATAATGTTAAAAGTGTTTTTAAATATGAACAAAATGTATTTTACAATCAAAAACTTTTTGATAACATATGAATAATAATGTAGAATGTTTTACTTTTCTTAATCAACATTTAAATGTTTTAACGGCTTCTTTTTTAAATGTTTTAACACGTTTTGTGGTTGCTTGGTAGTTCACCTAAAATGACTTACTTTTTATTGGCTAAAAGAAATGATAAACACATTAAAAAGGAAGACCCCACTACTTTCAGTCAGGGCCAGATTTACCATTGCGCCAGATGGGCCCGTGCTCAGGCCTCCCCAAATTAGAAGAAAATCCAAAAATCCCTGAATGATCTGTCTTCAAGATATCTATCATGCTCAACGCAAGGGGGGGTCATCCCCTAATTGTTTTCTCCATTTTGGCCACTTGAGTGCCCATGGATACCATTCGATGATACACGATGACCGGCCAATCGTTTTTCATTTTCAACCAAGAAAATGACTAAGGCCCAAAATTCTCGTTCATCGTTCCCAGTTGAACCAATGAAAACGATAAAAAAGAAGCCCACTAAGTATAAAAATACGAATTTCTCTCATTCGTATTTTCATACCTACACGAAAACGATCGGAGTGGTCCTTTTTGTCGTTTTTAGTCTTGGTTTTCGTTTTTCTTGGTTGAAATGAAAAAGATAAACGATCATAGTGGGCCTTATTCGTTTTTGTATTTTTTTAGGGGGGTTGGGGGGGTTGGGGGTGAAAATGAAATTATGAAAAACGTATTACGAAAAACATATATACGGACCCGGACCGCCATTTCGGGGGTACTACACCCCTGGCCAATTTTGTGCCTATTTTTGCATTTTTCTTAAAAATTATAGCACATTGGTGACAAGTAAGATATGTATATTATAGGGGCAAGGACTGAAAGCACTGAAAATTCAGCAACTCAAGGCACGTAGTTATTGATTTATTGATTGGTTTTCCCTCATTCTTGACTGTAACTCCACAACGGTTGTCTGTGCTGAAATAAAATTTCCAGTGCAGTAGTGGTAGTCCTTACCCCTATAATATACATATCTTACTTGTCACCAATGCGCTATAATTTCTGAGAAAAATGCACAAATTGGCACAAAATTGGGCATGGGTGTAGCACCCCCTTAATTTCCCGATCATTCGGATTCAGATTTATTTTTACACAAATGGTATCATATTACGGAAACAAATACATCATCATCACGGTCATATCAATTGCATTGCTTTCATTTAAGTAAGAATGGATCTGGAAATAATGAAGACCTATGACTGAATGGCCTGTATCAAAGTACTGCTTACTTCAAAGAGATCGAATGAATCTGTCATGAAATTGACATACGAGCTTGAAATGCGCCCTTTCCCGTTAGAAACTTGGCATTCATCCAACGTTATAAGTAATGCAATGAGTAGTCAGCACTCAACTACTTCGAATTCGGTTATATTAATTTGCTTCAAAACATGTCATGTTTCATTTACAAGTATCTAAAAGGGCTAAAACAAGTAAATATTTGTTGTTCCGCTTTCTTTCCGATCAATCCATTCATTGGACAGGTGCTTTGCGGATCTCCTGAACTCCTTGCATTGGCTTCAAGTGAAGGATAGAATACAGTTTAAAATATTGTTGTATGTCTATAAGTGTTTGATGAATGTCGCTCCACCATATTTATGTGACCTGCTTACCTTGCTCAGCGACACGGTAACGCACGAAAATAGGCCCAGACTCCGCTCCTCTTCAGATACCACAAGGCTCTTGGTTCCACGATCAAATAAGAGAGCTGGTGATCATTCGTTTGCTGTTGCCTCTCCACGGCTCTGGAATGAGTTGCCTATCCAGTTGAGGGAGGCGGTGTCTGTGCCTGCTTTCAAGCGTTTGCTTAAAACACATTTGTATTAATGTTGGTTGTATTTATTTCTTGCTTCATTTTGCCTGTATATTTTGTAAGGCGCTGTGCTCTTTGTTAGAGCGCCATATAAGTGTTGATTAATAATAATAATAATAATAATTAATATGCGATACAAAAGAAATAACTCAAAAGTGCATTTTGTTGATTTGAAAATTCAAAAAGCTGTGAATAGAAGAATCATTTTGCTATCCTCCTAAATTTATCCTATTTCCAAAAACAGTTTCTTTAGTCAACAAAATCACATTGTCCAAAAATGATGCTTTTGGAAAAGTTGCACTTTCAAACGTTCTCGATTTCAATGTTATGATTGATGATAGTGGGCTTTTTGTTTTTCCTGGTTGAAATGAAAGCAATGACGGTCATTGTCATGATTGTGGACTTTATTTGCTTTTCTTGGTTGAAAATGAAAACCTAAAAACGATTGGCCGGTCATATACACGGACCTTAGCAATCTGATTTCTCCTACTATAGTGATTTTACCATTTTTGAAACACCTGCTGAGTAAAACTTCAATAAAAACCCCAGCCATGTCCTAATTCATGTCAATGAAGCATTATCCGACACATGAAACTAAAGACAACAAATAAACAATTAAATCAATCAAAACATTGATCACGTTGATATCAAAAACATTTGTGTACATTACATGTATAGGATGTTGAAAAGTGCAACTATTTTTGAATGCATCATTTTTAGACAATTGATTTCTATAACAAATGCACAGATATAGTTGGACTAAATTAAAAATAATTATGTTCATTTTGACTGCTGGCTACAGAATCACGTCATATCCATCGGCGTGTTTATAGTGAATATTCTGAATGTTGAGTACATCGTGTACGATTGTCCTTGTATGGATACCGAAACTCTGGCTGTTTATAGTGAGGCACAGACCGGGGCACAATTACCGCACAAATCATGTACCAAGTAACAAAACCGTATATATGCAATGACCCTGAGGTCATACTTGCGAAGTACGCGGAATGTGTTAATATTGTGACGCGAGTTTTTAACAGCCCGTTCAACAGTGTGATCATGGCGAACCTACAGCCGGAAGCTTCTGTTTTTCCCTGTTGCATAGCCGTCGATCCCGGGAGGGTACATGGGGACATAGTGCAGTTATGCTGCACAGCAAGCATGATTCGACCTTTGCAGTACTTAAACCTGGTCAACAGGAAATTACTCCAACAAAATCAATCGATAAAGTCTAGCCCGTCCTCCACATTGAATGGTGGACTGCACTTATGCCCAAATATGGTACTTGCCAATCAATAATCACCCACTTGAAATCCCCTGACTCGCTCCACTGACCAAAGTCATGGACAGATATGGGAGTTGTTTCTGCTGTCATTTGTCATTTACATATCAGAGAGGTACGATCATTTGCAGATGCCCCACCTACTCAGTTTTTAGCCTACATGTTATGTATATATTATTCTTGATTGACACCAAGTACAAAAAATATCCGTCAAACGGTTTAGCTTTAATGCCCTTCGGAAGAGAGCGGTCCACAAGTAAGTGATAGTCACTAAAAGTTGCATTCGATGTACACAGGGAATTTTGCAGGCCATGTCGTGCCCTTCCTTACTAAAGCACCAATGTGCGAATATTTCCAAACATCTAAATTGGCGGACAATATAGGACATGTTTCAAAGCTATATTTTCTAGAATTTCAGAGAGTACAAAACATATTGGCCGGTTATTTTTCACACAGTGACGTTAACTGGGCAATGCCCTATACCTCTAACGTACACTGTTTGTAGAGGTCATACGTCAATGTTGAGATCACTGTGTATTGTGTATAGGAAAATGAACAGTAATACAGTATGATAAATAGGGAGGATATTCTATACTATCACACCCTCTCCATGTTGTGGTTATTATTGATTTTTAGAAAGGAAAACTTTGGGAGGGTAAAAACACGTTTCCTCCATTCACTACTTTTTAAATTTTTCAAATCAAGAAAATGTGTGTCAAGTTATGTCAAGAAATGTTTTGTAATTTTACCCATTATGTATTCTATGTAAGACAATAAGAAACATTCATAACTATGCCTTTTAGTGGTTAGTGGTCATATATATATAATGATGATTATTTATATTTAATTATAACAGAAATTTGAGAGAAAATGGATTGAAGAGTATACCACAGGACAGCTTAAAGGGTCTGAAGAAGTTGGATTCGCTGTAAGTACCTTTTTACAAATTCATTTAGGGAATCAATCATCTGATCATGTTTCACCGTTGTTCATCACCGATTAACAATGATTCGTCCACGTCGTCTGCGTGGTTTACTTCGCGAGGGTGAGCGAAGTAAACCACGCAGACGCGCCGGACGCAAAAACGGTTGAATCCCTTTCAACAACGAAAACAAGCTAAAGATCGTATAATTCACATTTTTATCCGATACTTCCAAAATAGTGAATTCAACTTGTAAGCGTGATATGCACACAGATTCCAGACATGACGAATTTTACTCGCTTACTGTAAAAGTGTGGATTCATCACGGATTAACAACGGTTGGCTCCTGTACACAAGTATAGGAGAGTTGTTGAATTGTTATTATACTAAAGAATGCAAACAAAAATAACGCTATTATCGTGTACGATTGTCCTTGTATGGATACCGAAAATAATTGTCTATTTTGTGATAATATTGTAAACATTTCTTTCCAAAAATATTTTTTCCATCAGGAGATACTTTCAAAATGTTAATTTTGATATCATATTACATATTCGGAATCCTCCCCACCCATGTGTAATAATTTTGCTATTCAATTAATACATGTACTTAAATTTGATGATATTTATCTAAAGAGTTCGTATCCTTTTCTATATAGTGGTCAATGACGTAAGGAATTGGTCACGCTTGCTGGGGTTTGTATGTCGTGCCCATGGGTCACATGCGTATTATAAATACGTATTTATAAATATACTCGAAGCATACTGTTGAAGGGTGCGTTCAGATAAACGACCGAAGTAAAGTATATCACCCGGTTTGTATATTATATAGGCCTAGCTTACGAAATGTTTTAGGACAGTATTAATTGTTGCTGTTTGTGATAACGCGTGTTTTTTGCATTTCATTCTTTTCAAAACGTCGATATAACTAAAACAGTTAATTAAAGCGGAGGTTTGCCTGTATCGAGATGTGAGTGTAAATCGCTTGAGGAATACTTTGATGCTTTTAAGCATCGATGCTTTTTAGCAATCAACGACTTCAGAACATTGTCTGAAAATAGTGGCAATGCATGCCTTGCCTATACTTTGATCAGCTCGTAATCGGCGGGAATTTTAACATCGCGGATTAATATCAATATATTTTACTTAGAGAATTGTCTTATGACACCTCGCCAGAAAAATCACAAATTATTAATTCAAGTCCTATACTTGTCTACTTTCTTTAACATGCACATTGTAGATCTTCCAGATGAACAATATCACTCTTAACGTGGATCTACTTTTTCAGCGTAGTGGTAAAAGCCTAACAATTCCCGCCGATTAATACGAGCTGATCAAAGTATAGTATTTCCAACGTAATGCGCAATGTTGTTTTTTAATTCTTCAAGCATTCTTCCAATTATTTAATAATAGTATCCAAGTGATTACCATTGCGGCGTGTTTAGTCTACAGTAGAGCGTTATATAAGAGAAATATGACACTCGAAGTTGAAGACGTAATGTAAATATATAATATATAATAACAGTTACGGGCTGCCTAGCATCTGGAAAAGGTCAGCACGCTAATTTTAAAGTGGCATACTGGTACTTGACGTTAAATATTTTGAATTTATGTTAACCACATGAGAACTAACTGCCGATTGGCTAAAATGAATATTATGTCCAATTTTGAACCAATCAAGGAGGGTATTAATAAGGTCATCTGCAAATGCAAGTTTGACCATGAATATAGCCTAGTCATAATTGGCAATTGAAATGAGCATTTCAAGTTATCAACCAATCAGAAATGCTGTTAGATGACAAGCAGTGCCCAGGGGGCTGAAAGAAGTCTATTATTATCCTTTACATTCTTGTATTTTTCAATTTTCCAACTTTAAATTTGAACTTGTTTTGAATCGAATAATACATGTACGAATATCGACATCGATTCAACGGTAAATTCGTATCTTCAACTTGTCGTTCTGACGTAATGTTCTGAATGACACTATTCCCATCAGTTTTAATAACGAACAAATCAGTCATATTCCTGCTTTCTTGGTAAAATATCGCAATTCGCAAGCAACCGACAGCCAAAAGATACTCTTAAGCAAACATTTGTATCCCAGTGATATTGCAGTTTGCTTAGTATGCATGAAAGTGTTGTTTCTAGGAGTAAAAATATTGACACTTTAAAGTGTAATATAACATGTTAGTCTTACGCGCTGGCTTGTCTTAGTCTTCACGCTTGATTTTTGATTGGAGTACGGTACTTGACGATATTGATTTGAATTTATGCTTAAAAAAACCAAGTCCAGCATTATTCTTTAGATTCTTTAATTTAATTATAACTTTAGGAAAGAAATATTGACAATATTGATACATGAAAGCGAACTAAATTTATAACGGTAACGCGCTGCCTAGAGCATCTGAGTAAAGTCTTGGAAGCTAATTTTGATGTGTGGTACTTGTACTTGACCTTAAATAATCTGAATTCATGTGAAACAGTCTATTATTATCCTTTAGATTCTTTTATTTAATTTTAACTTATTTTAAATCAAATTACATTACAATTCGTCTTACACGTTAACTTGTCTCTCGTCCAATGCTGACGTTCTGAATGACACTATGATCAGTTCTAATAGCAGACAAACCGGTCATATTAGTGTCAAACTGTTGCGCATTCCCCTAACCTTACCTATAGTACCTACCTAAAATTATTGCTACAGTTCTTGTGTTCGGTATGGAAATCGTAAACATTATCAAAGATCAGATTTTGCATTTTTGTAAAAGAGAATGTAGGGTGTGCTGATCATGCTAACATATGATGTTAAACCGACAACATTTACCGCCAAAACACTCGGGTTTATTATGTGGCCTGAGTTTGCACTAAATTTTAAACAAGAAAAAAAAATCTGACATATAACCCAGGTAGAGGGGGTTGATCCTGTGGGGGTTGATGCAAACCTAACCCGGGTAGAGGGGGTTGATCCTGTGGGGGTTGATGCAAACCTAACATATTTTTCTCTTGTTTTTCTCTTATCAAAATATTCTAAGGTATGTTGACTTCAAACTTGGTATTCAGATTATAATAGTCATTTTCTTACATATTTTAGCAAATAATTTGTGAAATTCGCATGTTTCTATGATGTTTGGCCTATGTGATCCATGATTTTTCATATCTCTTGAGGGCGTACTCACATAATGACATAATCTGGCGCAACTGATTAGTTTTTTAATTTGCCATCTCTCTTGAATCATTGTATAATGTCAGAAAGAAATCATATTTTACTCGTTTTGAACAGGTTTCGTATCGTTATTGAGAAAAAGCATCAAATTATTTGTTTGTGGTATTTGTAAGAGGAACATACATTTTATAACGCAATCCAAATTCTGATGTTTTGCTTTGCTGTATAATCAGTCCATTATTATTGTTTTTATGTATCTGACACTTGCACAAATAAAGAGATACTAGATCAAATGGGGCAACATGTCAATGTTGCAGCTTCTATGCAATCAAATTCTGATGTTTTGCTTTGCTGTATAATAATCAGTCCATTATTATTGTTTTTCTGTAACTGACACTTGCACAAATAAGCCCTTGCCGTTTGTTGAGGGTTTATCAAACATGCAAGACTACGCTTATATTTCAAAGTAAGATATTTAAATATAGCTTTGATGTTGAAGTGACCGCAGAATAAAAATACTTTGCAGCATCAGAATAATACGTCTATCACACTTTAGAAAACAAAGGGAAACGAAAAGGAACACAAGAGCTTGGGCATCAAAGTGAAACTGAAGACAAGACCAGGCCTCGATTTTGATTAACGCTCTACATCACAAATCAAAGAGAAATTTACTAAGATTTAATATTATTTATTTATTTATTTTATTTGTGATTTTTTGGTATATGAACGCGACAAGGGAACACCCGACGTCATTATTATAGATAGTATAACATGGTATACGATCGAGAAAACGTGAATGATTGAGGTCAGGAGTTTGCCTAATGGTCTGGGCCTAGGGGCAGGCGGGGTCAAATGGACATAATTGTTCAATTTTGTCCGGGGGATATATTGAGCTATTTCACACCACTAGCTCACTATATTGCAAATTGCTTTGGAGCATGATTCGGGTGTTGTAATTATTACTGTTTTGCGTCTTAAGGGATGTACTAATTTAAGCGGATCGCCTTTAACCCTTGGAGACATGTTATGATGTTCAAATGTTGAACAATACATACAAACCCTAAAGCAAAGCTTATATGTGTAATCGTTCATTGTACAAAATATGGTGAACTCGATGTCAAACTAAATGCCAATCCCACTCAGTATGGATTTCGGAATAATAGCTTATCTTACTGATTTTCATTTATAAATACATTTATGTATATTTTCACGTTTACTTGAATGTTTTTCCCCATAATAACCATATTTTTTTAAAGCACCCTATTTCAAATCTTGATTGTATTGATCTTATAAGTATTGTATAAATAGTTCTAGACAAACGTATAATATAAAACATCTGGTATAAGTTACAAAGTGGTCTACACACCAAGCATCTCAGTGTTAAGCGATATTTTGGTGCAATTCTAATAATTAAACACCAGACAGTTTATAATAGTCACCCAGTCAAGGGCAATCAATAAGATGTGTGACTATGGTGCAAGAGGTTGCGGGTTCGAACTCTGACGGTGGTTTAGTATGCTCTCGTTGAGCAAGATTGAAATTCCCCTGGACACGGAACGTACTGCTAATTGTCTCGTTGTAACTCGTACGAAACTCGGGGAGGTGATCTTGGATGCGTTGTGAAATATCTAGGGTGTGCGCTCTTAACCTGCAAATTTCTTGAGTTATTGTTCAATGGTTTATGGAATGATATGAGGCCGTAGTGGTCAGTGACAACCTGTAAACTGTGTTGAGGCTTGTGGATCAACGTCTTGGCTTTGTGCCTGTGCGTAGCGCACTAATCACTGCGCTTTTATTTTCATTCAAGGAGTCATCATCAGTGGGGTAGCCAGCACTTTTGCAGACGGTGGGAAAAGGGGGGAAGTCAAGCTAACTTTTAAGGGGGGACAAAAAGTACAAAAAAGACTAGCATCCCACGGGGTGGGGGAGGAGGCGCAAGACTTTTCACAAGGGGATTTGCCCCTTTGACCCCTAGCCACGCCACTGGTCATCGTGGCTACATAGTTGGAGCTATCTAGACAAATGAGATATCGAAATATGGTTTTCTTTTTACTATATCAGTTTTAAAATTTGATGCATAAATATTGAGTTATTTTCTCTTAATAAGGGGGGTACTTACTTTTTGTGACGTGTTTATATATCAAAACTTCTCAGAATATTTTGCTCAGTAAGCTTTTGCAATAATATTTATCTTCACATTTGCATTATCGAATCTGAATAAACAAATTATTGAATTGCTTTCAAATCCCCCATTTCTTATTTCAGTGTATATTCATTATGCAGACTTGACGTTTTTACTATACTGATTGCATGTAACCTGGTAACGTGATTTCTACGTAAATAAATACCTCATAGGATAGCAGTATCCCGTTGCAATCTCCTGAGTCTTACAAAGCTGTCCACTTGTCCAAATAAATATTGAACAATTTCGATTCGGTCGTAAAAAAATATGGCACATGAAGAACTATTGTAAAGAAAAGTTAGCATATAAAATATGGAAACTTGAGACTAAATGATGTTTTTCTTTAATCTGGAAATAGTGGATACTCTGAAAAATAAACGACACCGTTGTAAGGACTGTATAGTTCCAGGAAAACGCATACAATAAAACAAGTTTCAAAGTGAGTAAAGTGGAAGTAAGTTCAGTTTGTTTGTAAAAGTTTTATTATCTGTTAGAAAAGACACAAATCACTGACCACTACGGCCCACATCATTCCATAAACCATTACACAACAACCAAGACAACACGGGGTCTTGCAGCTAAGGTGCGCACACCCCAAAGATTCCACAATAGACCTTCGCAGCCAGGATCACCTCCCCGAGTTTCGTACGGGTTACAACGAGACAATTTACAGTATGTTCCTTGTCCAGAGGAATTTCAAGCTAACTCAATTTCTTACACGAGAGGTACTAGCTACAAAGATATAGATTTTAAAGCTTGTGACTTTGCAGTTGTGTTCAATACCGGAGTGACACCTTTTCAGTGAGATACTTTGGATATATACATTGTCGACAAACACAAAAAATTGAATATATGTAGGTGATAAAGTCAGAATTTTGGTAATTTCAGTCAGTAAATAATATGATCCCAGCAAACACAAAACGTTTTCGACATCATCATTCACAAAAGGTTAGAAAAGGTTGCCAGAAAACGTTTAAATGTCAGGTTATATAAAGGGTATATAAAGAGTATAAAACGTTTTTATGATAACTTACTACAAATATATTCTAACATAATGTTATTTAAGTGTTGATAAAATATGTGGCAAAAATTGTTTGCAAAAAATATTTTACAATGACATTTTAAAACATTTTACACATATTTTAGTAGTGTGTCTTCATACAAAACGTTTTAAGACGTTTTCATGACCTTTATATAACCCGACATTTAATGTTATTAAACGTTTTTACCAAAACCAAAAACCCAAAATATAACATGTATAAAACATTTTTGATATGTTTTGTGAATTGGGATGGTATGTTTGTCCCAAATATGAATCATATGTTAGAGTCATACGTTAGAGTAAACGTTTGGTAGATACTGTACATGTATTTGGTCATAGTTTTAGTCAAAACATTTTTCAACGAACGGTCCAGCAAGGAAGACATGCAAATTACTGGACTCAACATGCCACGGTAAGACGGCAAGTCGCCGCAAAGATGAACTGATAGCTAATTTTCAATTTAGGAACACTTACTCCTTAAGGAATGAACGTTGATTTTCTCGCTTTCTGACGTTAGGCCCTTTGCGTTTTTTGCTCGAGCGTTTTTGTGCTTCCCCGCACGCGCTTTCGTCCCTCGCTCACACGCGCGTTTATCAACGTTCATTCCTTGCGGATGCGGATGTTTTCTTTTCTTTTCACAAGTATTTTATTATGGCTATGAAAAAAGCCTATGGCCGAAAGCTCACCAAATTTTGTATATTTTACGGCAGTTTCATATAGATTTAGTCATTCGAGTACGATTTGTAGTTCTTGAAACATAAAATAAATTAATTTGTTTGTGGTATTTGCAAGAGGAACATACATTTTATAAAGTCTGTAAAAGGATGTACTAGATCAAATATGTCAACATGTCAATGTTGCAGCTTGTTATACAATCCAAATTCTGATGTTTTGCTTTGCTGTATAATAACCAGTCCATTATTATTGTTTTTATGTATCTGACACTTGCACAAATAAAGAGATAATAGATCAAATGGGGCAACATGTCAATGTTGCAGCTTGTTATGCAATCAAATTCTGATGTTTTGCTTTGCTGTATAATAATCAGTCCATTATTATTGTTTTTCTGTAACTGACACTTGCACAAATAAGCCCTTGCCGTTTGTTGAGTGTTTATCAAACATGCAAGACTACGCTTATATTTCAAAGTAAGATATTTAAATATAGCTTTGATGTTGAAGTGACCGCAGAATAAAAATACTTTCCATCAGAATAATACGTTTATCACACGTTCGAAAACAAAGGGAAACGAAAAGGAACTAGAAAAATTCGACCTTGACACACACAAATTTTCCTTAAAATGAATTTATTGTTATAGAATATAAATATTAATGTTAAATAATCTCCCCCAATAAACAACCCAATAGCCTAAACCCCAAAATTCGAATAATTGGTTGTTAAAGCCGTGTTTTCACAACCCAATAACGATGCGTAAAAAGCAAATCGTTCATGACTGATCTTGCTATAAAAGCGCGGCATGCAGGCATGCACCAACTAGAGAGATATCGGCAACTATAGAACAATAGTCCAAGGTGCCAAAGTGTTGCTTGAACTTGCTGCTATAGGTGTATTTGGTCTATAATAATGTACCGTTGTGCTCATTAAAAGCCAGTTTGCCGAACCTCTCTTTTTCACGAATTTCTCATTAATTATGTACTCGTTCAAGTTCAAAATAAACTGGTGTCTAGCTTTAATGACAGTTAACACACCAGGAAAATTTGAGATCATGAATCTACCGAATAGCACGTGCAGCTTGCGAACAACATATAGCTGTCGCTATCTCTTTGTATGGCGCTTTTGGGCTCATATTAGTCATACGGCTCATACGGCTCATACAACTATCACGAACACAAGAGTTTGGGCATAAAAGTGAAACTGAAGACAAGACCAGGCCTCGATTTCGATTAACGCTCTACATCACAAATCAAAGAGATATTTACTAAGATTTAATATTATATATTTATTTATTCTATTTGTGAGTTTTTGGTATATGAACGCGGCACGGGAACACCCGACGTCATTATTATAGATAGTATACCATGGTATACGATCGAGAAAGCGTGAATGATTGAGGTCAGGAGTTTGCCTAATGATCTGGGCCTAGGGGCAGGCGGGGTCAAAGAGACATAATTGTTCAATTTTGTCCGGGGAATATTGAGCTATTTCACACCACTAGCTCACTATAATTGCAAATTGCTTTGGAGCATGATTCGGGTGTTGTAATTATTACTGTTTTGCATCTTTAAGGATTGTACTAATTTAAAAGAATCACCTTTAACCCATGGGGACATGTTATGATGTTCAAATGTTGAATAATACAATGCAAACCCTAAAACAAAACTTATATGTGTAATCGTTCATTGTACAAAATATGGTGGACTCGATGTCAAACTAAATGCCAATCCCACTCAGTATGGATTTCGGAATAATAGCTTATCTTACTGATTTTCATTTACAAATACATTTATGTTTATTTTCACGTTTACTTGAATGTTTTTCCCCATAATAACCATACTTTTTAAAGCACCCTATTTCAAATCTTGATTATATTGATCTTATATTTAAACGGATAGAATATAAATAATATTAGTTCTAAGAAAAAACAAACAAAACGAAAAAGAAACGACACGAAACAAACATGCACACAGAACAAACCAGCGACCGTAAACTAATTGACAATCAGCCGAAAGTATAGAATTGCAGCGATCGATTCATCATTTTTATGCTATGAAAATGCTATTCCCAGAATATTTTGCCCAGTGACCTGTTGCAACTTCTAAAAATAAAAAGTTAATAAATATTTATCTTCACCATTGCATTGTAGAATCTGAATAAACAAAATAGAAATAAATGCTCCTGTCAGATTTTTTGACATCCTTCATAACATACGAAATGCTTTTTTCTACAAACTTGACGTTTTTACATTATATTTGAACTTTAAAAAATGCAATTCTGATTGCTCTTGATTTCTACGCAAAGGAATACCTCGTGGAATGGACAGGTGTCACCAACGTTATACTCAGTTCTTACAGAGAGCCAGTATCGTGTTACAACTAGGTTTTCAAATTTGTCAAATTGTCCAATATTATCTATAATCATAACACGAAATGAATGCAATTATTTCGATTTGGCTGTATTCAAAATAAATATGGCAGATGAAGTAATATTAGAATTGTGCAGAACCGGCGAAAATTGTAATTACAGTTAATGAAATAGGGAAACTTGAGACTTAGGGGCATTTTTATATCAAACTAGGGGATACTTTAAAGGCGGCACTAATTATAGGGTTTGCACTAACTACGAGGGTCGGACAGTATATAACCTCATATTTTCATGGCATTTCTCTATGACCACATAAACACTGTACCTTTGTATTTCAAACAACACATGTAAAAATAATATCACACACTTGATTACGTAACAGCATTAGCATAAAATCAATGGTTGCAGCAACATACGCACCATAAAATTGATGACGTGCCCTCTCTTTATACAGTTTACTAGAGAAAGGTGCATTTTCGTATAGAATTATTCGTTCATGTGTCTTTTCTAACAGATAATAAAACTTTTACAAACAAACTTATTTTCACTTTACTCACTTTGAAACTTATTTTATTGTATGCGTTTTCCTGGAAGTATTTATAGAGTCCTTAAAACGATGTCGTTTATTTTTTCAGAGTATCCTCTAGTTCCAGATTAAAGAAAAACATCATTTAGTCTCAAGTTTCCATATTTTATATTTTAACTTTTCTTCATGTGCCATATTTTTTACGACCGAATCGAAATTGTTCAATATTTATTTGAACAAGTGGACAGCTTTATAAGACTCAGGAGATTGTAACGGGATACTGCTCTCCTATGAGGTATTTATTTACGTAGAAATCACGTTACATGTAATCAGTATTGCTTAGTCCAAATAATAGAGTAAAAGCGTCAAGTCTGCATATAAACACTGAAATAAGAAATAAGGGATTTTAAATTAATCTGATCTAATCTTGTTTATTCAGATTCGATAATGCAAGTGTGAAGATTAATATTAATTTTCCGCTTTCAATATTAGAAATTGCAAAAGCTTACTGAGCAAAATATTCTGGTATTCTGGGAAGTATTGATATATAAACACGTCACAAAAAGTAAGTACCTCCTTTATTAAGAGAATATTTATGCATCAAATTTTAAAACTGAAAATAGCACAAAAAAAACATTTAAGTTCTGCAAATTTCGATATTTCATTTGTAGAGATAGCTCAAACTTTGTAGCCATGATGACCCCTTGAATGAAAAGAAAACTCAGACGTTGATCCAGAAGCCTCAGCATACTTTACATAAATATCATTTAAGAAAGGTTGGATATTTCTCTACATACACTTTGCAACTATAAATATCGAAAAATTACTAAGATAAGTATCATATTTCGATCTTTAGACCAATTGTTGTAATAATTGTATGAAATTGTCAAGTGTGTGACTTACTTCTTAGATGAGAAAACACGTAGTTTATACCAAAAAAAAGTGAACGCATTTTGTCCAATTCCTTCACTAAGTGAGCGATTTCACGGTTTTATTTTTTGAAAGAATGATGAGGTCATCGATTCCGTTCTGCCTGTATTATCATTATCATTGTTTACTATTTTAAGGGGAATCAATGTATTACTTATCTGAGAAACCTGTTGATAAACACTTTGTATTTTTATATTACAGATATATATCCCACAATCGTATGACGGACATTCTTCCGAAAACGTTTCGTGACCTTACGAACTTGCATTGGTTGTAAGTATAATTTAAAATGCAATGCTATTTTTCCCTTTTTTAGAATACAATACGCATGTGCTTTTTGTAAACATCTTAAAAAAAGTAATTACCCCCTTTAAATAATGGCCATTATTCAAAAACGGACTATTGTATTACAAATATGTAAAATGCGTTGGGAGCAAAATTTATTTGTGCACATTTTGACACCTCATTTGTACCTCATATTGATGTCAGAGCGTACATTTAAATCAATGTAACTCAAGATTTGAAAGCTAAATTCTTTTGATTTGTATTCAGTATAAAAATGAAAGGAAATCTGTGTAATGATATCTGAGTGTTCTTGTATTGCTGTAAGTACAACTGTCAAATCTGGATATCACTACATTAAATTGACCGGTGTTTTATTGTTTTCTGGGCTATCGTATCAAATGAGGTGTCAAAATGCGCAGAAATAAATTCTGCTTCCAGCGCATTTTACAGTAGCCCGATTTTTAATAATGGCCATTTAATTATTTAAAGGGGTAATTACTTCTTTGAGATGTTTATCTACTATCATGTCACGATATGTATTTACTTAACAGAACATTTCCTTTATTTCATTCCCAGTTAAATCTTTTCAGTTAAATATTATTGTTTTTATCCTTATTAAGTTACCCTCAGACTACTTAAAGTGTCGCTAAGTATAATTGATAAGAAGGTAATAGGCGGGCCCATGGTAGCATTTCAAATTGCATCAAACGCCGTAAAATATGGTGCGTAACGTGATGCTTTTGCTGATGTGTTGACGAACCAATCCCTGCTTTAAATACAGAGATACGAATCATCAAATCGATTCGATTGTGGAGTCAAGAACAAGAAATATATAATGGTATAAATTTCAACCTGTTCCATAAAATGTTCTAAAAATAAATTATTAGAAACGCTGTATTTGGGGGATACTTTAATTGATAAAAGGTAGGATTTCGCACTTATTAAGTGAAGTGTATGATAATTTCGTTTCCAAGAATAGTTTTATTTTATTTTACTGTCATTTGTCACGCACACGTGTATGACAACTTTTAACTTCTCCGTTTGTTTGATTGTTATATATATATTTGAATGATATTCAATTCACGAAGCCAGATTTCAGGATTTATTTCGTAAAACATTTTTATTAAAGGACATTTTCCACTGTCATTTAATTTGTATTTTTGTTTGTAAATCAAGTTAGACGCAATTACTGTACATTAAAGTCATAATGTTTGATTTGCATAATTAGTAGATTCTAATTTAAATGTTGCTTTTCACTGATCACATGTCCCCTCTTAATTGCGAGCCAAGCAAATGAGGTAAAATGAAGAAAATTTCATGGTAGTGCCTCCAATGCGTGTATTAGATCGCCGATCGTATTATTATCATGATTATTGGTGGAGCTTCACGAATAGCAATATGCACACAACTTATACGTCAAGACGTAAGACGAATAGCGAAATTCACTCAGTTTATACGTCACTGATTCACTGAAGTTTTACATGTACGCGATGTGTTTAGCCATCTGCAATTTAAGCACTTCAGCCTTAACCTTTCACGTGGTATTTTAGTAAAATGTTCATTACAATCATGCAAAAAGTAGAAATTCAAGAAAAATTGAGGGCGTTGCTGTGGAGCAAATCACACATTATGGATTAAATTCCACTGCATATATTATTATTATTATTCATTATTACTATAAATATTATATTATTAGTATAATATCATTGGTATATTATTACTATCATCATTATTATGTATTATCATTATTGTTAGTAGTATTACATGTATTATTATTATTATTATTATTATTATTATTATTATTATTTTTATTATTATTATCATTATTATTATTATTAATATTATTAGTGTTATTATTATTATTATTATTATTATTATTATTATTATTATTATTATTATTATTATTACTATTATTATTATTATTATTATTATTATGGTTTCAATCTCTATTTTGCATTTTTTCATCTTTATCGAAATAGCACGTAGGAAGTTATACATGTGGTTCATTTGCTTCTCATGTTTTGCTTTCTGGCTTTTTCTCAATATTGTATAACCATGTATGATGTTGAGGAAAGGTTACTTTTACATGTTACCAACAAAAGAAAGTGAAAGTGATCGTGCTTGTAAAGAAATTAAAAAGTAACATATTTCCATAACTGATATGGTGTTCTTTTCTGCTCATTTCCAAATGCATGCAATTTTCTCACACTTCCAAAAAAGAACATGGATATTGATACACTTTTAGGGCAAGTCAGTCGTATCATATTTTAATAATTCATTTGAATCGATGATGGTAAAAAAACCATGATCATATGTTACGTTAAAGTCACAGGTAACGTTAAAGTTTGTTACCTTATGAATTATGCAATCTGGCATAATATTGATTTGCCATGTTACCTGACACTAACTGGATTTATACATTGCACTTCACACGGTATATCTTCTTCCTATAAACAAAATGCTCGAGTCAGCAGTGTTTCAAACATGTAAATGACGGTATTGAATAAATCAGCAATATTCAAAGAAAATTATTGAAAATTATTGTACGTATTATTCTTACAAGAAAGTATTATTCTTTACATATTTCTTCTGCTAGAGTTCTGCTATTGTATTTCGTATATATTATTCTGCATATACTCCTTCCCATGCAGGGTTTCCTCCGGTACGTGTAATTGCCCTAGCGAAGAATGACATATCATAATACATTTACATTTACATACATAAATGTGCACATCGGCCCTTCATTATGTTCATTTAGAGAATAAACGATAAGATTTTTTGTTTTTACTATCCTCTGCTGTGTGATACACAACAGGCAGGTCCAATAGTTTGAGCAGTGGATGCCGGAGCAGCATCACACGGTAGTAAAAACAAAAATTCCTATCGTTTATTCTCATTTTTGTCAGTTAAGTGTTATTTTTTTTTATAACTAAACACTGTTTTATTTAACAAAAAAATTAAGTTATTCTTTCTGAAATGAACAAGACCGGTTTACCCTTTTAGTTGCGTGTACTCCGATCTCGTTCGCGTATAGACGAATCCAATTTCACGCATTCCTACACCTCAATGGCAGCCATAGCTGGGTCCCCGCCTGCTCAATCTCACCTAAAATGTGAAATGATGCGGCCTTAGAGGGTACTTTAAACTGCATTCTATCACCCGTGTTACACATAGACAAAAGAATGATGACAGTTTACAACACAAAATAATCTAACATCGATTTTTAAGCGGCTTTAATCCACCCAATTGGGCAGTCACCACACCAGTTTGGTGTTGCGGGGACCCAGTAATGGCCGACCAAATCCTGACCATGACTTGGCTCGTTGGATTCGTCTATAGAACGCGCAGAATACTCACGATTCGACTAGCGTCTTCCGTGGCTATTCGATTGCTGCCGTCTACCGTGCGATAGACGGCAGCACAAACCAATGAAATTCAGCGCTACCAAGCTAAACCATAGTCACTGACTAAGAATCGCCGGTCCCAACCGATTTATGCTCCTTCGTCACTAGTGACGGAGGAACACAAACCGGTTGGTACCGAGACAACGCGTGACCTAGTTCTTGTTATGCGATAATCATCAGGACGGAGTCGGACACCGCTGAACGACTAGGACCTTGCTGAATACTATAATAGCTATCTATTGAGAATCGCCAACCCAAATATCACTATTTCTTATACGTTTATTATATATAATTAGAAAATCTAGACCAAAAATACTAACAACAACAAGAAAACGGAAAACACAAGAAGCCAGTAACGACAACAATTATGCCGTGATTACTTAACCATTTAAAACTTACAAACGGTCACTGAATGTATGAATTATTCAAGACACGTTTAAGTGTAACTAGTAATTACTTTAGAAATTAGTTCTTACACTTACGGTTGTTCTATAGGCAATTTCTTTAAAAGGAAATTAAGTTACCTAACTAAACAATTGGTAAAGATAACAAATTACAAAGAAACTATAAACTTACTCATCTCAGCAGAAATCGTATATCCAATCTGGCTCAAATTTCTTAATAACCTTTAACAATGAACAATTAGTTCCGTTACCCCGCATTTAATATAATTATGAAGTATTTAAATGGAGCTCGGAACTGTACCTTCAAACACTTTCGAAGAATTAATCTTGTTTCGAACTAAATCGAGGCAACATTGCCTTGATCTTTCACAATATTAATATAGAGGACCTGTTTAAGCTTAAAAGTTAAAATACAATACGACTTTTTGCGGGCATTTTCCCGTTTATTTTTCCGCCAACTTCTTCCGCAGCGCTTAGTTTACCGCCAGCCTAAATTTCTGTATCGTTTTCCGCTCCAGAAGACGTTCTTACTTTTACTTAAATGTATGCTTTGCTATATATATAACTTAAGTTACTCTGAGCTCCAACTTGCATCCGTCTATTTAAAAAAATCGTTCTTTGCGGTGGAAGCATTAAAATTTAGGGGGGTCAGGCCTTTTTTTGTGCGCGAAAAATTTAAATTTCAGGCTATTTTAGCCCAAATGAAGGTGTTTTTTGCTATTTGATGATTTTGCTAAATTTAGCAATTTTACCCTATTCGGGCCCAAAACAGCCTGTTTTTCGTGCTAAAAAGGAAGATACACAGGGCAATTATGGCTTATTTTTTTCTTCTATTATTATTTTTAGGGGGCGTCCACTTTTGCCACCCCCCCCCTTCTCCTCCACCAGCTTCCACCGCGGTGCACCGCCTATGCCATGACGAGGGCACACCTCACGAAATTGATATTCCCATAACGTCACCCTCATAACAAAACTGCCTAAGTCATTCTTATATGTTTCTCATATGCAATTTTGATTTTCCGAATAATAAACCCATAATTAATCAAATTTCAAGCCGCATTCTTCATTAACTCGTGGAATATATCTCTGTGATGTATTCCATAAGTTAATGAAGAATGCGGCTGGAAATTTGATTAATTATTAGTTTATTACTCAGAAAATCAAAATTGCAAATGAGAAACATTTAAAAATTACTTAGGCATTTTTGTTATGAGGGTGACGATATAATAACAATAATTTGATTTCTCGCAAACCATCCATTATATAACGTGAACATTACATTTTAAGCACTGGTCCGATTCGGATTCGATTACTGTTATTTCCAAATAATACATTATATCCTGTCTACATATACCTTTTCTTCGTTTATTAATTGTGCTTGCTGAGGGATACTTTATAACTTAATTTAAAAACAACACCGGAGTTGTCCAAATTATTGTTGTCGCTTTTCATAGGAATCGAGAGAAGGTTGGATTAACTTATAGGTTCAATACGCGTCAACGTCAAGCAATCACAATTACTCTATTACTCCCGGCTATTACTAAATGAAGAGGGAATTTCAAGGGAATTGTAGGAAAAGAATCAAATAAATGTAAAGTCTACAATACCTTAATTAGGGAAATACACAATGGGATTCAAACGTCATAGCCTTGAATCAGCAAGCTTCCGGAGTTTACATAAAATGGCATCCACTATAAACACAGAAACACATAGACATGTAGTAAACATGGCAAATATTTCACTGAAATCATGTGGTCATTTGTGGTGAAGCCGAAGCCACTTTAATTAACATGATTATCGACGTTAAAGGCGAACACCCTTTCTCTTGGGCTCCTAAATACAACAGACAAACATGAATTGAAATTTCTAACATACAACCACAAAGTATAAGAATACAGTTCTACAAAGTATCAAACATTAACTGACAAAACACATTCCCCTGGCCTCAAAATTAAACAACGCCAACGTCCTGTTGGGTAATTGCGAACGGTACTAAAATGAGCTAAAGGATAATTGTCTATTATTTAATGCAACTCAAATTGATAGATAAATATGGACACTATAAACCTTTATAGCCACAGGTCAAATACAAGTACAAGTCAGCACTCAAAAGTGACATTTTATAATGTCGGGTAATTGCGAACGTTGCGAACAGTCGTTTTTGTGCCCCTTTTCCTCTTAAAGTACCCATGTTAGTACATAACCTCTTTGTTACAAACAAGGATCACACTTTATTTACAACTATGCTTAACATCTATTCTACATCTTATTTTTATCTGCTGCCCAATTTAAGTCATCTTCACCGAAAAGTCAAATAAGCCATGTACTTGTGTCTTGAAATTTTTACTACAAAATCTAGAGAATACTCCGAAATCACAACATGCTTCTAGCGAGGGGATAAATAGAAATTTTCGTGCCCTCTATTCTACTTTCACCAAAATTGCGGTATTCGCCATTCCCCACCGTTCGACATTAACCAACTTTCTGTTATATGCTGCTCAACAGTCTGTTCCCAATCCCATTGAACACAACATTTGAGTTTTCCGCATTTGCGCGTATTATTGTTTTGCCGGATGTGTTATTTCATCACCCCTCCCCTCCGTCACATGAGATACTTGAATTTGGTCTCTAGACACCTCCGGCCACCGAAAAGGGTAAGAAAAAAATAAAAATGATTTTCTCATTTCCCGAAGGGTGGTTGTACCACCCCCAACACGCTAAAACTACCAAACGACTAGGCCAAATCGTGGGACCATCTTTTGCATTCATTCTAGCGTGAACAAATGTACCGGTACCTACCACCTTACCCGGACCCGGTGTGTTTCTCTTATCAACATTTAAGAGCTACTGATTTCAAACTTGTATATTAAAAGGGCATTTCGAGATCCACAGCCTCATCCCTCAAATTTGAGATTTTTATATCACTGGAAACCTCTGGCTACATAATGTTTGTGTACAAAATATTTCTTATTAATTCGTTTAGCAAAGATATCGTGAAAAAACGAAATTACAACACATTGTCTATGGAGCAGTGTCATACACATAATCATGCATAACTCGCAAACGCAAAATCGGAATCAACTGAAATTTTGGGAATAAGCTTTTTTCGTGGATATCTACTGAAAATGTCATAAAAAGAGGATGCTAGGATCACGAAGTATTCCTTTAAGTGAAATATGTCGGTTGCAAAACGTACTTCTGAACTGCTTCAAAAATAGTATCAGGTTATTCAAGCGTAATCCTTTATTACCCAGGATTTTGACAAAATTGCGCTTTTAGAAATAAACATCCTGATTTTGACTGTATTGAGGTCAAATCCAATTTTGATTTTTGTTCTTGATTTATTGACCCCTCATTTGGTGTCAGTTGTGTGCCCACATTCCCACAGGAAGTTGGGTCTAAAATGACCTCGTTGGTCACAAACGGAGTAGAGATACCTTTATCAATTAAATGTTACCTTTATAAGACAGAGTAGTCTTGACCAAAATACTTGACAGATTTTGCTGTTGCATTCAAGTTTGCCCACCATTGAATAATCAATGTTTCTTTATGTTCTTTCAAAACAAATGTATTTATAGTACCCCAGTATGTAACCAGAGGGTTATACCAGGGAGTTGTAAAGTTGGTAACTCAATAACATCCCTGTACGTTAACGGAAACATAAAACAACGTAATGTTTACACTGTTAAATTCAACAAACGAGGCACATCGTTTGACTCAATTGGTGTTGACTCAACGAGCATTAAAAGAAAAATACGTTGAATAGAATTATGTAGGGAAGGAAAAAGTATTTTCAATGTTATTCTATTACCCATACTGGTTCTTGGCCCATTGATGCTTTGTTTCAGTCTTTATCTTCATTGATTTTAATTTTTATATAGGGGAAACAAGCATTACGCATCGCACACTAGCACAATAAAATATGAATTTACAAATGGAAACATGGAATGCATACGCAGATATACCCGATTAAAACCTCCGGACATACTTGCCTGTGCGAAGACTTGAACCCCAGACCTCTCGCTCGTCGGGCGAGCGCTCTACCACTGAGCTACACAGACTGTCCCTGATAAACAGGACTCAAGTCTGGTACTTCTGGATATGAGGAGTCAGGGTAAACAGTAGAAACAACACATTACATACCAGTGTACGAGATCAATCAATGATGCTTCCTCGCCAGCTTAATATAATCATTCAAACCAGGGAAGAGGCTTACGCATCATACACTGGAACAAGGAAATATTCAAACATTACAAACTAGCGCACGAGATCAAATTAATGATGCTTAATCGTTATTCTTAATATATCAATATACAGGGGAAAGAAGAATAACACAATAATTTTGTATGCTTCTATATTTTGCGCACGACCGCACGTTTCAAAAGGATGCAATTTTTTATTTTGTCTTGCAATCATTGATCACACTTTCAATCAGCGTATAAACCAAATTTAGAAACAATGACCAACTATAAAATAATTGCTAAAGAACCCCACGTTGAAATCGCTCTGAATTTAGAATTTTACAAAACTATATGAAATACAAGCAAGGAAAGAAGCCCCGGGAAGAGGCTTACACATCAATCACTGAAATAGTTATTTGATTAGCATACATTTTATACGTTTATTTACCTTCTTCATATATTTCTCTATCCACTTAAATCATAAAATAAATGAAAATAAGTATTTACACTGCATAATTAATTCGCAGACACTCAATAAAGAAAAATAAAGCAGATGACAAAACAAAGTATCAATATCATCCTTTTATGTTGCATCACTAAAAGCTGATTTGAATAATATCCTGTTTTATTCATTATCATCGACAATGGCTTGTATATCTAATGTATTCGTATAAACAAAATGTTAAGGTTAAGAATAATATTCTAATCAACTTTTCATACATATGTCAAACTTTAATAATAACCGCGCAACATGTTATTATACATGATGCATGTCATAAATGAAATATTGCACATAATCATCTTTGACAAACATAGCTTAAGGCAGATGTGTCTGTAACTGGGGTCTGTAATGCCTATAAACCTCTTACCCTGTGTGAAACACTGTTACTTTGACTTGGCAGTCAGAATATAGCGATTTAATTGAATTCTGATACCTGTATTTTTCCAAAATATCTATTTCTGGCTGGTACTTGAGATTTAGACTTTTTCATTTTTTTTTACAGTTATTATATCACGAATCTTTGGTCATAACGGTGTCTCTTAAAAAATTCCTACATAACAATTCCCCGTAACCCCACAATATCCTGTAAGTTTTACGCCGAAACTTCTCATTTACGGTTATTTGAAGCTTCTCGTTTATAGCAGCATAAAAATAGTCCCAAAAGCTAAATTAGGGAGCAGAAAGGAATTTGCGTAATTTTTGCATTGTAAACGTCAGCAAAAAAAGATAGATCGTTTGGTTTAGTTGTTTTTTAATAGGTTTCAGAAGGAATCGATTTTACCATACATTTAGGACATTTATATCAATTTCGCTTGAAATTTTACAGTTGTATTTTCTGCATTTCTTGAAGAGTCAGGTAGAATTCCAAAACTTTTTTAGATACGCTATTTTGACAGTTACATAGGTATTCCAAGAATGTACACGAGGGGTACTATTTGAAAGGTTATTTTGAAAAATAATGGGGTCTTAAAGTGACATGACTTAAAATGGGGTACTGCATTGATATGTGCTTAAAGGGGTGCCTTTTGTAGACATATTGTGATTAAGAAGTACGCCTTTATCAAACAAAATAATCACTACGGTCACAGAATTTCACCAAAACGAGGGAAGAAGAACAAGAACACGGTGTTTTTTTTTGGTATTTTTGGTATTTTCTAGCAGAACTCATCATCACAACCACAGCTTACGTATCACCCTTTTTCGCCAAATTGATTTTGCATTTTTGGGGAGTTATTTTTTAGTCTAAGACGTTTTACCTAAGGTGAAAAATATGTTCACTTTTTTCACTTCTATATAATAGACTATCGCTTCATCATCATTCAGTTTCCTGTATAAATAACAGTGTGTCATATATTTCTATTAATTCAAAGGTTCATGGATAACACGGAAATAGCTTCTCTTGATGAGCATGATTTCTATGGCCTTACTAGTCTTTATTGGTTGTAAGTATTCATGTGATGGTATATTTGTCTTATCCCATAAGCACATCGTTACTACGCAGTTCACCGTGTGCAACGATATTCGGTAACGATGTGCTCATCGGAGTGACGTATTTAAGATTAAATTGCAAAGACTTCTTGTCTTCTTCTTCCTACTTCTCCCTTCTCCTCATCATTCTACTCATTCGCCCTCCTGTTTAGGCTATTATCTTTTATTTCTCAAACAACATGCAATGATCAAGGTTTTAACATTGTCGGGTTGTTTCTACTAATTCTAAAAGTGAAATTTAGATCCTAATGATTTCAAACCACATCGGGCATACATTCCGTATCTGTAAGAATAATGAATGTATATATAAGTAAAAAGAATTATAAGACACAAGTAAGGCCACGGTACTCCAACAAAAAATGATGTTTAGCACGATAAGCATGATAATGGTAATTAAAATGTATATACATCCACTATAATGATTTGACAAAAACAGTCAAACGCATTTCAATCCCATTAAAAGGTGATAAAATCAATTTTTTCTTAATACATCAGTTTCCTTTTTCCTTTACGCTTATTGCTAATGCTTGACTAAACATTCGCATCTCTTGATTTTATCCTTTAGGATTTCGATTAAAATCTCCAATTATTTTAAATTTAGAAACGCTTCAAATTCATCCGTGTGGGTCCAAGGTGGATTTTAACAGTGACGTAACTAGATGAGGCCCTTTGCCGCCCTCACTTTTTCGATAAATCCCATAAGCCTTTGCGCCGATTCGCACATCGTTACTGCGCAGTTCTACGTGTGCAACGAACATATCCCATAAGCTTTGCGCCGATTCGCACATCGTTACTGCGCAGTTCACCGTGTGCAACGAACATATCCCATAAGGTTTGCGCCGATTCGCACATCGTTACTACGCAGTTCACCGTGTGCAACGAACATATCCCATAAGCTTTGCGCCGATTCGCACATCGTTACTGCGCAGTTCACCGTGTGCAACGAACATATCCCATAAGCTTTGCGCCGATTCGCACATCGTTACTACGCAGTTCACCGTGTGCAACGAATATATCCCATAAGCTTTGTGCCGATTCGCACATCGTTACTGCGCAGTTCACCGTGTGCAACGAACATATCCCATAAGCTTTGCGCCGATTCGCACATCGTTACTGCGCAGTTCACCGTGTGCAACGAACATATCCCATAAGCTTTGTGCCGATGCGCACATCGTTACTGCGCAGTTCACCGTGTGCAACGAACATATCCCATAAGCTTTGCGCCGATTCGCATATCGTTACTGCGCAGTTCACCGTGTGCAACGAACATATCCCATAAGCTTTGCGCCGATGCGCACATCGTTACTACGCAGTTCACCGTGTGCAACGAACATATCCCATAAGCTTTGTGCCGATGCGCACATCGTTACTGCGCAGTTCACCGTGTGCAACGAACATATCCCATAAGCTTTGCGCCGATGCGCACATCGTTACTGCGCAGTTCACCGTGTGCAACGAACATATCCCATAAGCTTTGTGCCGATGCGCACATCGTTACTGCGCAGTTCACCGTGTGCAACGAACATATCCCATAAGCTTTGCGCCGATGCGCACATCGTTACTACGCAGTTCACCGTGTGCAACGAACATATCCCATAAGCTTTGCGCCGATGCGCACATCGTTACTACGCAGTTCACCGTGTGCAACGAACATATCCCATAAGCCTTTGTGCCGATGCGCACATCGTTACTGCGCAGTTCACCGTGTGCAACGAACATATCCCATAAGCTTTGTGCCGATGCGCACATCGTTACTGCGCAGTTCACCGTGTGCAACGAACATATCCCATAAGCTTTGCGCCGATGCGCACATCGTTACTACGCAGTTCACCGTGTGCAACGAACATATCCCATAAGCTTTGCGCCGATGCGCACATCGTTACTACGCAGTTCACCGTGTGCAACGAACATATCCTATAAGCTTTGTGCCGATGCGCACATCGTTACTGCGCAGTTCACCGTGTGCAACGAACATATCCCATAAGCTTTGCGCCGATGCGCACATCGTTACTACGCAGTTCACCGTGTGTAACGAACATATCCCATAAGCTTTGCGCCGATTCGCACATCGTTACTGCGCAGTTCACCGTGTGCAACGAACATATCCCATAAGCTTTGTGCCGATGCGCACATCGTTACTGCGCAGTTCACCGTGTGCAACGAACATATCCCATAAGCTTTGTGCCGATGCGCACATCGTTACTGCGCAGTTCACCGTGTGCAACGAACATATCCCATAAGCTTTGCGCCGATGCGCACATCGTTACTACGCAGTTCACCGTGTGCAACGATGTTCGGTAACGATGTGCACATCGGAGTGACGTATTTAGGATTAAATTCCAAAGGCTTCTGGGATTTACCGGAAAGTGAATTGCGAGAAAAAAACGGTCGATGCCTTACTAAAACCAAAATATAATATTGTTGAATAGATTCATCAGGTGTGTTCAATAAATAAACATTTTGGAATTTTGCTTTTCGAAACCAAGTGAAATTTTACTCACTACAATCATGAGACTATTTCGTTCTACACGTCGGAGGACTTCATTAGGTAGTGAGTAAAATTTCAATTGGTTTCGAAAAGCAAAAATCCAAAATGTTTATCAAAATATATTACCGCAGGCTAAAATGGCGAAAGTGTAAATGCGATTAAAGCCGGACTTGTCACTCATACAGCTGAATTTATAATATTATATTGCTGAACACTTCTAGTTGCGTTGGTAAAGCGCGCTCCCTCATTGGTCAAATACCATTGGTCAATTCTCGCTATTTACAATAAGGGCGCCGCCAACGGTTTGCGATGTAATCGTGATGTATCATGGGAAAAGGTCGACATCCAAGTCCGCGCAATACGAATATTACCATGCTATTACATAGGAACATGTGACAATATTTGTTAGTTTGTCAATATAACGGTATTATACACGCAAATCGATAGAAAAAAAATTAATTGTGCACATTTCAAATCACATTATTAAGTATTATTGAGTATCGATTCGCGTGTAACACCATTATATTGACAAACTAAAAAAATATTGTCACGTGTTCCTATGTATGATACATCATGATTACATTGATGTCGACAAACGGCGCCTTTAAAACTGAATAGCGAAATTTTAATTCTATGAATTCTGCTTATTTATTAATACATATCTATAATGACTCCAAACTTGTCAGTTAACATATTTCTTCTTGCTGTTTTACAGGACACTGGGACATAATAAGCTTACAAGCTTAAAGGAAAGCATCGCATTTCGAGACACACCTTCGCTACAGTGGCTGTAAGTTCAGTGTTCTTCATTTTGAGCTGTAATGTGGACTTCAAAATATTAGAGTTAGGTTTCAAAACGCCCCATGCTCAAATAATGTCAAATAATTAATGATTACATCGTCACTGGGGGAAAAATATCATTTTTGTATAATTGAAGACCGAATTAAAAAGACCATTAATATCAAGGCTTTAACACGGTCTTCAATTGTAATTTCAAAGTTTAAATGTAAAAGGTGGGCCCAATGACAAACCCGTATACGTAAAACGATTTTGTCATTTTGCGTGAGGCACAAAAAAAATGTTAAAAAGTAACAGCCTGGCATTACATAGAAAATTGCGTTGGTTACTTTATTTACAAACGCTTGTACAGTTTACAGTCTTAAAGGGACGTATCAATAGTGTTCTTCAAGTTGGAACACAAAAAGAATTTGAGCAAAATTGCACATAACTATAGTCCGTATACCTTCTTCGAGTCAGTAAAGTAAAATCAAATTTTGAGATTTTCTCAACCACTGTTAATTTTTGTAGGTAACTGTTATGCGATATAGTTGGATTCCTTGCATCATTTCCTTTCCGAAAATGTATACTTTTATATACTTCTCATCATTACATTTAGAGATGCAATAAAAAACAATATGTACATTACTGACTCCAGGAAGGTATACAGACTATATGATTATTAGGTTACGGTATTCTGTGGTAGATTTGTGTAGGTGGGTATTTAAATCTATTTGGAAATCATCTGCATTTTAAACCATATTTTGACATCTTGTTTATTTTAAAACACTATCTAGATTCAATTTGATTTGATTAGAATATTTACGGAATAATCCAAAACCTGATTTAGTAATTTAGTAATTGACATAACAGAAGGTAACCGTTGAATAAATGCTTTTTAAAGCATTTATTCAACGGTTGCCTTAAAATGCATAGAAGCGCTTCAAGCTAAACATTGAGTACGATTGAAATCAACAAATCGGGGAGTAAGAAATAGATTTTTTTTTTAATTCTATCTGCGTTTTTGAACAAGAACCGTGAATAAATCCATGTTACTTGATGACCAAAACTTGGACAAATTTTAGGTTTTGAGGGAAACTTCGTGTATATCATCAATACCAGTGGCGTAGATTTCTTTTTGACATGGGGGGGGGGGGGGGGGATGAGGTTGGAAAAAAATTCTTGAAGTATAGGGAATTCATCAAATTTGGCGACAGCACACGTTTATATTACAAATGCAAAAAAGCTAAACTGGTTCAATATGGTGCAAAAGTGGAATAAATCCGCGCGAAGCGCGCAAAAATTTGCACTTTTGTAGCTTTGGATAAGCTACATACAAATGTTTTCAAGATGCGGTTGTCTAACTGCTTACTCAGGATAAATATTTTGTTCCTATTTGAGCTCTTTCATGTGCCTTGCGACTTTAAAACAAAATAAAACATGTTTTATATGAGCAGAAAACATCGAAGGGTTCAACAGACACACACATGTTAGTGAAATTTGCCAGATTTCGACTAGACCACGCTTAAGGGTAATTCGTAATTGCGTCCTTGTTTTAAACAATGGATGCATCTTGACGCAGAAATAAGATGAACAGTTAATTAATAACCTTGATAATACTTACAAAATACAGGACTTATTTGATCTTAACTTATGAACCAATTAATACAACTTGAACCAACATGTGCTCACCCGATCGAAGTCAACAACCTATGGAAAGGGTCAATATGAAGGCTATATACTGCACATGGGTCAGTTTTGTTGTGCAAAAGACACGATACCCAGTAAAACTGTACTATTTGCCAGCATTAGATATCGATTAAATTATTTGAACTAAAATAACGCAATTTAATCATTTTCAGAGATAATCCTGTAATGATTTCCACATAGATGTGGGGAACCTTTTTAATCAAAATTAGCCTTTCTTTTCAGACCGTTTCCGAAGTACCAAATCTGTATTCGCTTTACCAACATATCTTAACAATCCAAAATCACATTTTCATCAAATAACTTTTATTTTATAGCCAATATGTAAGAGTATAATCATGGGTAATTTCAAATTCCTAGCATGTAAGATAACAGAGATGTGATAATGGAGGTAGAACTTTTTGAATGACCCTCGTATATCGCAAAAAATCTAGATTACTTGAATGTCTTCGTATTCAGAATGCAATTTGGTGTCTCTGATCTCAGGTTCCAGAAAAATACTGTGCAAAGGTGGTTGACCATGTTGACCGAGCCCTTAAATGCATTCCACTTAATACATACTGGGAAATTATTGATTGAGTTTATTTAAACAACTAATAATTTGAAATGTCTCTTATATTCCTGTTTCAGAGATTTGGAATGGAACTCATTTGAATATCTTCATCCCGCTAATTTCTCCATGATGTACGTCAACAATATTAGTGTGCTGTAAGTATATTTGTTTTGAATAATCTAATATAATAGGCATAACCAAAGGTCATCAAAACAGATTAACCTGCCGCTTTTAGCATGTTTCGTGCAAATCCCCGCTCAGGCATTGTCCTTAGTCATATGTTGCATTGTAGAGCTTAGAGTTTTCCATAAATAAAACACTCGGTTCAAGATATCAAATGTGTAAAGGGCAAGTTTACCTGCATATCTCCCGGGATATCTTAGAGGAAATAGGGCTACGTGGGTGTGCGGCAAATTCGAGGTGCATTTTCAGCCATTTTGGTTTATTGATGGCCCTAAATATCATGAAATTTTGGCTTTAGAAAGGATGTTTTTTCAAAATTTCATAGAAAAAGCGTACATTTTTCATCGTTTTTAGCCAAATTTGTGAAAATTTTCCAAAAATTGGTATAATTTCAGGTTTGTTTGTCGTAAAATTTAGTTTAAATTCGGGTAAGTCCCAGCCGTACATTCCCATCCAAACCAATGTAGCCCAAAGTAGAGACCACCATCTCCATATCTGGAGCCATTTTTCACAACTTCATAAAACTTGAAGTATTATGTATTACATATCATATTGTGGCATGTATCACAGACTTTCAAATTCAATGTAAACTAACGTATTATTTTGATGTGGTTGCAATGGTAACGAGACCGGTATTACGGGTATATATTTATCTCAATAATGAAATAAATTAGTATTAAGCCCATATTTGGATGGATAGTGTATGCAAATATTCCGCACAAAATCAAGAATAGATTTTTAACACTTACTTAGCAACCATTGACTCACCGAATTCAAAATTCGCGCGCATTAATTGTTCTAATAATAGTGCGACTAGGACGACTTTGCGACTTCACCACCCGCTCGCAAATTATATTCGGTATACCACTGATTTTACTTGTAAAAACTTGTAAGCCTATAAAATAAAGCACTAATGAAAACTTGGGTTGTCTTCCTTCTTAATTCTATAAAGAAAAAAAATAAAGAATGTTGAAATTACTTGGAAATCAAGATTTATTTGTTAAATACTAGGGGTTGTTATACTGGGAAAAAATGTTGCATCTTATACTAAAGTAATATTGTAAAATAGTTGAAACATTAACACAATATAGAAACTATACACCTTAGTTGTAATTGAAGACGTAAAGCTCAAACTTTCCTCTAAACAGTTACAGACATAAAAACTGAATTTTGTTCATTTTGAACAATTCCTACTAAAAACGAAGGTGATTAACTCACGTTTTAGTGACGTTTCACCACTACACTAGTGGCTTCATCAGACTGTATGTTTCCTTATACGGGTAACATGAAACACCGTTAAGGGCGTGATGAGTTGGTCCTAATCCTAATCCTAATCATTGTCATAGGCTTCAACATAAAAAGTTTTCAGGTATTTTCTCAAAATATCAAAAGCTATCTTAAGAACCACTGAACAAATAGTATGCTTGTTTGTACTCATTTTAATGCATTTTTCATGCTGATTCCAAATATGGTAATGTAAATTCACATTTCTGAAATTATTGACTTTTAAAAAAAAAATTGAAACTTGTCGTCTGCAGTCGACACCCGCGAGTTAAATCTAACCTTAATCCTAAGCTTTTGGAGTGGCGGCAGTTATTCCAAAGTGTTGCCAATTTGTATCGTCATGTTACTTGTGCAATCTATAATATGATATTCATCTTTCTTTCTGATTAGTCATATGAGACAAGATTGTCAACAGCACCCACTGAAATATCAAGGTATACATTTAAAATTACAGATTCTCGACAATGAATACATACAACAAACATACAACCATAAAGAGCGGTATTTCATTACATTTTAGGAACACTACCTTTTATATCCAATATCGTTACTCTCTTCCCAGTAATAGTATTGCTAATAGATAAATTATTGTATTTTTCTCTTTTCTATCAAATAATGCCTAGTTCATTTTCTCGTTAGTACATGCAAACACTCAAGGCCTCAATGCATAAGAAATCAAATCCAATTCATACATTAATATCGATGTAGACTAATAAATTGTATTATACACTGTAAAAATATTTTACTCAACACTGAGTAAAAAGGTCACAGCTCAAGAGTTGAGTAAAAAAAATACTCAACATTGAGCTCATATTAGGTCACAACTCAACTGTTGAGTAAAATATTACTCAACATTGAGTAATTTTTTACTCATTTGTTGAATAAAATATTTGTTACAGTGTACTTTTGTGTTCTTATTGCCGCAGGCTTTTGCTTTATGTAAATCGCTTTGAGGCTTTTACAGATCTGATTTACCCTACATGTTATTATTATCATATATCATACATGTCTTAAATTTTCCCGTGAATTGTTCCAGAATATTTGTTCTACATACATGTATATTTCATATCACTTAATGCAAATCACCTTTGAGGTACATTTGCACAGCTATGTATGTGCATATTTTTGCAAACAAAGAGAATGATTGAGTTCTTTCTAAATACTACCTTATTTCAATATCACTTAATTATCACTTTCATTGCCAGTTAGACCTGACTAAAAGATTAGGATTTAGCTATGTTTCATTTGGAAATGCAGAATAATATTTTTATTGCAAAAACAATAGTGCTATATTTTACTGCAATAGGGAGTAGCAAGCTTTTAAATAAACCACTTACTTGGCCATATCAATCAAGAGTACTTTAACTACTTTATCCACGGAAAGACACACCTGACTGATTTTAAACTCTTTTAAAGCTTTGCTGACAGAAATAAACTTTAAATATAAAACTATTTCCCACACCTTTTCAGTTGATGTAGGTAGTCGCAAACAGCAAAATTGACGCATTTTGTTCATAAAAAAGTCGTCCTATAACAAAGATGCTCAACATATGCGTGTGTTCATTTATGTGAATACTACCGATTCCAGAAAAATACAGCACTAATATTTTAGGATTACAAAAATGTTATCCTGTTTTGCCCAATGAAACATTGCAAAATTCTAATTATTTAGTTACTTCTAAGTAGGAATAATTTTTGGAATTAAGGGTTTTTATGGTGTTTTCGTATGATGTGACAATCAAGCCCAAAGATATGTACTAAGTTAAGACTAATTTCAGGTTATGCATTCCAACGTTTGGAAAACACAGTTTCTAATATCATCACTGTTTATAACCAATTGTTAAAATTAACATAACGTTACTATTACATTAACGTTAATTTAAAATTAACATAAAATATTAATTTTGGATGGTTAAGTCTTTGCATTTTGTGACTGCAATTGTACAATTGCATGATTTTGGTCCATTGCCCGTCAAATTGCCAAAATTAAAATTTGACTTTATTTTCAGTTAGAACTAACATGATTGACATTTTGCTATGCTACGTTTTGCAAAACAGGATCATTATTATTTATTTATTTGATCCAAAAAAAGTGCTGGATTTTCTGGAATCGAGAGTAAGATGCGGGAACATATCATCTATGGGAGAACTGGGGCAAAATGGGAAAGTTGAGAAGGTTTATAACTCAAACTATTAGCAGATTGAATTAATGTGAAAACAGGTGTATAATGGAAAAACAGCAACGGATTTATAGAGCAAAGTTATGTAGATCATAGCGCTTTGCAGAAGCTACACACACACATGTAGGTACACAGCATTTGAATCTGTGGCCTCTACAAAATAGTAATCTTTCTGTTTGTTGAGTATGTTACAATGTAGGTGAACGGGTTATAGGCATACGCTTTGATAAAAACATGTCTTTACCTAACCAATTTATTTGAACGGAACTTTTAGAAAATATAAGGAAGACCAGACCAAATCCCCTTTTTTATTTTGTGTTTTGTTTTTATAAAGTAGCAAGTGTGTCAATGATGCACAGACCCACAACACATACTGGGTTGTATTGAAAGAACCGTACCGTCGGAAATTATTTAGCATTTTAATGTAGCAACGAGACAGCAAGTGATACGCATTTATTAACCTATTTCATACACGAGAAAAAAATAAACCTTCGTATAAAAAATATCGCGTGACGTACCAACATTGTTTCGCACAAGCTCGCCGTTCCACTGCGTTCAGTGCAATACTCGCACCAGCTCGCGCGAAAATCCTCAATGTTGTTGTCGTATGGCTTACTGTTAGCAATTATTTTTCGTCTTGTAAAATAGCCTTTTCATCCCGGCAGATTTTTGTCTTAACTAACCAAAAATGTTGATTTTTACTATGAGAATAATAAGCCATGCAATAAATTCTGCTTCCAACGCATTTTACAGATTTGTAATACAATAGCCCGTTTTTGAATAATGGCCATTATTAAGGGTAATTATTTTTTTGAGATGTTTACTTCAGGTGCACATCATTGATTGCTACATTGCATCCGTGGAAAGGATTCAAAATTAATCGTAATTGTCTCATATTTCAAGAACAAAGCGGCCAATTTTGAAAATTACAAAATATACAAAAGCTGTAGTATTACACAAATGTAGAATTAGAATTCTAAAAAAAATACCATTTCTGATCCGACGGTACAGACACACCCTGTATGTCTAAAATAAAACTACAAAGATATCTGCTATTTCACCTAATCTTTTATCCCATTCAATTGATTAATCCATAGTCATCAAGTATACTACTAGAAGTCCATCACGTTTATCCATGTATCAATCTTGTTTCTTACTAATGCAGAATTCTGAAAAACTGCGACATTGAAAGAATACACCGTGATACGTTTACCATGCTCAAATCGTTGACAATGTTGTAAGTAAAATACTCACCTACTTTATTTTCATCTATTATTGAGTAGTTCGGAGTTATTTACTTTATTTTCATCTATTATTGAGTAGTTCGGAGTTAATTTGGAAAAAACAGGTGTTTTTTCAGGTTATCCTGTTGCCGGTTGGCAAAGCAAAAGCAATACCATTGATATTCATGGTGACAGTTAGTTTCCTAATATGTGTAACTAATAGTTGAAGACAATGCAAAATGCAAGGTATAATCATAGGATCTCGGAGGTCCTGTATTCAAAGGGCCTCCAAGAATAGCAGTACTCTTACACTGAAGAAGCTACCATGTATAAAGAAAGTTAAAATAAATAAAGAGGACCAAATATTTTTGGTCTGATAATGAGCTTGTAAACAGTGTACTGTTTATATTTATAAATGCGCTTTTATAAATACGCACATGACCACCTCCGCGCTGCCATAACAGCTTATAGATAGGAAGTCTCGAAGAGACTTTCTACATAGCGAGTAGTCTTCCTATACATTTGAATGGCGGAACAACATGAAACTGCTGTGCAGCAAAATTGTCTATTTTGTTCAACTTTGTGATTATATTGTGAACGTTTCCGTCATTGAATATTTTTTCCGTCGTCAAATACTTTCAAAATGTTGTTTTTGATAACATGTTACAAATTCGGAATTGCAAAATGTGTAATAATTTTGCAATTCAATTTATACTTAAATTTGATGAATATCTACAGACTTCCTATCCCTTTCTGTATAGTGGTCAATGCATGATGATTTGGTCACGCTTGCTGGTCTTGGAATGTCGTGCCCACTGCCCAATGCCCATGGGTCCCGTGCGTATTTATAAAAGCGCATTTATAAATACATAGTATAACCGAAGTACACTGGTAAATGTAAATTAATGAATTTAGGGGAAACTTTGAAACCTTGTTGACGCTTGAATTCAAGGGTGTCCCAAAATAATTTAGTGACCACTAAGGCCGAACAATATGCCTTGTACATGTACGACTCTTAACAATAGCTTCTTAGTTCTAACTGCAATGACATGGTGATATGCATTTACCTACTATTTCCAATTTGCCTTTAATATCTATATTTTAATAATGCATCGTGGACCTTTTTCTTTCACCAGGGAGCTATCCAGTAATCGGATCCGTCATTTTCCATCAGGTCTTTTCAGGAATCTTAGACAACTAGAAACATTGTAAGAAGCAAATAAAAGTTATTATGATTGTTATTTATTTTAGAAACACAATGTCAATACCGCTTTGATGAAAATTACAATTCTTTACAATTGGGTATCAAAGAAAATAATAACAATTCTGCCCAGACAAAGGGAGTGATTGTAAATGTTTTCACTTTGATTCCCATGACGCTTGCGGAAGTAGTTTATATAAATATGCATGTTTTCTCTACGAAATTATATCACTTTGCACAAGTGTTGCCTATTATACGCCCTCACGAAATAAGACAGTAGCTTCTGATTGTCACTAACATGAGCACAAACGATGGTCCCAAGACTACTCAAAGTCATTTGTTGGTTTATTCAGGGATCAAGAGGAAGGGATAAGCATCCTAGTCTGCTGCCCTCATTCGGAATATGTATCCTAGGTCTAGACAATAGGCGGATTAGCGGCCATTTTGTCTTCGACATGATTTTATTCACGTGTCCTTATACTTTAGTACACAAATATATAAATTAACAGGTTTACAATATTAAAATTATATTTTGAATATACAATAAATTCTGTAGTAAATCGATCAAATGACGGTGATTTTTCAGGTATTATACGCTTGATAAAATTAAACTGCCTGACCAGCTAGTATTCTCCTCCGCCGTCAGTGTGATTCCAGTCACTCCACGTACCGTGTTGCGAAAGTGGAGGAGACTAAAGCTGTATTGACGAACAAGCATGCGTTAAAAAAATATGTAGCCTAGGTCGAACAATAGCGTGACGTAGTTTCCGGCATTGTTCCTATGCACTTTCACCCTCCTGGTTTATTTTAACATTTTGCAGTCGCCATTAAGGCAATAATTATGTACCGTATGTATTTGCTGCCTGATTGGTATTTTTTCTTTATCGTTTCTATGTATGACTGCAGGAATATTTCAGCAAACCCTGCCACTGTTTTACCAAAGGATTTATTCAACGGACTAAAGTCACTACAAACACTGTAAGTCATATGTACCTATTTTTAATCATCTTGATTAATTAATATATAAACACCCCCCCCCCCCAACACAAGCATGGGCAGTGTTTATTTTCACTTGTGGTGAATATGCTAGATGGTATTTATACTGGTCGGTACAACTTTACATGACTTTCCGAGCAAATTAGCAATAATAAAGAATATTTCTGGTACGCTGATATGAACCCCAAACCACCAGCAGCAACAGCTTAAAACAACAACGAAGCCTTGTTGTTCTACTTAAAATAGTGCTACTGTCTTTGTCTGAGATAGATACATGCAACATGATAGCGACTAACAACAATACCTATATTTAAAGGAAACACATCAGTTTTAGACAATAAACGGATGTTTTGAAGTTCTTAGATCTTAACAAATAAGATTATCGAATTTTAAAAACAAAAGACATTAACCTATCCCTAGGATTACATTCACATCAACATTGAAAACATAATATTTAAACGGATGCATTGTAAATTTCTCAACAATAACCAATAGTTTGGTCAAGCCAATACTCTTCAAGCCTTAATGTACGATCTTTTTTCAGAATATAAAACCGACTTTTTGGCATATTTGTAATACTTAGACATGTTCCAACTTACATCTATGAGCAAACTGTCAAAATCGCCCTATTTGTAGTAAAACGAGATGATTTTCTGTTGGTCCGACACACATGTGGAGGGAGCATAACCAAACTGGCTGCGTAAGAGACTACTCTGAGGCCGCACTCACCGTCCTAATCCAAAAAGTGCGAGCTATTTCGAGTGACAGAGATGAAGTTTATGATGTTGTTTCTTTGCAAATTTCCATTGTTTTTCGCGTCCAAATGTATTGGAACTTTCGTAATGATTGCATATTATCATTTTGGAAGAGAAAAAGAAAAATTTAAAAATTTAAAAAGATCGTACATTAAGGCTTTAAAAGGAAACGAAAGCTAACATTCCATATAGTAATACATCATTACAAATACAGATTCGATGGCTATATATGTACTTTACAAACATCACGTGTTGGACTAACATGCAAAAACGTGCCCAAAGTTAATTTTGAAGTAAAAGTTACAATTTTTGTTAAAAGGTTCTATTTTTAAAAAGTCAATCTAAGTCATAGACCACAAAGCATAATTCTTTAAACATGCAATACCTTAAACCCATCATGTTTGTCTACAAATTTATTTTTACAGGTACTTGGATGGAATTGTTATAGGAAATATTAACAAACAGATGTTTCGCAATTTAACTTTGCTTGAGCATGTGTAAGTGTCGTATTGTTTTCATACTTTATTCATTTTAAAGACATTGAAATCGGTTTGATGCATTGAAAATAGTAATAACGCCAAATACAAAAGTCATCTCAATAAACACCAAGACCATAAAAATTCCAAATGCGCACGCATAGAAGAAAATAATACCAATGCCCATTTTACCCGGCCACAAAATAAAAAGAACGAGCATAACTAGTTGTAGTGTGGGGACATGCACTCAAAAATGATTCGCTGAACTTGATTAAATTAAAGTAATACTTTTAAATTAAAGTAATACTTTTAAGTATTACTTTAATTTAATCAAGTTCATATAGGAAACACTCTTTGCATTGATCTGGAGTGATTAAAATCAATCCAGATCAATGCAAAGAGTGTTTCTTATATAATCTTTTTGCACTGATTACAAAACTGAAGCTTACGAGGCTGAATTTTGTGGTCGTAGTGATAAAATTTTGAAAAACATCAATTCAAAGCAAAGTGGCTTTAGGTGCAATATTCCGATAAGTTTTGAGTTACCTGAGCTTCAGAGCTTGTATACTACACTAAGCCAAAAAAGAAATTTCACAAGGTCATATCTTAAAATCCTATCCATCAAAATGAACCAAAATTACGCACAGGATTACAAACGAGTGTCAGTAACCAAGCAGTTGTATAGCTGACACAACAGCAAAATGCACTGATATGGAACAGCTTCCTGGACTACAAGGTCCTTGCACAGATGATAATTTCCAAAGAGTAAGTGGAATAGAGCGAAACAAGACCTGTTTCTTGAAGAAGTGCGTGAAAAGCAGAAAGCAGCACCGTTTTGTAAATTATTATCTGTTCAACGATTCTCGCAGATTTCTTGTGCTGGGTGCCAATTATTGGGCTGTGAATGTGGTCCAGGAAGCTGTTCCATATCAGTGCATTTTGCTGTTGTGTAAGTTGGACAACTGCTTGGTTACTAAGATGTGTTTAGATATTTGAGGCAATCCTTTGTGTAATTTTGGTTAATTTTGATGGGCAGGATTTTAAGATATGACCTTGTGAAAAATAATAAGTTTCTTTTTTGGCTTAGTATAATGATATTATTGTATCAAGGTGTAACATTACTCAAAGTAATTATTGCTTGTATTAGTTCAAGCTGTTATTATTATTCAACACTGAACTGAAATTTGATTCTTTTTTGTATGATGTGTGCGCTTGGTGTGGATTTTAGAAACAAATCTGATATTATTGATATACTTCATGGGTTTTTCATAATTCCTGATCCTTTTTTCTGCTTCCTTTTCAAACACAGGTCCTTTAACAAATTTTCGAACTGCCGGTATGTGCCTCATGTTCGTACTTGCCTTCCGCGGACAGATGGTATATCTTCATTTGAAAACCTGTTACGTAATATGGTTCTCAGGGTATTTGTGTGGACCATTGCCCTTTTAACTAGCATTGGTAACATAGGTGTGTTTATCAGTAGGCTTATGATGAAAGCTGAGAGTCGCCTTCACTCCCTTGCCGTTTTAAACTTATGTGGTAAGCTCTTTTCTTTGTGGTATTTTGCTCTACTCAAATATATTAAGGGTCTTTTAATACGCTGGCAAAGTGATGTAATAATCGGATTAACTACCATAGCAATAGGAGAAAACTATTTTTGAATACATCGCGCTACACTCATCACCTGTATATGTCTGCAATCATAGATTGAATACAATACCGGTCTTTTCAAAGATATTAGAGAGCTTGCGAAATGGTGTTACTTTAACTTTAACTTTAACGTCCAGAGGATTATGTATTCAAAACCACCTTGGTTTTGAATACATAATCCTCTATAAGCCTCTAGACGTTAAAGTTAAAGTTAAAGTAACGCCATTTCGCAAGCTCTCTACTAATCTTACAGGTGCGAGTGATCAGCATGATATAGTTCAATGCAGAGGCTTACGATGGTATGGTCAGAGTCAATCATTCAAAATCTGGTGTACATCCTTATCTAATCGTTTCATATGAACTCAGCTTGTGTTGAGTGTGTTGGGGTGGTGGGGATGTGTCTGTGGGTTGGATGTGCGTTGGTGTAAGTTAGTATCTGCTCTTTCTGACATATTATAACTCTTTCCTTGTTTTACAGCCGCCGACTTTATAATGTCTATTTATCTATTCAGCATCGCTATTCATGACGTAATGTATCGGCACAACTATAATAAATATGCGTTTGATTGGATGGAAAGTTGGAGTTGTAGATTCTCTGGATTTCTAGCCATGTTATCCGGAGAAGTGTCCGTCCTTATTCTTACATTTATTTCCGTGGAAAGATGCCTTACCATTGCGTTCCCCTATCGTATGTATAAACTTGGACAGAAAGAACTAGTAGTGGTTCTGTCCTGTATATGGTTTGCGGGAGCGACCATCGGATGGATACCACTTGCTGTACCATCTTTTTTTGGAAACTTCTATGGAAGCAATGGAGTCTGCTTTCCTTTACATATCCATGATCCGTCACAAAGGGATGGGAATACTCGGCCTTCGTGTTCCTTGCTATCAATGCCACGGCATTCTGCACAATCTTCATCAGCTATATAGGTACGTTAAGTAACGAATGTTTACTTTCTGTTTATATTAGATTACGACCACTCTTGGTGGTTTGAGAAATTATTAAAGCCATATTTTAAAATTTCATTAGAAATAGAATTGTATTTCTTTTCCACAAAATGTTATTTTTCACTGTCAGATATGTCCCCTTTTTAATTTGGGCCTAAACTGATGAAACAATACAAAGTCATCGCATTATGTCGCAAATGCGAGCTACTCCCCAGCAAACACAAAAATTATTTAAAACGTTTTAAACATGTTATATTTTGGATTTTGGCTTAGATAAAAATGTTTTAATAACATTAAATGTTGGGTTATATAAATGTCATGAAAACGTTTTAAAACACACTACAACAATATTTTGTTAATGTTTTCAAGACATTTTTGCCACATATTTTGCCGACACTTAGATAACATTATGTTAAAGTATTTGCATTATTTTTAATGTTATTATAACGTTTCATACCCTTTATATACTCGACATTTAAACGTTTTTTACAATATTTTATAACCTTTCGCGAGTGATGTCGAAATTTTTTTTGCTGGTCGAGCTACTCATAGAGGCCTTGCATGTGACGTATCATCCCGTAAATATGGCGGACTACTCAAATGCATTCAACAAAAGCATGATTGCAATCTACCGTGACAGTTCGTCTCACACACATAACCCTGCACTACGATCAAATAGGTTGATGACAACATTTGATTGAATGGACTGCACTCCGCCATAACTACGGTGAAGGACACCGGCTCAACTCCTTTGTTTGGAGCCAATCGATAATTTCATGCAGGGCCTCTATAGGCTATATTCCTGTCAATGATAATGATCGATCGACAGAACAATATCGTAAAGCTTACGTGAAATTCGTGTGAAAACGAATATCAATAATTTTATGCTACTTTGTGTAGTTGTTTTACGCACTGCGTGGGTTTAATGTCATTTAAAACCTCTTATGATAAATATAGCCACTAAATGAATAGGTTAAAAACAATCAGGTCGTGCTGTATTAAAAGTGCCTATTTCAACAAAAACCAAAACTAACCAAATTAAGTGTCTGAAGAAAGCTCATATTTCCGAGTTCCGGCTGATTTTGCTTGATCGCATCACATATTATTCTCATTACTCCAATAAAATTTGACGCCCAAAATATCAACGCTTTGATAAATTTTAAAGGCGCTTTATAAATGGGGGTATGTGTGTATATGTTTTGTTTAGATAGTGTGAATTTTGGTAATTGCAGTACATTTTGTTACAGTTTATTGTATACAAACAAAGGCGCACGAGCTCTATTAACTAGAGTTTCATTTAAACAAAGATCGTAAAAGTAGATGCATTCGACATGTCTATTTTACTAAGATTGTCTGTATTCAAATGGCTCTAAATGTGATATCAGTGAGAAATCTAATCAGACCCCGTAACTCTATTCTAGTGTCATCCAATGTTTCTATGTAGCAAAAGCCATGCATTAAAGAATGTCCAAATTATCCCTATCCTTCGAGTTTTATTTTAATTGATAATTTCATTAAAATCTGCAGTTCTAAAATAATCTAATAATTATGTCAAGTTCTATCTATGAAAAGAAGCTATTATTATGGAACATACTGCAGTTACTGTCCGTTTTCCTATACACAATACACAGTGCTCTCACCATTGACGCGTGACCTCTACAAACAGTGTATGTTACAGGTATATGGGCATTGCCTAGTTAACATCACTGTGTGAAAAATAACCAGCCAATATTTTAACTATTCTCCAAACTTCTAGCAAATATATTTCTCTAACATGACCTAAAATTACAGCTAGGTTAGATGTTCAGAAGGGGTCGCACTTTCGTAGAATATGAGTGAGGGCAAAGCATAGCTAGCAGCCAACTCCCCGTGTTAATTGAATGGAGATTTGACCAAAAATATTGAGCTATATTGGTAACGGACCGCTCCGTTCTGAAGGATGCCACAAAAAACGGTACAAGCTACATTTAAACTATTCTATGAAATTCTAGAAAATATAGTTTTATAACATGTCCTAAATTTTTAGCTAATTTAGGTGTTTGGAGAGGGTCGCACTTTTGTGTTTTAGGAAGGATATGTAAACGACAGATAACACCAAAAATATGAAGAAATTATTTCCAAACCGTGTTAAGTCAACAATCATTATGTTCCTCATTTTCAAGAATGTTGGTTTACAAAAAGCAGGCCATTGTCTCATTTCGTGAACAAAGGTACACATACCATTGTTTCCTTTCGTTTCCTTTATAATCGGTTACCCAACTGAAGCTATAATACCAGCGGACTAGAACGTGAGTGGCTAAGAATGGCCTAGGGCCTTCGGCCCACGGCCATTCTTAGCCACTCACGTTCTAATCCTTGGCCATTATCCTATACTTAATAGCTTTTAATGGGGGTTAAGTCCTGCAAAGGTCGAGATGAATTCTACTGTAGACATGACTGCATCATGACCAGATTGAAAATAACGATTACTGTGAAATTCTATAACACATTGCGTCTTGTTAATCTGGTTCTTTCACAGGAATGTTCAGAAGCATACAAAATACACGCAAAGCTACTGCTCATATTGGTATGAGAGGAGACATGAATTACGCCAAGCGGTTCTTCTTTATCGTGCTCACAGATCTCCTCTGCTGGTTACCCATAAAGCAATTCTTAAAATATTGGCCTTATGTAACATCGTGGTATCAGGTAAGTATGGTGATCACAATATTGACTGATATTCAAGCCCGTGCGCAGGATTTATATTGGGAGGGGTGAAATTTGCGCTTGCGAAGATGTATTGTTAAAAGTGGATCTAAATAGCTTCTGAAAATAAATTGTCCCTTTCTTGGACTTTATGAACCCAAAAACATGAATCTTTTGTTAATTTTTGAAAAAAAATAGCAAACGTGGAGTTGCGTGAGGGGTGCCTCACCCCCCTCCCCCCCTCACACCAACGAATACCTGTCCTTGATTGAAACAACCGTACCTATTGATTGGTGTCATAATGATGTTAATGAAGTCCCGTGTAATACAGTCGAGTACCCAGTCGAAATGATGCCTGCTTATTTATTTGTACTGTACCCGATAGAGGCACCCGATAGATGAGTGATACCATAGAATATAGGCTACATACATTTTAGAAATATATTAAGTAAAAGTGCAAATGGGAGTAGGGTTGGGTGACATTAACATTTTGTTTCCGTCAGGTTTACATTTAATATCAAGGTTTTAGTTTTATTTTTGAAAAATAAAGGAAATTACAGGGTAAATATTAAAATGCTTTTTAATATACACCAGGCACAAAAAGAAACTCGTCAGTTATACTCATCCTTGCTGTTCAAAAAAACGAACAAGAATTGACCAAGATATGCGCCTCCAAAGCCTCAAACCCCAAAAAGAAAAGTTGCATTTTCAACGGTTTTCAATGGGAACGCGTCGTTGTATTGCACACAAGCACCACGGGCCAATCAATAAAGCACACAATGTAACAGGCACAACTGAATCGTTAAAATTGCAACTTTTCATTTTGGGGTTTGAGAGTTTGAGGCGCATATCTTGGCCAATTTTGCTCAATGTTCACGAACAGGGTGTCAAATGAGAAAGAAAAGTCCAATTAACAAAATGTATATTTCAGAATAATCCAAAATTATCAGGTTATTGAACAGCAAGGATGAATATAACTGACGAGTTTCTTTTTGTGCCTGGTGTATGTAGATATAGTGTCACTGTGTTTTATCATGATTACATTCTGTAATATTTATGCAAAGAATAATAACAACATTTTGGAGTCGTAGGTACATTGAATTGACCACAGATTAATTAAAGGAGTGCAATCGATACACTTTTACCCCCACTAGTTTCTCAGTAACAGTAATGACGCATATAAAATCCCGTAGTGTAGAAATTAATTAACGACTAAGATTTCTTTATTGTTACCTTTAATCATTTCACTTTCATTTCAGAAACACTGTACGGGTGGATTATTGTATTCGTCCTTCCCATTAATAGTGCCCTCAATCCTATCCTCTATACCATGAGCACCACTTCATTTACACAATGGTTCCACAAACAACTGAAACGAGGCAAGTGCCAAACGGTATCATCGACTAATGGCTACTTGAACTGCAATCACGAGCTTCTAACTACCAGGCATGGAGGTGGGTGGGGTACTATTTGTACGTCCTTCAGGAGGGGTACCGTTCAAAGAAACACATTTAGTGATATTCTTCAATAGGTTGGGAAAATGAGTGGACTTTGAATTAAGCAGAGCTTCAATCTGTCGCCATTTGTATTGACCTATTAAAGAAAATGACCAGAATGTGTTTTCTAATTTCATTGCATTGTTTTCTTATATGTTTTCTTTGCTCTTTGCCTTGTTTGTCTTCCTCATTTCCACTCTTCCCCTCGTCTCCCTTTCCACTCGTTTCTCTTCTCTTACATATCTGAACTGAACTGAACTCAATTTTTTTAAGAGAATATGTGACCAGCGCCATCAAAACCCGGAACAAGTCGCTAGGCATGTTGCCTTTAAAGATGACGTTTCCAATAGAAAAAATAATATAATTTTGGAATTCTTAATTTCACGGTATGTGACCTTGGGACTGAGTGGACATTCAAGTCCTTGAAAATACTTATTAAAAAGAGGTTTATTTAATCAATAATTGACAGTTGAACTATGATAATCCCTATTCAATCCTGCGTAAGGCAGGAAACTAATTAGCACATTACTCAGCAATTTTGCAAACATATCAAGGTATCATTAAATTATCCATATCTTGAAAAGTATTGATGCTATGCATATAATTTTGGTGTCATTTTGAAGCTTATTGTCCCATGCTTTGCGTACATTTTTATTCAAATCATGAAATGTCTAAAATGCGACTTGATCCTGATTTTGTCGAACGGGTCACATAATGTGGTTCTGGAAACACACTGTATACACACCCCGACATGGTATGCTACATGTACTAGTGAATATCTTTTAGTTATTTTCTAATCTTCCTTTTCTCCGCTCGTTCATCTTTTTTCTTCTCTATTATATGTTCATTGCCACCTCATCTTATCTATCAATTTCTCTGGCTTTTCATACCCTCTTTGTCTTTGTGATTAATTGTATCGATTGCCGTGTGTGTAAGGCCCCATATCCATAGGCTGTTCCCTTGTGGCGTGTGCCCTTGTTCCGTGTTCACCTGTTCCCATGTGACCTGCCACACAGACAACGAACCTTTGTTTTGCTTAGTGGCCGTATCCATAGGTTGTCTGTGTGGCAGGTCACATGGGAACAAGTGAACACGGAACAAGGGCACACGCCACAACGGAACAGCCTATGGATACGGGGCCTAAGTGCATTTTTGTTCTATCTCTTCGAACATTTGTTTGGAAATTTGCTTTTCATTTTGTAAATGCAATGTTGCACGTTACATATTACAACATATCTCTCATTATGCAATGTTAAAATCATTTGATTACGTTTGGGGGGTAAGCATTTAAAAGTTTGTTTGCGTGTGAAAATATTGCATAATATATGTTTGAATGCATGTTTACATTCTTGCAAACAATGGTAAGTTTATAACATTATCTATTCACTTGAAATTACAATAGGTATGTGGTCCGATATATTCATATCAATGTTCATGCAATTTAGGCATATACCTAAAACATAACAAGAAATTTTTTTTTTTAAAGAAAGAAGTAAATACACAATATGCTTCAATTTTTGTCTTTTAAATTGTCCAGCGGTTTGGGTCAGGGTTTGGGTAGTAGAAGCAGTAATGTGTATAGAACGGTACGGATGGTATACCACCATGGGTGGTTGAAGCTACTACTTTTTTGCTCGTAACATCTATTCAATAAAATACATCTATTTCAGTCCTTTTCAATATTACTGAGGTTAAATGGGTTACCCACCTTTCATTTTTACCTTGTGTTTTTTTACTTCGAATTGGGCATCATATTTGAAAGAATGTAATTTTTTCTACGCATAATAACTTTGATCTTGTATCTGATGCATGCATTCATGGCATTATTACCATTATCATAATAGAACATGTACCGGAATGAATCATCTTTTTTAAGCATGGCGTTATAAAATAGGCATTATGTGGTAGCCTTCAATCAGCAATGTTGTTAATTGCACCTTTCTTTCTGTATTATTTTCAAACTTGACATTTAATAGACGTAGCAAAATCTGATGGACGGCCTATTAACAATATACTTTGCACTAAAAATGCACAATTTGATAAATCAAGTATGGATTGCGATTAGTTCATAGACCAAGTTGCTGATTGAAGGTGGAAGGTAACACATTTAACTGAACATGCTGAAATACCATGAATGTTTTAGCATGACCAGCATGTCTTCATAACATAAACATTGTCCAAAATGCATGGCCCATCTCCAGTGATATCATAATTTGGAACGGTGCTCCATTCTTAAAACATTATGACCATTGTCGACTTCCTGATTGTGACTTCCACGAATTCTAAGTTAGATGGACATTGAAATGTTCAAACATTGACACAAAATGTGTATTTAGATACAAAGGAAGCAAAATTGCAAAAGTCATGATGTTTGAAGAGTGATTACAACCCTGGGACCTACAATTGTCTCCCCCGCAAATATAGAAGCTCGACTTGCTGTGGGATGGCTGCAGAGCACGATATAACCGTTTATGTTTACAAGCACAATACGTTGGCCTCTTTTACTGCGATTACCATATATGCGGTTTGATCGAGTAGTTGACACTGAACGACAAGTGTGCTTTTCATCAACTTGGCTGAGAGTTGGCTGCAAAATGGTTGCAAGTTAAAGCAATGTGTAATGATCTATACATACTCTTGAGTCCACTTTCGTGCTCTGATGTCATCCTTATACAGTTGGTTGTTCTTGTACTGATTTTAACAACTGATTGCACTTGTTTTTTATATGAAATGTATAGTGATGTGAGTGCGATTTGATTGTAAGTACAAGTACTTGCAGGATGTGGGGAGTGTGTGTGTGCGTCAAACAAACAAAAGAAGAAATTATAGACAGATCAATTATAAGGTCACAAAAATTTGATAAATTCAGACAAAAAACAGATTATAGAGAGAAAGAGGCAAACACACAAACCTAAATAAAGACTTAACATATTTTTGTGACAAACTATATTGGCGCACGTGCCGTTTTAAAGTGACCCGAGAAAATGACAGTAAATATTATGTTAGCTATATGTTTGTTTCAGTTATGTGTTGTGTGTGACGTGGGGTGTAGGGGTGCGTATGTGTTTACCGACAAACGAGGACACGTACATGACATTTCACATTTAAACCGTGGACCACTCTGCAAAGGGGGATGTCCTCGGTTTCAGAGCTCTTCAAATAAAAAGGAAACTTTCCAAAACGACTATATATCAGAAATATTTGAAATTTATTTCCATATTGTTTCATATCAATACAAACATTGTTCTTTCCTGTCAAAAATTTGTGACCATAACTTATTCCACGGTTGAATAACTGTCTTTGAAAGACAGATAGGTCGTAAACAAAATGTGCGAACTCTGCCATTGTCTGCGCCATTTGCATCAGTAAACATGAGTAAGGAATGTCATACTGTTTTTTAGTCTACGATTTCGAAGTGCTGGCATCCTGATGTACCGGTCTTCCGCAGCCATTGTTTTTCTTGGGCGGCCACTTCAGGGTTTGTCTTTGACATCTCCGGTCTGACGAAACTTGGCTTTTAGCTTGGAGATCATACTGCGGGAAACTCCAAAAGTTGCCGCAACTTGATTCTGAGGTATGCCAGCATCAAGCTGACCAATACCTCGAACCTTATCCAGATCTGATAATCGAACCATTAGAACTTTCTTTGCAAATGACCACTATGAAGAACTGTTAATTCCATCCTAGCCATTTTCATTCAAAAGGATATACTGCAAACAACTTTTCATTCACTCTTTTATTCATGCATTAACCCACTCATTTATTCATTTTTCATTCAAAGCAACGAGATGGGCGCAGAAAACGGTCCGGTTTGGCACAATTTCTTTGAGACCTCTCTGTCTTTCAAAGAAAGTTACTCAGCCGTGGAATAAGTAATCGTCACAAATGTGGTGTCATTGTTGACAGGACAGAACAATGTTTTCACTGATATGAAACAATATGGAGATAGATTTCAAAAATATCTGATATACAGCCGTTTGTGAAGTTTTCAAATTTTTTTGAAGACTGTTTAAAATGCATTTGTGAGATACGTCCCCTATCGTGCATTAAATATACCATCCGCGGTTGGTCACATCTATTTGACCCCTCAAGAAAACCCATCTCGCTGAGTCAGTGTTGCCGATACCTTACAAGCAGTGAAAGAAGCACAAATCCGTGGTGAATCAACAATTGACATCCCAGTCCGAGCCAAATGTCATACGTCAGCTACGTTTAGCCAACGGAGAGACATTTCATTGATAACCCATCCAATACTACTAATTGATGTATGTTGCTTCGTCAACTTGTAACGAAAATGTACTTTAAAACAATATCCAAAACTGGGATCTAAAGTTAAATATTCATATGAGTATCTATGAAGCCTTGGTAAACGATCTTATGTTATAAACTGAACTAGCACAATTTTGACCCTATGCAAAGTTCGATGACCTTTTACCCCCCTTGGGGCCAGTTTATATTTTTGGGAACATCCTGATTATGTTTTGGGGTCATCTCAGGAACCTAAAAAGTTAATTTGGTTTAGTCCTGTGGGGGTGCACAGAAAGTGGTCCTAGCTCCCCGAGTAGTACCTACCTTGTAAAATATATCTTCTTATTGCCCATTAATCCAAAAAGGTGTATTATCATTACGTCGATTTTTAAATAAATGTTCGGGACTTTTGGTTGTTTTGGCTATATTCAACCTGTGCTAAACGTGATACAATTCGGGATACATTTACTAAGGGGTGGTGCAATAATTATGTGTACCCCGGGGTGAATTCTCAAAATGGTCTGCCAAAATCGCTTGCCCCCCCCTTTGGCCGTGCCAAAACCTTTGCCCCCCCTTTCGACGTGCCAAAAACCTTTGCCCCCCCCTTTTGACGTGCCAAAAAAATCTTTGCCCCCCCCCTTACACATGTAAGATTTTGGGGAACCAGAATTTAAAACCTTAAATTGTCTTAACATATAATGCGAGCGCAGCGAGCAGGAAATTTTGTATATTTGAACGTGTTCGTAACGTTTTCCTACACCTTTTAGGGCGTAATATAGAAACGGTGCCCAAAATATCTGTGCCAAAATTGCTTCCCCCCCTTTCGACCTGCCAAAAATCGCTTGACCCCCCCCCTTTCGACCTGCCAAAAATGCTTGCCTCCCCCCCTTTGGCCTGCCAAAATATCTTTGCCCCCCTATAATTCACCCCGGGGTACCCATAATTATTGCACCACCCCTAACCGGTGTATTTCATGGACTACTATACACGCACGGAAGCAGTACGTACGTCCACGCCTGGGTCACAGAGGTCAAAGGTTTTATATGAATAGACCTGGTGTCTTCAAACAGACGTGTGGTCCGGGCGTGTGGTAGGTAAAGGGGTAAAATTGCATATACATGCACACCACAAATGGCGAAAGTCGTCCACGGTATGTCGATTGAATGCAGATTCAGACGTCCGCGAAGTCCTAAACTGTGTCCACGTTTGGAGGCGACCACACGCAGGGATGATATGTGGGTGCGTTTGTTAGTGTTTATAAGAGGGTAGTGTTTATGAGAGGGTTGCAAGTAAACTTTTAATAACCATGTGTCTAATGTTACCCTTTGTATGAAAGAGTAACAACAAAGTAACGATTATAAATATTTTTCGTCTAAGGATAATTCTTACTTTAATACCTGTCATAACAGATGCTGCCTTGCATTATATATATTGCACATTAATATGGCTATTACACACCGCTAGCGTTTAATATTTAAGGTCATTAGTTTATAGTTTTATATCCAATATAATCTTTCACACGCATTTATGCAAGAATGTCTTCTCTAGAATACTTACTGAAAGCACCATATGCTTACATCCTGCAATCATAACCTCTTATTATAATTAGCTATTTTCAAATTTTCATCAAATGCCTAATATATGTTATTAAAGGGGCACTTCGTGATGTACAATATAACCACGACTCCGCGTACGCGTTTTCTCAACTATAATACACGTACAAAGCTGGACTTGAATTTAGCACATACGTGTAATTTGGCCCTTGTAAGTAAAATCTTGACAAAAGCAACTCATGACAAAAACTTCGAATGATCATGCTATTCAAAAATTTCTGAGCAAGTTGGAATTTTATATTTAACCGCATCAATCTGCGCCAATAGGAAAAGTTGATCAAAGATAAGCGTTATAGTACAATCCTATAAATCTTACAATGTATTCAAATAAGATTCTTGATGCTTAAGTCGCGAAATGCACCTTTAGTAAACATTACCTTATTTCATCCTATTAAGTATACACCTGTTGTGGTGCAATACTTAATTACAAGCAAAAGTTAATGTTTACCCTACTTTTTACAGCAGCCGCTAAATCCCATTCGGAAGGAGTTGACAAAAGTCTGCACCAATCACGGCAAGATGCATTCATGGTATGGGCAGTTTCTTTATGCTGTCAAATCAAGTGTTTCATCACATTAAAGTTTTTTTACTTTTACTTTAAAGAATGTGCCAACAGTATTTGAACCCATCCTCTTGGTCATAATGTACTACTTTAAGATATCATACAGTAGGGTCTTAGGTTTTATGTTAAAGAATCAAGTTAATTTTTGATTAAGATTGAAGGATAGATTAAAGTGAGGTTCGGTTGTAGGGTGAGAATGTAATGTTCGTTGAGTTCCCTGAACATTAATGTTGGGTAATACAAGCATGTACACTGTTATTTATAAATTCAACTTTATTAATTCCATGGGGGGCATGTGCGCAGTCGTTACACCAAAAATCAGCCAAAGTGTTCACCCAGATAAGCATTCACTGTATATAAATGAAGGGAAACACAAGATGTCGCTGGCTTACGATCTTCAACTGACACTACCAGACTCACTGAACAAACTTTCACACCTCGCGCTCTTCAATCTGCTGCCGACAGATCATTCGCATATGTTGCTCCGCGGTTGTAGAACACTTTACCACCTGCTCTGCGTTCTGTGCCATCACTTCAAATTTTTAAGAAAGGACTTAAAACACACCTTTTCACACAATGATTTCTTTTGTTTCACATTATTTTGCTTGCTTTTATTTTGTTTGTTATTTATTATTTAGTGTATCATCACACACGTTGTGATCTCTATGAAACAGCGTGTCATAAACACTTTGTATGTCGGTGTTATTAGATTTTTTTTAAAGCGCAGTGATTTATAGCGCGCTACGCACAGGCACAACGCCTATTAAAACGTTGATCCACAAGCCTCAGCACACTTTACAGTGTTAATATTATTTTTAAATATAGGGGAACCTGTAACTTAAGTATCCACAAGCCTCAGCACACTTTACAGTGTTAATATTATTTTTAAATATAGGGGAACCTGTAACTTAAGTATCCACAAGCCTCAGCACACTTTACAGTGTTAATATTATTTATAATAGAGGATAGTCTGTAAAACTTTAAAAGCTAATAAAAAAGCAGTTAATTTTATCATGTTTTTTATTCGGCAAAATACGCTTAATTGTGAGCGGCAAGTTGCTGATGTCAACTGGCGCCCAGTCATAATGGCAACCTCCTGTGCTCTCTCTTACGAATCTATAAATATAATGTACATGGCTAGTAATGGTAATAAGATTTGTATGGATTAATTGGAGATGTGATTGGAGAGTGGAGAAGCTAGGATATTATTTTAAAAAATATTTCCATAGTTATGCATTAATTTTTTTGACAATAATTTACTGATAAAGTAAACGTTTTTTATTATGGTAAAGAGTATGCGTTCATAATTGTAATAGCCTACGTGTAATAATTAAGATTTAATTTAAATCTGGTCAACCAGACATACCTATTTTTGACGGACGAACCGACGTTGCGACTGAAACCTTCAGTCTTCAGCTGGGTTGTGATGCAAATGACCTTGAGTACCGGGCACTTCCGGTATTGATGACAATCGACGAGGAATGTCCTTTATGATCCTGTCCCAGCCGTGTGATAGTTTGGCCCGGACACCGCCACCGCGGTTGAGGGATGGTTGCTCAGCCCTCACCCAGATTGCCTCTTTTACTCCACGCTCAAACCAACGATGCTCGCGATCTAGGATTCGGACATCCTTGGTGTCAAAATGGTGTCCGGTGGCTTTCAAATGTAAGAACACTGATGAGTCGTTTCCACTTGAGCTGGCTCTGCGATGTTGTAACATGCGATTGTGAAGAGGTTGGGCGGTTTCTCCTATGTAAGAGTCTTGACAGGCTTGCTCTTCAGAACAGCGGACCCGTATACCACTCCACTGATCCTCCCCTTGGGCTGTTTGTCCTTGGGATGCACTAAGGACTGGCGGATCGTGTTCGTGGGTTTAAAGTGGGTGGTAATTCCGTGGTCGCGATAAATTCTATTGAGTTTTTCCGATAAATCTCCGTGATATGGGATGGTAATACTTGTTGTTCTCCCCGTCTGATTCGGGCTACTGGCGGTGGGTTTACTGTTGTCCTTGTTTAAGGCCTTGTTTATGGCATCACAACCCAGCTGAAGACTGAAGGTTTCAGTCGCAACGTCGGTTCGTCCGTCAAAAATAGGTATGTCTGGTTGACCAGATTTAAATTAAATCTTAATTTCAACATACCCAGATGAATGAGAGTCTACACAGTTTGATACGTGTAATAATGTTACTCTTTCTTTTTGTGTCATCAAAAACAATGGTGTTGTGTTTTTATATTTTATAATCCCTGACTGAAAGTCTGCAAGGTACACAAACGATGCTCTCTTTTTAAGATTAAATTGTCTTAATTACAATCGACAGATCTGTAAAAAAGTAAATGTACATAAAGATAAAACTAGATGTCACAGCCCAGTAATTTTGTATTCAATAATGTAGCTAGCAATTTTAATACTTCCCATGGAAAAACTAAGTGGCCATTAATATTGATAAATGCTTACTTCACAAATATTCATTATACAACACTAGCTTATCGATACAACCGTCGCCGATCAATAATTTTTCATGAAAATCAATACCCACAACATTTTACATTTTCTTCTTTAAATCTCCACAATATATCTGGTGTAAGATAATACGTCTTCTATCGAAGCATTAATTACCTGCTTATGTTTCGTTTTGTAATTTGTGTGAGCAATGCCTTAACAACCGCAGGTGGTTTTGCCTTTGATAGTTTGAAAATAGCCGTTCCATCTTTACTCAATGTTCTTGTCATTAATAGACTGCCAATGGCTATCTCCGCAAGTGATCACTCCTTATTCTATCGCACAGGTGTTTTCGCGTTTTAAGACTTCACGTTAAGTCACTTTTATTATCTCTCTCCATTTTTTATCCATTAAAGGCACTGTCAGCAATAGGTGATTTGTAGCAATGGCTTAAAAGTCAAGCATAAATGTAGATTAGATGAAGCAACCCAATATGTTGGACTTTAACAAACTTTATCAACATTAAACTGTGTGGACCCTCACTTAGATATATAAACGCTAAAACGGGTCTATTCAATTTACTCTGGACAGTCTGACATAATAATTTCATTAAACTAATAACATAAACGTTACACATGGAACGATGTGCCTTTAGCAGGGTTGTGATAGCAACAACGTGATTAAAATAAGATGGTGCTGACTCCGACACGTTTGCGTATCGCTCACGATAATAATGTTTATTATTTCCCATATGCCCTGCAAACTACGACTTGTTGTAAATCGTTTCAATCCAATGTGGCAGATTTACTATTACATTTACGCGCGGGGTTATATCGAGCCCGCACTTTCCTAAACGTCTTTGGCTAGTATTGACCTTGAGCTCCAGTAACTTCCTGTAATATTAAATAACAAATGGCCAATTGAATAAATATTTTTAGAGGGGCGGGTTGGGATCCGTAATATCATCTTATTCATCTAAGGATCAAATTGCAAATAGGATAGATATTCACATATGAAAAATCGACATGTTTGTGCGTCAGTTTGGGCATCATAGTGTTCGAGTATAATTTTTATTACTGCCATTTGATATTTGCATGCATACACTACAAACATGTTCATAAATCACTAAAACGGCTGTCGCGTTTAGATCAGAATTTCAATATAAAAGAACATGACATGTAAAGCCAACGTCAAAAGATCAGGGGCATTATACAGATTGGAAATCAACCCCCGCTTGCTTAAAAGCTCTTAAAGCTGACCAGGTTTATGGATTATTAACGTTGTCCTTATTGTTGCTATATCCTTGCACTACTCACTTTCAGCAGTGTACTTCGGTTATAACTGCGCTTTTATAAATACGCACGTGACTCATGGGCACGGCATACCAAGACCAGCAAGCGTGACCAAATCCTCATGCATTGACCACTATACAGAAAAGCATAGGCACTCTGTAGATAAATATCATCAAATTTAAGTATCAATTTTGACGAAGGAAAAATATTAAACGACGGAAACGTTTACAATATGATCACAAAGTTGAACAAAATAGACAATTTTGCTGCACAGTAGTCTCGTGTTGTTCCGCTTTTGCATTCAAATGTATAGGAAGACCACACGCTATGGCAGCGCGGTCACGTATTTATAAAAGCGCATTTATAAATATAACCGAAGTACACTGTTCAGGGGCAGGGAAAGAGCTATATTTACTCCTCCAAGAATTCTACCTACTTGAAAAACACTAGGAAAAACGTCATTTATCATCTGTCAATTAGCACATTGTTGACTTTACAGGTGCATGGGATAAGGTTCATGGTTTAATAGTACATTCCAGTAAAGAGAAGAGAAACATGACAGATTCTAAAAGCTAGGCCCTATATTTACATTCCCTAGTAAAGGTAAATACTATGTATAACTCGAACATATGTATAAACAGAAACAAAGAAATGGTAGCCATAGGGAAATTGGTTGCTTAATGCGCAAGAATACTATTACCAGTGGTGTAGATTTCTTTTTGCATTGGGGGGAAGGGTTGGAAAAAAATTCTTGAAGTAAAGTGAATTTTGCGCGAAGCGCTGAAAAAAATTGCACTTTGGGGGCTAAAATGGCCAAATATGGAGTTAATTTGGCCAGAAATCCACATACAGGCGTCGACATTGGGGGGATTATTGTATGGGCCATCCTCCGGCAAAATATTTGGGGGTTTATCCCCATACCCCCCCGGATCTACGCCTATGACTATTATATATATTATATCATGCGATACACGGTTGTCTGATGCATGTTGAGTTAGTCATCAGTAACTTAATGTGTCCAATGATGGCGCTATTTATCTTAAATTCATTTTCAAGGGGTAGACACTTGAATACTGCCATTAAAATATTAGTAAAAATTAATTAAAAGGGCAAGGAAATATTCTAACAACTTTTTATCATGAAATGAAAGTAATAATTCATATAAATTTAGAATATACATAAATAGCGCCCTCAGTTTTGAAACAAATATACAATACATAAAATGACCGTATAATAAAAGCTATCAACTGGAGACAACCTGGATACTAAAGGGTTCCAAAAAATACGCCCCTCCCCCTTAAATTTCAAAACATTTCTTTACATAACTTTTATTTGACAAATTTAAACATCTGTGAATAGAGAACAAAATGATACCCTCCTAAAGTTATCTCTTCTCACAATCATTTTTCTTTGCTCAAAAATAACCACATTTTCCAAAAATTATGCTTTCAGAAATATTTCAACATCCTATAATTATTGTAGTGCATAACACGTTCTCGATATTCGCGTGATCAATGCTTTAATTGATTTAATTCTTTGTCCGATAACTCATACAATCATTTCAGTCACCCATGCAATCAGTATATTGATGCGGTCAATAATACTCTATTTAATGGTTTCGTATGACAGATGTTTCAAATCGACAAATCCTATATCAAAAGGTTCAGAAGAGTCTGGAGAATCTTTTCTGCAATCGGCCCTGATTTGGTAAAATGATCTAACTTGAAATTAAAATCGCTGTTTCGAGAAAAAGAGCTTTTAAGTTTAAACACTTGACGTTTTTCTTTTTGAATAAAATAAAATATTAAACAGACCTAATGTCTTAGAAAATATAAAAATCTCATTATTTGGTGGCATGGTGGTGAGTTGAGGATGTCACCAATGGAGAGAGCGCCCTCACAATACCCAAGATATGGATTTATCTCAAAATGTCCAAATTTCAAGTTAGATCGTTTTACCAAATCAGGGACCCAATGTTGTCAAAATTGTAACCCGCGAGTTATATTCCGTTACCATGGCAACGGTCACGTTATTTAAACAGGAAGCCCCGCTTGGCCAGTTCCCCACAGAAGTACTGATTTACACCTGTTACTTTGATGACAGACAGAACAGAATTTATATGGATACATTTTAACCTTGACTAATTCCCTAAGGAATTTGAACCACTTCATCCACTTAAAGGGTTTTTGTCATTTTAACTTAATATGACACATTTTAGCTAGCTATTTCTTTAAAACTGAATGGAGTAGAAACTTCATATTTGATTTGCAGAACACGTGACACATAGATACGCTCGTATTTAATATCTATGAACAAAGTCATCACTTAATTCAACACATTTCATTTATGGGTGAAAATGCCATGTTTTGGTGATTTTTGTGCAGTTTTGACCAAAACATGTGATTTTTACATGGGGAAATTTTTTGAAAATTTTTTTTTCAACAATTTTTTTTTATTCCCTGTACTTGGGTCTGGTGGGGGAGAAAAGTAACTCGAGATGAACCACCAGACCCCTGTTCTTAGATTACTTCACTTCAATACAATAGCAGTATCACTTTATTGTTCAATATTATCAACAATCTAACGCATGCTGTCAGTATTATGAATTATAGAAACAATGTACCATTCTAATTACCGGTGTTCATTAAAAGTTAAACGGTTGTTTTAAAATGTTGTTTCATCACTTTGAATACCTCAAATACTAAATGTCCCATTTATAGTACCAATTATACAATCCTTGTTGCTTATAAAACTTGTACTCCTGAACTATATAATCATACTACATATGTAGGCATATATTTTGTCAGGTTTAACGTGGCTGTGTACTCTAGACATTGTTTCTTTCGCGAAATTGAGCTTTTTTGAAATGTATTTACTTTGTTATGTTTTTATAAATACAAGGAAAGAAAATCCAGATTTGTTAACTCTAACTGCTCCATTTTATGGATTTTATTTCACTATTTCACTCGTTTCCGCAATTTAAAAGGAAAGAAAATCTTTGTTGTACCATCGGGGTACACGCGCGCAACAACGCATCGCGATTTGTAGTCTCGCAATTTGTTAACGCACAGATACGCTACGCATACGCAACGCTTATCTGCATGCGCGGCGCATCTTATGGAATCACCACGGAAGCCTAGCGGTCAAATGGCTCCGTTTTAGCTGATAAAATGTGAATTTTTTCAAGTTCTTTCCCCCGATTTAAACATCAAGATATGAAAAGATTTCGCCCAAACCTCTCAAGGGGCTGTGGATTTACCCGATGTATGGTAGAAAAACGAGAAATGCCGCATCCTACTGTGAGCTTTGATTAAAGTGCAAAATGTGACCACTTTAAACTTCAACGGCCTTTATTTCAATGTTCATTTTCGGTAAAATGACGATTTAGGTACACGATAACTCAATAAATACAGCATCTATAGGTAAGCAATTATGCTCATCATAAAAAGCATGAACGACTTAAAAACGGTTGGTTTTTTTTATCAATATCAAAAAACTAAATTTGCCAAAAAGTCACGTTTTTGTGATTTTCTTCATAATTGTTGTTTTTACACCAAATCTGTATTTTTATATTTTTATAGTTATGGCACTTTTACTACATGCATGTCTGAGAGTACACAGCCTCCTTAATTCGGACCACAATTCATACTAAATATCACATTGCAAAGTGATTAAAAATAGTTAAGGCGTCATGAAAAGTGTATTAATTAATTAAAATGGATGATTGGATCAAAAAGGTCAATCGTAACATTTTTCTGTCCAAAAATGGACACTTTTTCACCATTTTTAGCAATTTCTTGCATTACAAAAGTTTGTATTACACTTTATATTATTGATAAACAAGGCTTCTTTAGTTTTAAGCTATTAAGAGAATTCAAAGAGAAAGACGTTTCCATGGCAACAGCCATTTATGCTCATTTTGAATAAAATTTCCCTGTGAATAGAAATCGCTGATTACAAAGTTGACAACATTGCAGAAAAGATCCTCCAGACTCTTCTGAACATTTTGATTTGTCCGTTTGAAACATCAGTCCAACGACGCGGAAATTTCATGGGGCTAGCTAAATCATATTGCAGTATAAAACAATGATTCATTAACATGAATAATGGACATGAATTGGTTTTCTTTGAAGTTTTTATTCAGTAGGTAATTCAAATGGTAAACTTACTATAGGATGAAAAATATTGTGCCGTGATGCTTAGTTCTTTCGTTGGCAAGAAGAGATGAAATTACTTGTAAATGGTTTACTGAAAAAGGTCTAGAGCGACGGCTCTCTTGAATAAAGTCTAGACGAAATGGCTATCAGAGATTGGTTGAATTAAGAGGTTGGATGTCAGCATCAACCTCAACTGCAACCAATCTCTTATGGCCACATCATGATTGTTTCGCTTTTATCCAATCAAGTCACTTTAGATCAAGATGCAAGATACTTCAGTCTACTCATTACAGGTACCCAGCAAACACAAAAACGTTTTACAAACGTTTTAAATAAGTTATATTTTGGCTTTTGGTTTTAGTAAAAACGTTTTAATAACATTAAAATGTCGGGTTGTATAAAGGTCATGATAACGTTTTAAAACGTTTTGTATGAAAACACACTACAACAATATTTTTTAAATGTTTTCAAAAAATGTTATTGTAAACTATTTTTAAAAACATTTTTACCAAATATTTTGTCAATACTTAAATAACATTATGTTAAAATATTTAAACCCAGCAAACACAGAAATGTTCTTAAAATGTTTTTTCAAAACCTTTTAATAACATTTAAATGTCGGGTTATATAAAGGTCATGAAAACGTTTTTAAAACGTTATTGCAAACAGTTTGGGCAAACATTTTTCGCAAAATATTTTTTCAACCCCAGAATAACATTCTGTTTAGAATGTTTTGTATCAAGTTTTCAAGAATGTTTTTGGAATGTTATTAAAACGATTTTATACCCTTTATATAACCCGACATTTAAACGTTTTCTGTAAAACATTTTTGTTTGCTGAGCAGTAGATTATCAAAAATGTTTTTAAGGTTATGAAAACGTTTTATACTCTTAATATACCCTTTATATAACCCGACATTTAAACGTTTTCTGACAACCTTTTATCACCTTTTGCGAATGATGTCGAAAACGTTTTGTGTTTGCTGGGTAAATGTTTACCAGATGCAGTGGAAAGTTATGTCAGGATTTTTGCGGATAATACAAAGGTGTTTACCCATGTTCAGCTAGAGGAGGATTGTGTGAAGCTTTACGGGATGGGGTATGAACGTTTGGACAGTATTTATTGTGGGACATTAGAGCACATCGGACATATCGAATTGCATTCGGAATACGAAGAATGTCCTTCTGATATCCAAAACAGCCAAAAAAAATTAGGTCTTTTTGGGAAAAAAATCCATAATCCCATGCGCGTATTTGGGGGGGCTTTGGGTGCGCCAGCCCCCCGGGGTAAAAGCAGGGGGCGGCCAAAACGAAGGGGCGGCGCACGAAGAAGGGGCGGCAAACGAAGGGCGGTAAGAAGAAGGGCGGTAAAAAGAATTAGTAAAGAAAAAAGGGCGGAAAAATTTGAAAAGTATTCCAGATCCCTTAAGGGGGTTTGGACAACCTGATTTTGTGGTCAAACACCTGGCAGCTGTAGTTTAACTTTACAAAGTGTGGTCCTATGGACCAGAATGGAACACATTCAAGATGTTAACAAAAATAATTCCCGGCACTCCAGCCATATTCAAAATTAAAGGTCAACACAGTGGTCAAATTTAAAAGTTGCTCAAATCTGGGTAACAAGTATATCAAATTATTCCTCTCATTTGACTTGTTTTTACATGACAAGCAATTTGAGACCAATTTCGTTGAAATCGGAGCATTTTTAATTTTTGGCCTCTGTGTGGCCAAAAAAACTGATCACTCCCCAAAATTTGACCTTTTTGCTTATAACTTAAGAACGATAGGTCGCAGGTAGGTCAAACTATACTTTTTCTGAATCCTTAAAATGAGAGGAATAATTAGAGAATAAAAGATAGGATTTTGTCTATTGCCTATCCAATATCGTGTCATAATGGATGGGCTGGCCAATATTTTGAGTAGTTACTTTTGTGAGGACATCCCCGTTGTTTTAAATGAACGAAACCATCACGAACATCTAAGCCGCCGAATCACGTTCTTAGTTCTCGCACGTGTATTACGCGAACGCATTATCGCGCGATCATTGAGGAGCAACAAGCGTGTCGCCGTTGCGTGGCGGCGCGCGCCCCGACTAATATCGCTATCAACTATTGTGAGATATTATACACCCGAAAACCAATCAAATTACGTGAATTCTTTACAAGACGCACCCATTGAATAAGAATTTGGTATGCTTGTTAACCAGATTTGAAATTTGACCACTGTGTTGACCTTTAACCTTGAATATAGCCGGAGTGCCGGGAATTATATTTTGTTAACATCTTGAATGTGTTATAGGACCATAAAAGGAAGCTAAATAAGTTGGTTTGGTAGAGTCCTGTGGGGGGATCATCATTAACTGTGGTTCATAACCAACACCATATGCATAATAGTATGTCAGAAGAAGGAAGTAGAAGACATCTACATATTGGAAGAGGAGAAGGATCTGGTGTGAAATTTGACCCCTCTTTGACCCTTTCAAAACATGTTGCTATGGTTGCCAACAGAGCAAACAAGATATCACTCTTTCCATTAGAATGCTACTATCACTTCATCAAAGGAAGTTCGTGATCTTGGAAACGTTTTTTTTTTCGCAGTGCCTCCTATCTCCTACCATTCTATATACAAAGTCGGTAAGCTTGGCAGATACTTTGATAGTAACAGTACTACGAAATTGGTCCATGCGCTTATCACCATGCGTCTCGATAATAGCATTCTTCTTGCAGGCCTCCCTTCTAATGGTCTCGACAGACTGCAACGTGTCCAGAAAGCGACGACAGGGATTTTATATCATCCAAGTTTGCAAATCATATCTCTCCTTTTTTGTTTAAAAACACTAGCCGCATATTCGTAATATTATTGTGTTTAAAATTGATCTGCTGGCATACCAGATCCGGTCTGGAATGGCTTCTGCTTATTTGGCAAGCATTAATTGTTAAAGACTCTGTGATGGTTAAATGATTCAAATTACGGCGCTTAAAACTCATTTGTTCAAGTCGGCTCTGATTTTATTTAAAACGACATCGTTTATTTAATAAACAATCGAAATATTAGTCGTACGCAATGCTCATAACACTGCACGTACATGGTATGCGTAAAGGTCGTAACACATCAAAAGGATCACGATCAGTCACGATCGATAGAGCGACACTCATTGGTGCCATATGCCTTGGTATTAAATAGCGATTTTCTTTGCTTTGCCTCATATATTAGGGTCAATATTAAACATATATGACAGTGAAAACTAACATAATTATTATGAAAAACAATACAATACTATTTCTTATAAAAATGTTACAATCGTGCTTTAAGTGTGCAAGAGATGATATCAAAGTGCTTCAATTAGCAGAGCTCTGGCGGAATGGTAAAGGTAGATTTATAACAGGTAATGGAAACATGATGGTGTATTCAAGACGTGAGAGTGACAGGAGAAGAATGGGAGAATGCTTCATCATTGAGAAGATCACAGCCAAATCTGCACTAGGCTACAACCATAGACTACAACCCTGTAAATAAATGAGTAATCACACTTATACTTTGATCAGCTTGTAATCGGCGGGAATTGTTAGGCTCTTATCACTACGCCGAAAAGTAGACCCACGTAGGCCTAAAGAGTGCTATTAGTTGACCCGTCTGGTCTATATATTGTGTGTTAAAGAAAGTAGACAAAGTATAGGACTTCAATTAATAATTCGTAATGCTTCTGACGAGATGTCACAAGAATATTCTCAAAATAAACTATTTTGATATTAATCCGCGATGTTATAAGGCCCGCCGATTACAAGCTGATCAAAGTATAGAGGAAACTCCGTGAGAAACACCTTCATACAAGTATATACACTTACAGTTGATACTGCAGAAAAAGTAATTTAGGAGTTTTATGAAACAATACAAGGAGTTATGGACAGCATACCAAATCATCATTTTGATGCGAGACTGGAATGTGAAGATTGGTAAATCAGCAGCAAAAACAAACAACACTGGCATATTTGGCCGACTAACATTGTACAACTAACACTAACACAAAGATGAGGTGTTACAAGCAGAAGAGGAAGAACAAATATCAAATGCGTTTTGGAAGGATATGAAAGAGATTGTATTATCAGAAGCAAAGGAACACATTCCAACGTATGGAAAATTACAAGAAACAGACAACGAATCAGTTGAGCTATGGAAATCATTTGCAGCTGAAGGTGTCAACCGGCTATGGCGTTTATGCACAAATATCTAGAATGGTGAGGAGTTTTAGGAGATTGGTATAGATCGGTGTTCATTCAGTTACCGAAAAAAGGTAATTTGAAAGAATGAGCAAACTACCGCACCATCAGCTTGATATCACATGCTAGCAACATCTCAATTGTGAAAAAATAGAGCCTAAGAGGCATGAGATTAATGTCTTTACCATGGAAACCAATAGTGGGATAATACTGCTTTCTCTTGTATATTGTCCTCAAACGAAAGTCATCTAAACCTTGGATTGTTACGATAACACTTGGACCGCCTAATCACGAAAACCAAAGACAACATTTAAATTCTGGCTGGGGATTTCAACTATCATTTGAAATACAATTTTTGCCTTTTTTTTTGTAACGGTTGAGTTATTATTAGATTGCGAAATTCAAAATATAAGGAAGCCAAACGAACTGAAGAGAATCAATTCCAATGCAATGTAAGCTACAAGGCTAAGATAAATAATAGGTATAAGCGCTACATGGACTCGTAAAAGATATAAAATGTTGTATCTAAGGGTCTGAAAACAACACTGATTATACATGAGATATGTAAATTTGAAGGAAAAGTAGCAAGAGTAAGAGGTTTGTTTAAGCATAATGCACGGAGATAAAAAAAAATGTTCATAGACTTTCTTAATATTTTGATGGTATTTTCGTCTCATTCATGTAAATAAGAATAATTAGCGCTTCTTGTTAAGTTCTGATCTTTGCTTCAGATTAAAAATCTAACAGACCATCGGTGTGTTTTTATTGTTTACAGGTCGCGGGCCTCCCTCACCGAGACAACAGAATTTACCATGGCCGCGGTGTCCCGCCGCTCCTGTTCCGATATAAAGAGCGATCTTCCATCGTCACGCACTTACTCCAACCAGAGTACCAATTGTCAGACAATGCAGAAGTTCCAGGGAGTACAGAACTTGAAAAGCCCACAGACTTGCTCCGAATCATGTTCACAAGTCTGCCCACACCATTGCCCACTGGTACAACCACAGCCGTGCACTTCAGCGGTGTAATGTTCCAGAGATTCGGGAACTCTGGGTGACTGGACTCTTACTAATGTCAGGGAATGATAAGTATTATATGGAGGGAAATGATAAAACTCGGCCGAATTCTTAGTATTGATGAAGTCATGATACGATCTCAGCGTGTGATATTTTAACTCGAGTCGTATCCTATACTTGTGCAATTTCATACTGAGAATAATATGTGACGTGTCATGTCAAAAGGAGACACTTTTGGGCAGGATCGTAAATGGAGAAATAACCAAAAATCTGCCCGAGGGTGATTTTTTCACAATTTGGTTTTGTTGCAAATTTGTAATGTTATTAATGTCAAAAATATCGTCTGATAGTTTCAGATCGGAATATAACTGGCATTTTGTATTTTTGGAGACATTTTTCAAGGTAATTCCTACTCTCAACATTGTCAATAATATTTTTAAAGGCCGATATCTCAATTTCCAATTTGACAATACCATAACTTACAAACTCAATATCTTCGCTTAGGAATGTCCGATTTCATTGGGGAAATGAAAAAAAAAATCAAATTTGATAACCTGCCCAAAGGTGTCTCCTTTTGACATGACACGTCACATATATTCCTCGTGAGTTGAGAGACAACAGTTGTAACATATTGGTCCGGATGGAGAGTATAGTCACATAATTCAAGCACTTACCTTTGCCTAAGACATACGTTTTATTGACCAAAGAAACTATTAGGAGGCTACCTCCTTGTGTGTGTAGGAAGAGTGGAAATTCGGGGAAAGAGAAACCATAACCTTGAGATGGTGTATTAATAGCCTAGTGATTTTATCGGCAGCTATTTTGTTATTAATGTAAGAAATCAATGATATCTGTGTACGTTTAGGGCGCACCCTTCGGCGGCAAAATTTGCTGTTTCAAATTGTGAGTATACCTAGCTTTATACAGAGTAGTCTGTGTTACAGACTGGGAAACTGATTACTACCCGCGAGCTAGCAACATGTGTAGGAGTACAGCATGGTAAAAATTGACTTCGCGGCGACCGGCTCGCACTCGCCGCTTCGCGGCGAGCTGTCGCTCCCCTCCCCTCGGCAAGGATCGTGAGTCGTCTTTGACAAAGACTATATACAGAGATGATTGGGCTGTTTTAATCATCAATGGGGCGAAATTTGTTTTTTGTCTCACTGTTGCATGTGATAAGATCTTAAGGATACCTTTTTGACAAGCTAATAACGCCTCGTTTAAGAAACTTATATACAGTTTTCCAATTCAGTGGTTTAGAGAAAGTAGCCAAATAGCCCTTACATTCAGCACAGAGTTGCTCATTATACTGTCTTTCCGCCTAAGGTCGGAATTACCAGAGCAAAAGAGCATGAGCTGCTTTATTTTATTTAATGAAGATGGTGGAGGTGGGTTAAAAGCAATCAAACAACGAAGTTTTTCTTTTCATGACATTTCAAACATACTTATGTTATTGGCATATTAAACCTTCACTCGTTTTGTTTGGCACCAAAAAGTCTCAAAGTGGAAACCATTTTTATATTGTGGAAATGAGGCATAACAACATAGTAAGCACCTCAAATAAAGAAGGTCCGCCTGCACTTATGTAATCCGTCCTACGCTGAACCCGGTTCTTGTTATTACAATTTGATTGATATGATCGTGTGTAGAATCTTGTTAGCTTCAATTTGATACAAAATTTGCTACAAAACATTCTAAATTGACAAAAATTGATACCAGTAGGCCTGTATGAAAGTTGGTCATAGGAAACTTATTCTATGGAATATATTGCACAGTTTTCCAGTTCAGTGGTTTAGAGAAAGTATTCAAATGACCAATCACACTCAGCTACACTCAGCACAGGGTTACTCACTATGCAGCCTGTCCGCCCAAGATCAGAACTACCAGAGCGTGATCTGCTATATTTAAAGAAGATGGTTTTACCAGGGATGGTGTTGCTGACATCAGCAGCATCATGCTGCTAATCAAAAGTATTACAAAAGTATAGTTTGACCTTTCTCCGATGTACAGTTTTTGAGTTCTAGGCATAAAAGTCAAATTATAGTCTCCACCATTGTCAACAGGTGTAAAAAATTTTGATCAAAGTGGTCTCAAGTTATTCCTCTTGGACAAACATTTTAACCAAAGTATTGTTTGCTATGCCTCAGATGTTCGTTACCAGGGTAACAGGGCAAAAAGGTCAAAGCCCATTGAGTCATGTTAACATTTATCTATTTTGTAATGTTAATCAGGTAACAAAACACCTCAGATATGGCAAACTATTCTTTGTTTAAAATATTGTTCCAAGTGGAACAATTTGAGACCACTTTGACCAAATCGGAGCATGTTTGATTTTTAACCCCTCTGGGCAATGGTGGAGACTAAAATTTTACATTTGACCTTAACGCCTATAGTTAACGAACATCGGAGATAAGTCAAACTATAGTTTTTCTGAAATGACAAGTAAACTTTTTGCCGTACACAGCAGCTTTAAATTGAACTTGAAGCAACAGTTATTTGCTTAAAGTCGCCCAAGCAAGCAACATGTGGTATTTGTTAATGCATGTGATCTGAGAAGATGCTATGTCTTCTTTTCTGGTGTGATGTGTGACGTTTGGTATTTTTAAAATATTTTTTGTGTGTGAAGTGTGCATGAGTTTGCTCATGCTTATTGTCTATAATTAATCTCAGGCTGTATTTGACAATGTTCAAGCTAACTGTACATTTGCTACAAAAATGTGTTTTTATTATAGCCTTACATTTTACAGAATACGATTAAATCACACAGACGGCTATAGCACTTGTTTCGAACTGGATGAAGCAAAAGATTTCTGTTTCACATGTGCAACACACGTTTGTTATTTTATTATTGTTAGTATAGTTAGTTAAGGGGGTACTACACCCTGCCCAATTTTGTGCCTATTTTTGCATTTTTCTCAAAAATTATAGCGCATTGGTGACAAGTAAGATATGTATATTATAGGGGCAAGGACTGCAACTACTTCACTGGAAATTTTATTTCAACACAGACAACAGCTACAGTAAAAAAAATGAGGGAAAACCAATATTTGATCAATAAATCAATAACTACTTGCTTTGAGTTGCTGAATTTTCAGTTCAGTAGTTGTATTTCTTGCCCCTATAATATACATATCTTACTCGTCACCAATGCGCTATAATTTTTGAGAAAAAGGCAAAAATAGGCACAAAAATTGGCCAGGGGTGTAGTACTCCCTTAAATAAGTCATTTGTCGATAGAATTAATTGATTGACTTGTGGTCCCTATTGCTTTGCTTTTTTATCAGCAACACGACAATTATAAACTCAACCAATAAAGTGTCGAAACGATTATAGATGGTCAGATATATCGGAATATGAAATATATAGCAAAAACTTATTTAATGTATATAAAGCGCAGCTTTCTCCTGCGCATTTTGATACCTCTTTTGTTGCTCTACAATATCATTTGGTCGAGTTATGGGCGCTTGAGTGGCTTCAAGTCGGATTTTGAAAGTTGCACTTAGCTCCTATTGAAGCCAAATGCGTTCGTCGTGTACACACACACACACAAAATCATGACAAAGATGTGCTCTGTTTACTTAACCATGAACTTTACTTTATTTTACTCTTTCGACTTCCAACTTCAATACTTGCTACCCTTTATTTATCTCTGACTTATTTCATGAACTCTTTCTGCTGACATCTCAATACTTGGTGTGCCCACCATCACACGCACTCATTTGAATTTGGCGGACAAAAGCAATGGTCATTCATTGGTTACAGTACAACGCATTTGGCTTGAATAGGAGCTAAGTGCAACTTTTAAAATCTGACTTGAAGCCACTCAGGCGCACATAACTCGACTAAATGATATCGTAGAGCAACAAAAGATGTATCAAAATGCGCAGGAGAAAGTTGCGCTTTATATACATTAAATAAGTTTTTGCTATATATTTCAGTTCCCGATATATCTGACCATCTATAATCGTTTCGATACTTTATTGGTTGAGTTTATTATCAAGAAATAAATCACGTAATTACAAATAGTGATTGACATTTATGGTAATTCAATATCTTCCTCAGCGAATGGCGATTCTGTCACACACGGATACACTTATTCCAATACGATCACGTTTATTAAATTTCGACACAATTGGCTTAATTTCGTATTAACATAATAAATCTTTGAGAGGTATAGGAAATAATATTACAGTAAGGCTCACTGTACAAGCCCGGTGTTCGTGGCCTGGTTGAATTGAGTGCTTTCCAAGATTTATGTGTGTGTGAGTTTGTTTACGCGGTACAGTATAGACTATGCCATAGTCGACTTTTGATAAATCAAGAAATTCTTATTAACCATGATGAACGCATTCTGATAAAAATACAATAGCCAAAGTATGCACAATAGACTACGGAGAAGTCTAGGTACAGTATGAAGTAATGGATGGCGATAATACCCACATGCTACTGGGCTAATAGCCTACTGCTTATGTTATTCAAAGAACATTTTAGTTTTTGAATACTTCGATGTTAAATTCTGATACTTTTAGCCTCTATCTACACATTCAACACGAATATTATATTATATTATATATACTTGTAAAGACTACACGAAAGATTTACGGTTAGTAATTTTATAAAGGATAAAGTCAGACATTTTTATGCGCCTTTCCCGTTACGACAAATACTGCATTTCTCTTCTCCACTGCAATTTTTCGCTCATACGATGAGCTTTGTTTGCGGCTTTTTTTTCTTCTTCTCGATGCTTTGTTTCTGCAGCACAGTCGTATGAAACACTGCGCCGCTGTGACATTATTTCCATTACTTTGAAAAGTGATGAATTTAGATATTTTTTCCTTCAAGGATATTTCTGCTATAATCCACTATGCCTCACTCGAGGCAGTAAAGTAAAATCAAGTATTGTGATTTTTTCAAAAACTGCTCATTTTTGCAGGAATCTGTTACGGCAATTTGGATTCCTTGCGTCATTTACTTGCTGAAAATGTATACTTTTATATACTTTGCATTTAGTGATACAATAAAAAAAACAATACCTAAATTACTGCCTCGAGGAAGGCATACAGACTCTCCGTTGTGATCAGTAGCTGCGTGTTTCGAGGAAAAGTCACTTTTGAAAAGCTCTCTTTTTTATTCAAATTGTTGTAAGTTAGGAAATTAAAGTCGTATCGCATCGAATAAGGTATCAAAATACGCAGCAAAAATCTCTCTCTATCCTATCGACTACTTTATTTTGTAATTTAGTTTAAGTGTTTTTAAGAAATAGTTTCAAGTGTTCGGATACTTTTTGGACGTAGTATATTAGCGAGTTTTCGTTTTGGAGAACAGTGATTCTGCGACGGTACATTGGCACCTCATTTCTCCCGTGTATTGATCAAAACTCACTTATTTCTGTAATTTTTGCTGCCATTGCTTTTTTGTATTTTTGAATTTTTGGGTTTTTTTCTCTTGCGCCTTGAATCCCTAGGCAAAGGCGCATATAAATACTTGTTGTTATGTTATGTTTATAGGACACTACGGCAAGCTTTCAACGACGGTTGTGGGAATAAATTGTTACCGTCGCAGAACCCACTGTCGTCGAAAGCGAAAACTCACTAATGTATATGTATTATGACTGTAGACATTTAGGTTTCACGTGGAACGAGTAAATGCTTCCAAATAACCCGCCAAGATGTTGAACTAAATTTTCATTTCATGAGACAGCAAGCAGTTGAGATCAACGCTCCGTGCTAGCTGCGGTTACCATGGTTACAGGTTGATAGTCCAAAGGGTCATCATTCCGAAACCCAATAACTTCAATCCCCGGCTTCAACCACTCCCACAGAACCTTTCAGTGATGAAAATGGGGACGGTGAAGAGTAGAGTGTCATTAAAATGACTTAAAAATGAGACGAAAAATTGACAAATGGGGACGAAAATTTGGCTTTGGCCCTTCGCACTAAAAAGTTCTAATCCTGATCCTAACGCTAACCCCAAACCTAACCATAACACTAATCCCAAACCTCCCCTAACCCTTACCTATCTTACACCAACCAAACCTTAATGCTAATTCTAACCTTATGCAAAACCCTATCCTCACATAAAATACTTTAAGCCATAACCTTAACCCTTTTCGGACTATATATGGGATGTTCCTCCAGCTGCGGCAAGTATATGAGACTATGGAAGAAGATGGAGGTAGGAGGCCCTATATATACATACAAACGTGAATGTATGAATTGCTCAATTATGTTGTATTATACAGATGTTATATAATTATGCTATTGTGATAAAGATTTTATACTGTGTTTTTTGTATTATATTATCGATATTCTCTTATATTGTTATTGTATGTTATAAGAAAAATAAGTGCCAAGAGGGAGCTGAAGGTTACAGGATGTAATTATTTAGCTTGGCCCCATAATAAATTTAAAAAAAATTGTTTTCTGGAGCCTCCGTAAGGGGATACTACACCCCCTGATAAATTCTGTGACTAATTTTGCATTTTTCTCAAACAATAACCACACACTGGTAACAAAAGTTATGTATATTATAGGGGCAAGGAATCCAATAACTTCACTGAAATTTCGTTGATTCAAGACAAGTGGCTCATTATGTTAAGAAATGAGGTACATTCTAGTGGTACCTATTTTCTTATCATAAATAACGTACCGCTTGTCTTGAGTCACTGAAATTCCAGTGTAGTAACTGGATTCCTTGCCCCTATAATATACATAACATTTGTTACCAGTGTGTTATTATTTTTTTAGAAGAATGCAAAAATAGTCACACATTTATCAAGGTGTTAAGTACCATCTTAAATATCGTACCATGTGTACAACTGGAAATTAGAATTGGAATTGGAATTTGTACAATTTCGTACTACCTCAGGGTTCATGGCAGAGGGTTTTTTTTTTTTTTTGGAGACCACTACAAATAATGTGATAAATAAACCAACATTTTATCATTTTCCCACTTCACAGATTACACTTTCTGTGTAAAAGGGTTCAAAAAAGCCTTAAAGAACCATTTTGTCCTCTATCTAGAGAAAAAGGTTATTTAAACTGACAGAACCATTTTAGAATCATTTTGGCCTGCATGCAACCCTTTTTGACTCGTTACAGAACCGTTATTTAGGATTCCATAATAAGAGGGCAAGATATTAGAATCTTTTTCTCAGTGTGCAAGAAGGTGTTTTCTTCTCGAGGCATTATTACTGTATTTTACAGGGACAGTTAGAAACCAAATATAATTATTTTAAACATTATACATCTGCTTTAATTCTCAGGGTTAATAAAAATGAAAACGTGTGATTAGTGTCTTACTGCCATATGCAAGAAGGCACTATATGCTTAACATTCATAAACTTAGAGATGCATGCTATTCAAGTGAAGCGCTTTTATTTAAACAATAAAAACAGTGCAGTGTATACAAAAGGAAATAGAAGTAAAAATATTATAATTATATCTATGAAGTGGTCAAATCGTAGTATCCAAACCACAACCATCTAAAAAGTCTAGAAAACAGTGAATAATTATTAAACCATGTGAAGAAGATATGTATGAAATTCGACAAAGATAGCAAAACTAGTGCATAGTCCGACATTTTTCCCTCAATTTCGGTAAAATTGGCCGCAGTGGTATATAAAACGTCGCAAAGAAAAAAGCCGATTGTCTTCATCAGAAAATAAGGCCCGTTACAGACTTTTTAGTGGAGTATAGAATATTCGATGTATCATGTCCCAGGAACATGTCTTCGTAATAATAAATTCCCATTCTATAATATGGTCATCTGATCCACTTTCCCCGAAAACTGGTTTCCGGAACTTCTTAGTCTCTTTTCCAGTCTTTAAAAGAGGATTTCATAAGTTACGTCTACGATCCTCTTTTAAAGACTGGAAAAGAGACTAAGATGTACCTGAAACCAGTTTCCGGGAAAGTGGATCAGATGATATCAATCGTACCTGATGAAGTCCTCCGATGGGAAATACGAATTATTGTAGTGAGTAAAATTCACTTGGTTTTGTCAAGCAAAAGGGAAATACTTATTAGCAGTAATAACTGAACAACCATAAAATGTGTTACGATAGATAGTTTTGCATTTGTAATTTTGTATTGGAGTATTTCCACATATTTAACAGGAATAGTATCGAGGTCATGGAGTCTCATAGCGAACTTTTTAGCCTCTGTTGAAAAGAAAACATCACCTACACCAACTATCGTGCGTCAGAAATACCATGGGTCAGTACATGCCATTGCGTTTTGTTTACAAACTTTTATATCAAGTAAGATTTTTGGGGCAAATTAGTGAAAATATGTATTTTCATTAAAGAGAAATGTCAGAAACAAATTTCTTATGCATACATAGACAATAGTTATCCACATGGTTTTAGTCCAGAGATTCACGATTTAATGTTTTGATTTTTAACACTTTGATTTAATGTTACACTTTGATTTGGTCCACAATTTTCCCCACTGTTACTGTTTTCATTACACATCGTACTCACATTAATCATTTTTTGGCATTTCCAAAATCAGTGTACTTCGGTTATATATTTATAAATGCGTTTTTATAAATACGCACGTGACCACCTCCGTGCTGCCATAACAGCTTGTAGATAGTAAGTGACCTTCTACATAGCGGATGGTCTTCCTATACATTTGAATGCAAAAGCGGAACAACACGAGACTACTGTGCAGCAAAATTGTCTATTTTGTTCAACTTTGTGATTAAATTGTAAACGTTTCCGTCGTTGAATATTTTTTCCGTCGTCAAATAATTTCAAAATGTTGTTTTTGATAACATATTACAAATTCGGAATCCCCCATGATTGTGTAATAATTGGGCTATTCAATTAATACATAAATTTGGTGATGTTTATCTACATGTCGTGCCCATGAGTCACGTGATAAAAGAATATTTATAAATATAACCGAAGTACACTTAAAATGTATGTCTCATGGTTTGCAATATTCATCCAAAGACTATGTGCAGATTAAATCCCAGTTTCGCTCGCTGAAGTCTTTCTTCCGGAATATTTTGATTGATACCAAACTTTGCATTCAATGAAGAGCTTATTTCCAAACCGTGTTAAGTGCACAACCCCATGTGTCTCATTTACATGTGAGATACAATCATAATTACTTTGACAAGTTTGACATTATCAACAATGAGTTGTACCATCAACAAGCTATTATTTACCATAACAATGCTGCATAACAATATGCAGACTATTGGTCTTAGGGCTGTGCAATAATTATCAGCCCCCGGGGGTAAAATTTCCGAACGGCCCGCCAAAAATCGCTTGCCCCAAAAATCCCCCCCCCCCCCTCTCGGCCTGCCAAAATTCTTTGCCCCCCCCCCCCCTTGAACATGCCAAATTTTTGGGATCCCAATTCCAAACTTTAAATGGTCTAGATGTATGTTGCGAGCGTAGCGAGCAGGAAAATTTGCATATTTAAGCGTTTCCGTACCGTTTTCCTAAGCCTTTTAGAGCGTTTTATTAAAAAGGCACCCCGTGAATGCGTGCCAAAAATCGCTTGCCCCCCCCTCTCGGCTTGCCAAAATTGCTTGCCCCCCTTTCGGCTCGCCAAAAATTTCTCCCCCCCCCCCATTTTACCCTCCCCCCGGGCTCATAATTATTGCACAGCCCCTTATTTGGGAGACAAAAGCCTCACACAGTATTGTTACTGTGCGTCCATCCACTGTTTGCTTTGTAATTGTGCATCCAACTGAAATTATAATACCTAGCATTACAACACATTGCAATATCACACAGGGAAATCAGAAACATGGGATAGTGGACTTAACACGGTTTGGAAATAAGCTCTTCAAATACAGGATCCGTGGTATAACAAACCAAACCATCATTTTCCGTAAGCTGCATATGGTGACAAACATCGGTTTACGGTTTAAAGTCCGTTAACAAACAACATTGGCTAGATACTGACCCTTATCATTTCTCACACATAATAGTTGATTAGGTCATGTTGACTTTTCGACAGGGGCTAACCTGAAAAAGAGTGCTACATGTATGAGACCCCTTTATGGGATGTGGTTGTATCCAATCGGTAATATTGAAATGAATGATCGTCTATTTGATTATTTATTTCAATTAATTTATAAGAAAAGCAGACCGTTTTTTCGCACTGGTTGTTTGTAAACAAACTCAGTTACAAATATTTTGAAAAGTAAAAACCTTGTGTTTCATATGAAATTGTATCATGTATTTTATTCGCATTGCTATGTATATATTTGTTCAACGATGTAATATGTAATATATGTATATATTACCAAATTAATATATACCTGCCATGTATTATAAAATTATATTGATAAAAAGGTGTGTCCAATATAGCTCATATAACTGTATTCATGTTTTCAAATATTTTAAAATGTATTTTGTGTGTATTTGCATTTTATTTATTTATTTTGAATTAAATACGTTCGAAAAGTAAAAGAGGGTCGTTTGTCATTATTTGTTATTTCAATTATTTAAAAGGGCATTTCGTGATCCACAGCCTCATCCCCCCATTTTTCTCAATAAAAGTTGAGATTTTTATATCACTGGAAACCTCTGGCTACATAATGTTTATGTACAAAATATTTCTTGCAGATTAATTCAATTGCAGATAAGATATCATGAAATTTGAATTTCGTTCTGGTGCACCATACATAACTCTCGAACGCAAAATCGGAATAAACTGAAATTTTGGGAATAGGTTTTTTTCGTGGATATCTAATGAAAAATGACATAAATAGAGGATGCTAGGATCACGAAATACTCCTTTAATACAGTACATTGTCAAAATATTTGTTGATGCAAATACTTATTGTAGAATAGAATGGTCAAAGCTCTCCCCTCCATTAGAGATCCATAGACACACCAGTGGTTAATAGTTCATTTACAAAGAAATTGAGCAACTGGGCAGCCCCGAGCATTTGGTCCAATAATAATAATAATAATAATAATAATAATAATAATGATAATAATAATAATAATAATAATAAAAATAATAATAATAATAATAATAATAATAATAATAATAACATTAATAATAATAAGAAGAAGAAAGAAGAAGGAGAAGAAGAAGAAGAAGAAGAAGAAGAAGAAGAAGAAGAAGAAGCAGAAGAAGAAGAAGAAGAAGAAGAAGAAGAATTTTTTTATTTGCTTTACCTCAGTTGTTCGGCTCAAAATTAAAAGGGGACATATCTTACAGTAAAAGATAACATTTTATGGAAAGAATACTGATCTATTTTTATGGAAATGTTACAATATGGCTTTAAGTAAACGAGCTCGGATACATGCACTTGAATCGTGACTCGCCACTGCAATTTCTTATAATTCATTAAACTTCCCTGGTTTACCATATCATTATTGCCATACTTCTGACGGACCATACATGCATTTATGTTTACTTAGTTTTTATTCTCCGTCGTAGTAAATACTTTTTAACTGAAGTATTAAAATACCCTACTGTCTGTCCAATTAACTTAGAGACTCGGTTTTTATTATTTATTTGAAAGAATATATGGGTTAGAAAAAAGGCATGAAAGAAAATGTTCTGGTGGACCTCGGACCTAACAAGATCTTTTGGTAACATGTTGAAAATGTTTTTCTTCATGTCGACTTTTATTCAATTTTGACTACATTTCGACAATAAAACGGGACCATACAATTATTCCTAATGATTAAAAACTTTTGAAAGGAAAGTCCATTTCCCAGTTTCATGCACAACCTCTATTGATCGAAAATGGTGTTCCTAATTTGACTGCCATATCCATAGATTTCTACCTTCGAAGTATAATAATCGAACAGTCCAAATAGAGGCCCTGCATGAAATTATTGATTGGCTCCAAACAAAGGATTTGAACTGGTGTCCTTCACCGTAGTTATGGCGGAGTGTAGTCCATTCAATCAAATGTTGTCATCAACCTATTTGATCGTAGTGCAGGGTTATGTGTGTGAGAACTGTCACGGTAGATTGCAATCATGCTTTTGTTGAATGCATTTGAGTAGTCCGCCATATTTACGAGATGATACGTCACATGCAAGGCCTCTGTACGTATTTGGTAAATGGCACCTAACCTTTCACGGATCATTTTCAAATTTGCCGTGAGTTTGCTCAACTTTCAATATATCTTTGGTTTTAATGTTACCAAATATCTTTGGAACAAGAAAAACTTCTTAGGTCTAAAAGTCACTAACAACTTTTCTTTCATGACTTTTTTTTCGAAAACATTTAATAGATAAGTAATAAAAACCGGGTATCTAAATTAATTGGACAGACAGTGGTTACTGTTTGGTTTGCACATCTCTTAGCAACCCATTGACTTTGTGTTGCGATCATTTTGATCATGGGTTCCGAACTCAGATAGCGTGAACCAGTTGATCTTGCAATGATCGATATTGACTGCACAATACTATTGTTATCAGATGACGTTTCATCCCTCAAAAGACCGTTGTAGGTCACTGAACGAATGAGTATAGTTATAGTTCCAAGGAGTATGAAATATGGAGTTGACAATATCTAATCAGCTAGTGTCCAATTGTTATTTGTATGGCGTATTTTTTCGCCATAGCGGTATAACAAGGAATTTACACTTAAATTGGGTGCACTGTATCTTGGTTCTAACAGTCTAACATTCGCCCATATCGGTATAGCTTTATAAATGTAAAGATTGTTTCTACTAGAACTGGGTTTATTGGTATTTTTAATTGCAATATTTCAAGACCACGAACACAAACTGGGTGCTATGATGTGACTAAGTTGGGCTGTGAGTGTACAATGTTACCAAGTTGGCAACAGATATTTTCCTCATTTGCATTAAATTGCATATTCATTACATTTTGTGATGGCCTTCAAGACTATTATCAGAAACAGAGGTGAGGTAGACAGATATGAAATGTGCTGGATATGTTATTTAACTGTTTAATTGTGGATGAATTTTTGTTATAATCAACGAAATCTGGTGAATGACTCAATTTCAGTCGAGATTGATACTAAACACATTCCAAATGGCTAAATTTTCAAGGTCATTCTAAGGGAAATTTTCCACCAAAAGCACTTTCTTTGTTAAAAATGCTAGACACTTCATATCCGATATCATGGACACCTGGGTTGAATAAAAGCAAAAAATACACCAATTACCTAATTTGCATATTTAATGGCGACCATCTTAGCTATTTAGGTGTCAGATTTCGTGGCCAGGTACACAACGAAACCTAATTCATTTTTGAATCAAAGATAATAAGCAAAAATGTTGGAGTTAGATTTTTGAAAAAACATTCCATTTTCTCAGGAAAATATGAAATCAAATTATAGATGGCGCTATTGAGTGCAAAATATCCATGTTTTTCTTTACTTCAGATTTGTTTTTCTTTTCATTAGAAAATGGAATATTTTATTAAAATATCTAACTCCAACATTTTTTAAGTTGCGTTTAAGCCTAACACAAGCTTTATCAATCAAGCGTCAAGAATGAATGTTTCATAGCCGGTGGATAGCTTGCCGCACTTTCTAGCTCGCAAACCAGCGGAATTTGCCAATAGAAAAACCGTGAATTTAGTGTCACCTCTGGTGCTTTTTTAAAACTATTCAAAACTTTTTTCAGTTCATTGACTATCATCAGATCTGAATGGAATACGATACGACAAACAGGTGCAATATGCAAGCAAACCTTTGTTCGTAATTCCCGCTCTATGGTTGTCAGGGAACTTATGCGATTGTTGGTATCTGCACGCCATTTCATTCCAGCAGAGACAGTCGGTTACACAGTTCTGTAACAAGATTAGTCTCACCTGATGATAACCACTGCAGTCGGCGATCGTCAGAGGTTAATTTAATTCATCTCATGTAAGTTTATTTTATATCTTCACTTCAATACCAGGTCGTAGTTGTTGTTGTTACGTTTAATTTTGTAATTTTAAAAACATTATATGATGTGGGCGCGATGGTTTAATTGTAGGAACTTGTGTAGGCATTATATAGGCCTATATCCATATATATATAGTTGGCCCTGGATAGTTGGTACTCTAGTTGGCACCGATCGGCCTGTGCTAAAGCAATAGAGAGCTTGTGATTTCCAAACGTTCGTATCATACGCCCCAGCATCTATTCAAAATGCCGTCACATAAGTGATTTTGAATAGATGGACGGGCGTATGATACGTACGTTTGGAAATCCCAAGCTCTCTAACATCATGATATCATATCAAAAACAACATCGATTATTAGTTTTAGGAGAGGATTGAGGACGTTTGGAAATCCCAAGCTCTCTAATATCATATCAAAAACAACATCGATTATTAGTTTTAGGAGAGGATTGAGGATGTTTGGTCATTTTAACATCGTTCTTCACAACTTTAACAAATGTCAGCCGTCATGTTTAGAAAAACGTGTATAATCACTCTCTGGTTGCCAAGGTAGCGGAGCTAGGCCTCTGATTGACTAAACACGGGAACAACTGCAACTCAACATCACAAGGTCCGAATGAAATGCAAATTGACGTAAATATCTTGATTCACTTGCTGCATTGTTTGCCCTCGGTCATTTCGTTTTTGAGTTCTATTTGTTGCCGTGTTCTGCTAATCACAGGTCTAACTCCGTTGCCATAGCACCAGAAATAATACATAGCCATGGGCTGGAATATGGTATACAAGACATATCGGTTGGTATTTAGTAAATGCCCCTCAACCCATTCCTTGTGGGTCAATTGTCATGTTTCAAATATTAACAAAATGTTACCAAATCTCTTATTTATGATACCATACGGCCAACAATTGAGCAATAGGCCTAATATTTTTTTATTAAAAATATCTGTAACACTATTTGTGAATTCCGAGCAACTCGTTAATAGGCACATATGCCTATTATCGATTTTTACGGTATGCATATCCACTGTTTCCTCTTGGAGGCGCTGTCCTTTGGGAGTCACAAAATTAAAAGGGCCGTGTGCCATGCAAAATGAGCAATTGACGATTCAATGCTTTTTGCTTTGTAAAAACCTGTGAATAGAGGAAACATTTTTCTACTTTCCCAAAGTTCTTCCTTCTCAAAATCATTTTTCGTTGGTCAAAAACAATCGCATTTTCCAAAAATTATGCTTTCAAAAAAGTTGCACTTTTCAACGTCCTATATACGAGGGTCATTCAAAAAGTTCTACCTCCATCATCACATCTGTTATCTTACGTGCCAAGATATTGAAATTACCCATGGTTTTACTCTTAAATCTTGGCTACAAAATGAAAGTTATTTGATTAAATTGCGATTTTTGGTTGTTAAGATGTGTTGGTTTAAGTGAATACAGATTTGGTACATCGGAAACGGTCAGAAAAGAAAGGCTAGTTTTTATTTAAAAGGCCGCCAACATCTATGTGGAAATCATTACAAATTTATTTCTGAAAATGATTAAATTGCTTTATTTTGGTTAAAATAATTTAATCAATATTTAATGCTTGCAGATACAGTTTTCCTGGGTATTGTGAATTTTGCACAACAAAACCGATACATGTTCAGAATAGCCCTCGTATCGACCCTTATCCATAGGTTGTTGACTTCGATTGGTTCAAGACTTGTTGGTTCAAGTCATGTTAATTGGTTCATAAGTTAAAATCAAATAAGTCTTATGCACAGTTTTTGTATTTTGTAATCATTAACAAATTGTTCATCTTATTTCCACGTTAAGATGCATCCCTTGTTTAAATAGGACGAAATTATGAATTACCCTTAAACATGGTCTAGTCAAAATCAGGAAAATTTCACTAACATTGGTGTGTCTGTTGAACCCTTTGATGTCTTCTCGTATGAAACCGGTTTCATTTTGTTTTGAAATCCCAAAGTATGTCAGGGAGCTCAAATATGGTCAAAATATTTATCCTGAGTAAGCAGTTGGCCAAGTACATCTTGAAAATATTTTATGGACATTATCCAAAGCTACAATATAATGCTTACTAAACTGTTGGCTTCGGTTTTTAACCATTTCCGACGTACCAAATCTGTATTCGCTTCAACCGACATATCCTAATAACCAAAAATCACATTTTCATCAAATAACTTATATTTTGAAGCCTAGATTTAAGGGTATAATCATGGGTAATTTCAATTGACTAGCACCTCAGATAACAGATGTGGTGATGTTGGTAGAACTTTTTGAATGACCCTCGTATGTTATGTACAAAAAAAGGGTTCTTGATATTAACGTAATCAATGTCTTTTATTGATTTAATTGTTTGTTTGTTTGTTTTCTTTAATTTTATATGTCCAATACCTCAGTCACCCATGCAATCATCTTTCAGTATAAAACAATGATTTATTGACATGAATTAGGACATGACTTGAGTTTTCTTTGAAGTTTTTATTCAGCAGGTGTTTCAAAAATGGTACAATCACTATAGTAGGAGAAATAAAGTGTGGTGCTTAGTTTTTTCGTTGGCAAGCGATGAAATTTACTTGTAAATGGTAGACAGAGATTGGATGTAGGCATCCCAACCTCCCGCCCCACCTCTTAACTCTGGTGGCCACATTATGATTGTTACACCTATATCCAAGATATCCATCATTTAGATCACTTTAAGATGCAAAATGGTTCATCCTACACATTTACAGGTAAATGTTAACCCTTTTGGTCAAGTGTATACATGGAGACCAGATTTACCCTCCCTGGCGATTTTATCATTTTGAAACAACTGCGGATTAAAAACTTCAAACAAATCCTCATTCGTGTAATTAATTTCAACGAATCATTGTTTTGTATTTCATGATGGTTACATGGGTAACTGAGGGATCAGAAAGAGAAAGGTAAAAGAAAAGAAAGCAATTAAATCAATCATAATAATGATATCGAAAACGTTTTGTACATTAAATGATAGGATGTTGAAAAGTACACTTTCTTCTGAAAGCATCATTTTTGAAAAATGTGATTATATTTGACCAAAGAAATTGTTTTTGGAAATGGGACAACTTTGGGAGGGTAACAAAATTATTCCCTTATACACAGCTTTTTGAATTTTTCAAGTCAACGAAATGTACGTCAAGTTATGCAAAGAAATATTTGTAATTTCAAGGGGGTATTTCTTTTCAACCCTGTATAAAGTAGGATATGCAAATGGGGGTTATAGCGCCCTCAACGGGTATACTCTCCATTGTATTCCATATAAATGTAAATTCGGCCCAAAATAAAAAAGCTCTTTTCTTTGCTGCCCATATTTTGCATATTATGTACATTCAACATCTGCAAGTGGTGTCGTTCGCTACTCTTTATACAATATCTGCCAAGGCTACAAAAAACTAGCAAAACCATTTAATTAGTAAAAAAAACAATAGGCTTCTGCAGAACTAGTATACGTGATTCTGTTTCTCCCTCGATTTCGCGATTCAAGTAACCAATGAAGATCTTGTCATTTTCTTTCAGGTGTCGCTAGCTACTTCCGCCACTTTCATTATGTTTTCAGTTCTCGTTTTTCTGTTCAACTTCATATCCATTCCATTATTCGCTAATGGAATCCAACTAGGAGAACCTGTCACGGACAAGACAAAAGATGTCCTCTTCCGGGACATGGGACAGGCCTATGTGTCCGACTTTGGCATTGTTGATACTGCAGCCAACCTCCAGATTGTTTTAGAGGTATTCTTTTCATTTATTTTATTATTATGATTATAATTTATTTGGGCGATTCCACATCCAAGTGGACGTGGCCAAGAAATGCGTATTTTCAAATTTCAGATGGGTAGAGTGTTAGTTAAAGTAAGGGTTACGTACTATATTTTGGACTAGATTTATTAATAGATTTTTGATAGACATTCTGTAAACTGCATAAAAAAGAGCTGTAGTTAATTTTTACTTGCTCTAACAAAGAGAGGAAGACGATTAATTAGGCGCATGGAGTAACTTTGCTTGTTAATTGGATAGGATAGTAGAATTCCTTGAGGTTTTCTCATACTGGCGGGTCCCAGATAAATATAAACCGCCCATTTGTATTATAGTGATTGTAGAGTGTAGATGGCGACGGTTTTGTTGCTACGGTTGCTGCTCATGATTGGTGAATCGCGTTAAGGCATATCATGCTAGCAGCCGCAGCGTGTAAATAAACGCTGGTAGAGTTTTCACAATCTCTATCAGCGTTCAGTCATTGCTAGCGACATAGCGATAAAGTCGCCTGAAGTTCAAGTCAATTGATTGTGATTTGACGCTAGGATTTGTAGTGACTTATCGATCAGATATCGGCAATTGCCGTTCTGATAAGCTACTGAAGTTACGTCACAACTGTGGGTATCATGACGATACTTAAATGTGTACCGAACATCGCAGAAAAACTGTCATAGAGTAACCATTACCTACCAAAAGTAACCGGACTGTTTCTCAAAGCTCTTCTACTTCAATGAAATTTATATTGAAACCATGAAATTGTCTTGCCCGGATGTTTTATTGCTATCAACAACGTTTATGAATTAGCCCTTAAACTTTCATGAGGTATTTTTGATGACGCTTTCCTCCTAAGGAGGTGATATACAAACCCTTCCCTTTCTTAACCCTGCTGTTTTATTTGGAATAATTGTACATCAATGTGCGTCTTCCTCTATCCAGTGATACCAAAATATGTACCGATATTATCCATACATCAATATAACATAAAGTAAGTGCGCCCTGCATTAATTTGCCAAAATTTTGCTTTAAAAATTTCATCTGATATTTTGGCTAATAAATTGAGGAAATCACTCATGTACAGTAATACAAATATCGAAGTTTGATCGTGAACCCCCGGGTAAGGTTGGTATGTCAAAAGAAACATTTTGGCTAAAGCGAGCGTAAGGGATTGTCCTTATACCACTTACGGATTTGTCCGAGTCATTTGGTCGCTTATTGGGCGTTTTTGTGCACCGGGGAATCTAATATGGAATACCCGGGTTAGTAAACCAGTCTGACAAGGGTTTATCCTTTTTAATAACCACGCACGGTTTTTTGAATTTATCATTTATTAAATGCTTCTTACAAAACATTACATAATTTTCAAGTCTAGACCATTACATTACCAACAGGTATTAACACTAATAGACACATATATTTTTAACTAGTTTTATTCTATAGACGAATCCAACGAGCTAAGTCATGGTCAGGATTTGGTCGGCCATTATAGGGTCCCCGCATGCACCAAACAGGTGTTGTGAGTGCCCAACTGGGTGGATTAAACCCGCTTAAGATTCGATGTTCGATTCTTTTGTGTTGTAAACTGTCATCATTCTTTTGTCTACGTGTAACACGGGTGATAGAATGCAGTTTAAAATACCCTTCAAGACCGCATCATTTCACATTTTAGGTGAGATAGCTGGGTTCCCGTCGCGGCTATGGCTGCCATTGAGGTGTAGGAATACGTGAAATTGGATTCGTCTATAAACTGGACTGTATATTTGTGTGCAAATTGAGGGTGATATTTACAAATATATAAATATTTTTCAACCCATGCTATATGTTACTCATTTTATGATATTTTAATGCAATTGTTCAAGTGTTCTACCCCTTGTAAAGATTCAAACAAGATTTAAGATAAATAGCGCCATCAGTGTTCAACTTTGCTTACAACTGAATACAGTTCTACATGCCATCAAACAACCGTGCACTACACACATTATGACAGGATAGGAAATGATGACATAGAATGTAATGCGAAGACCCGTGGAATCGCCCATTTTATTTTATTTCTTACTCATTTTTCTTCTTTTTCTCTTATTTCCTCCTTCTTTCTTGATCCTTTCTTTTCAATTATTTATCTACTTATCTATGTTTCAATTTATTTGGTAATCTCTCTTTATTTATATATTTATTTATGTATTTACTTATTTTCTTATTAAGTTTGTTCAAGAAAGTCCAACTCTGTTGGTAGAAGTTTTTAAATGTTGATCCAAAGAAAAACAACCTCGGAATTTTTAGATGGCACTCCCATCTTTCATCAACGAGAGGGGCGCCAGGTTCAATCGGGAGGTTCAAACTGCTGGAGTCACTTTCACTGAAAGATGGAAGCCATCTGAAATTCCGAAATATGGAATACTATACTTTGTGTTTGGATGAAATCTTGATATTTATTTACTTTTAATTATTTTAGTTATTTTGTTCATTATGTTATTATAATTATTTATACGGCTCGCAGTCCCAATACAAACTGTCCATGGTAACTGACTATATAGAACTACTTCAAGCGCCCGTGGCTACTGCGTATAGTGGAGCACTTTATGATGTCATGAAAAGAAAATAATCTTATGAAATCTTATATTCCATGGTATTATTTTCATTCTCCTTGTTCTCAAAACCAAACAATGAGAAAATAAGTTGCCTGTGATTCAGCATTGTCTTAGTCTTATCGTTTTTTACCCTTTTATTGGTTTTTTCCCTGAGTACCTAAATATTTTGAACTTGGACCGCATTGTTTGTTATATTCCACGGTCAAAGTATTGCAGGCAAGGGCGGATCCCACCTGCCCCCTCCCCCTCTAAAGAAAGAGAATTTTTTACTACTCCGAGGGCTCAACTAGAATGGACAATAGAGTCGCATTCACCCCGGAATACTTTTTAATGAGTGCTCCCACTTCAAAACCTGGGTCCACCCTGATCAGTCCCAGAACAACGCCAAATATGGATTAAAAGACCTTTGACCTTGGATGTACAACAGCATGTTATGATCTAATGGGAAACTGTGCACATCAACAAACACCATTTCTATCAAAAAGGCAACGGCCGATATAATTTGAAACCACATAAATTACTAGAGTTGGTTCTTCTCTTGGATTTGGACCAAGCTTTAGAATATCGAATGTTGCGTTTTGAAATAAAACAAAACAGAAATTTATCACCCATTGTAAAAGATATGGAACATGTACCGAATACATGTACATACATTGGCTGACCTTGTGGATTTTCCTGGCCCAGCCATGCTAACCACATAAGGAGATTATACGATTAAGCTAGTGCAGCTATTGTCATAGCAGGGTATTATTATGTAATACTCCTGATCCATATTTGGCGTTCTCTTGGACTGCTGATTATAGTGACTCATACATTAAAGGAGCTATTTTTATACTGCACCAACGCTCTCTCAGTCATTTAATTAGGCACTGGAACCTGTCGTAATTTTCTCGGCCATTTATTCAGTAAATATCGGACAATACTGTATTTTTTAATCCTGGTGTGAAATTTAAGACGTGAAATTAATTTTAGTCTTGTGTAATAAATTGTTTTCGAGTTTGACAGGCCTGTACTTGGCACCATAACAATTTTGGGGGTCATTTTTGCGCTTTTCAAAGTAGTATAGTTCGCTAATGAAGGTTTTTTTCAACTTCTTATATTATTTAAGTTTTGTCAGATTTTGATTGCACCATTTTTTACTTCCGACTGCCAATTTTTCAATAAATTAAGTACTAAGTTGTTTGGCAGCCGGAAGTAAAAAATGGTGATATCAAACGGAAATTCTGACAAAACTATATATAGACCCGTACGATGTACCATATAGTTGGGAAAATCTTTCTTTGTGTGTTTTGGAGATTTTTTTTTTCATATTTGTCAGATTTTGGTGGAATTTTATTGTAATTTTCACCTCCTTAGCGAAATATAAAAATGAATTTGACACGCTGGAAAGTTAAGCCCATAAAAAAACTTTTTATACTTTTTATAAAAATTGTATACCTAATTTTAATACCAAGATTTTGTGGGTTTTTAAGGTGTATTCAATCACTATGGTTTTATCCGACATTACTGGAAGAATTTGACCGAAAAAAAATTAATTTCAAAGCAAAGAGTGTTTCTTATAGAAGTAAAACGCATTTACAAAATGGAGTTTGCAGAAAACCCCATTGATATTGAACAACCAGTTTCAAAGATATGAGCAATATTAACTGCTCATATCTTTGAAACTGGTTTAAAAAGAGTTTCCAAAACAAGAGGAAATATTTCCTTTTTTTTTGGCTATATCTCAAAATCAATATTTCCGAATTTTGTTTTGCATCACATATATCGACCGCCTTCCACTACTACCGCATAACAAAATACGGCGGTCAGTAGCGTTCTGAGTGATGAGTGTAATGGCCAGAATTATTCAAATCCGGATCTGACAATTCCTGAATAGCATATTGTCTATAATAGTGCGGTCGCAGACCAAGGCAAATTGGTTTTGCCAGTTAGTTTTGTTTGTTGATTATTGTTCTATAGGTTGTACAAAATCAGATTCCGAGAGTTGTAAAATTGTCACCCCTGGGTAATTCGAGATAACTAAGGTCAAAGTTTATACAGGAGTCAAAATTAAAATCTTTGGCCAATTTTGTCCAAACCTATGTAAAATTATTCCTCTCGTCATTGGGATTCAGTTTCACAAGTCCTATGACCAAATATATCGAAGGTTAAATAGGGAACTCCACAGGGGTTAAAATAGAAAAATGCTCCAATTGGGGTGAAAATGGTCTCAAATAGTTCTTTCTGTGTCAACAAAAAAGGAATAGTTTGAACCACTTTGAATGACTTGTTGCCTATGTAATAGCAAAACAGTCATGTTGTTGTTGACCTACTTGTATTTCCCTGAATGGTTATCCAGCATTGTCCAGGTATAACAAGTTGTTACAAGTGGTTATAACTATTCTTTTTAAGATTATGTTAAAAGTGCCATTTCAACAAAATCTGAATATTTTATTTTATTTGACCCCTTTTGATTTCGATAAGTTGGAGGTGGGTCAAAGTATATATTTTCTGAATTTACCAGAGGAACAGTTTGGTATGGGTTTAAGAAACTTTCAGCAGTTCTAAATTTAACCATGTCTAAACGTTGAACGTGACAATTCTACTCTCCCATAATCTCATTTTGTACACCTATAGAATAAATAATACTTAATGGTCAGCGAAGAAAAAATAACTGAATAAAACAATGGTTTGCAGCCGGACTGTAATGGTTGAATGCACATTTAAGATTATTTTTTCTGTACTACCATTTGGTTTTAAAACAAGTGTTATTCATATTATTGTGTGTAAGTTTTACGACGACCTTTGCGTCCGAAAGTGCATTGCTCAAGTGATATCTCATACTAGAATACCCTGGCTTCATGGAGAGAATTATATTCGAATTCTAGCAGATAGATGTGCAGGCAATAGTTGGTTTTTTTTCATTTAAAAAGAGATTTTAAAGGTCCATTTAGTGATTTGCTCAACCGGACAAGCTCAAAATTCTGGTTTAGGCATGCACCTTTGTTCGTGCTATACATAGGATGCTGCTGGTAAAACCAAAAGCCGTGTATAAAAAACATAATAAACCATTTTACATGAATCTGTAATTTCTCTACTTAAGTAGAGAAATTAGCTTCATGTTATTGAACTTTGTCAATACTACTGTTTTCCTCGGGTTTTTTTCCCATTTTTTGTTGTTGTTTTGTTTTGCCAAATTTTTCAGTTCAAAAATACCTAATGACAATTTTAATGACTTACTCTTCACTTTTTAGGCAATTTATAAACAATTTTAATTTTTTACGCCTCCGCTGGGATCACTGAATGAACCTTTAATTAAGCCATATTGTAAAATAATTTGCTGAGGAGGACGCCCTCAATATTTTTCAAAATTCTGATTTGTACACTATTGTAATGTACTTAAATAAAGTAACATGCCTTGCAAAAATTAATGGCTTTAGATGCTGTATTTGTGACAAATCCGACATTTCTAATAAAAAACGAAGTGTAAGCCGTCGTTTTTATTATATCATGTGTATTACCGGGGTTTGATAGATAGCAATCTTAAATCTTAAAAGAAGTTATGAATGTTTGTTGTTATGTAATGTTATGTAATTTGACCTACGGGTCACCTTTTTGATGAATGTTAATAGATATGAATGTGAATATGAATGAAGATGAAAATAATACATTCACCAACTAAACGGGGATTATTGCACCATATCCCACAATGCAAATTGATTCAGGTGACCTTCAGGTACAGTTGGTGTAAACTTAAATTTATGCAGAATAAGTATCAAGTCCTAATGCATGCATGATGGGATATCGTCTGCGATTAAGATTTCTTGCTATCTGGTAGGTATTATGTTAGAACTTACCACGTTGGCCTGGCCAACATTGGGTAGTCCTTGAAGCTTACTTATTTGTGTCTTCTATACTATCCATCACATACCCTAGGCCCTGCATAACGAAATTCAACAATAGGCCCCCAGAACTCCCACCCCACATAATCGCAAATTGACACGAAAGCTTTATTCCATGAAGCATTTCGGTTATTCCTTCATGTAATTTTACACGAAATTAGGGTAAGGGTTAGGGTTAAGGTTAGGGTTAGTTTAGGGTTAGGATTAGGGTTAGGATTAGGGTTAGGGTTAGGATTAGGGTTATGATTAGGATTAGGATTAGGGTTAGGGTTAGGATTAGGGTTAGAGTTAGGATTAGATTACACGAAATAATTACATGAAGGATCGACCAGCATTTCTCTCGTATTTGATCATCATCTCCCGTCCAGCTCGCATTGGGCGCCCATTCCTTTTTTAAAGGATTTTTTTATTTATATTTAGTTTCCTCTTGCATCATGTATATTCCTTCTGATTCACGAAGCTTAACGATCACTAGTCAATTTCATTCTTTAAAAATGCTAGTGTAGCGATTAAAGCCTTAATGTACGATCTTTTTAGATTTTTCTTTTTTTCTTCAAAAATGATATTATGCAATCATTTTGAAAGTTCCCAATACTTTTGGACGCGAAAAACATTGAAAATTTGCAAAGAAACAACATCATAAACTTTACCTCCATCACTCGAAATATCTCGCACTTTTTGGATGCAGACGGCGAGTGCGGCCTCAGAGTTAGCCAGTTTGGTTACGCTCCCTCCACATGTGGAGGGAGCGTAACCAAATTGAATTCGTAGGAGACTACGTTTTATGATCGTTCAGACTTATTATCATAATCTAGAAAATTATGATTAAACCAACAGAAAATCATCCCGTTTTACTACAAATAGGGCAAATTTGACAGTTTGCTCATAGATTTAAGTTGGAACATGTGTAAGTATGACAAATATGCCAAAAAATCAGTTTTGAAAAAAATAACGGTATATTCTGAAAAAGATCGTACATTAAGGCTGCTTAAAAGCATCATTCGTTCGAGCTCGTGTTCCAGTGTCTGTTGTGCTATGGTGTGTGTGAATGATCTCGTTGTTCGGTTTAAAGTGACGATAATGGAATGAATGACTTGTAATTAATTGATAAATATATGTTCATCCTGACTGTCCTAAATTAATATATTCGGTTTTAGCCGTGTTTATTATTATCTAGTGGTCATGACGTCTACGGAAGGTTAGGATGTTCGATTCCCGTGTCGGCAACTCTTGTTAATTGCGTTTTGTCTTAATTGTAACACTGACATTTTTCTCTTTTGATTAATGTCAATCAATATGAATTAATAAATTTGTTTATCCATTAAGATTTTTAATTCAAAGAGACTGGTAATATGGTTAAAATAAGGGTTAGGATTGGGTGTTCATGGTGATGTTCAGATCAACATTAGGGTAAGAATTATTGTCGGGTTGACGAGCACTTTTCTAAATTAAAGCAAAAAAAATCTAATGAATAATAAATAAATATATAAATAATAGAAATGATAGAATCTGGATGGTGAGTTAAAAAAAACTCATCACTGTATTCTTTTCTTCTCTATTTGTAGGACACAATCGGTGTAGATGAATTCTGGGTCGTTGATTTCCAACCATATGATAAACAACCAGATAAACTACCTGTTAATGTCGATACCGGTGACATTGAGCCTGAGAACACTGGAAGTTGTTCGAATGTCATCATAAATGGGCCATTTTCATCTATCTTAGGGGCTGGACGATACTTCAATGACGACAGCAATTTCAGGTATAGTTGATTTAAAAACAATGGGCAGCTTTAAATATTTGATTTTGGTTTTGGTATATTGTCATTCTTTTCAATAGGTTTGACAACTATCATTGTGTAAAGCCAGAGAAGATGTAAAGAAAGGAGGAGAACGGAATTATATCCTTGAGATAATCCCGTAGGTAATCCTGTCGCACCTATTCATAGTCCTTTATTCTCAAGTAGTTACACATCTACTTGAAAGTAGCCTTTGATGTGATGTGTGTTGCCGACTACGGTTGATTAATTTTCACTCCAGAATTGAAACCATATCCATTTCTATAGAGAATCCCTTGAAAGTATGACACGTGTGTGTTAAGTACCTGATGTTGCTCTGAAGGGATACCACACGTGGATACTATAAGAAAGAAATGTAGTTTTGTAAAGATTCCAAAAAAATCCGCCCATTTTGGAACATATATTAATTATTTAGGAGAGTGTTTTAGGATTTTGTTAGAAAAGGGATGATTTTTGATTATCTATTATTGTTTTATGTATTTTCCTGCAAACCTAATAAAAAATATTTGGTAATTGAAAATAGTCTGTATCATAAATCGTAGAGGTTGAAAGAGTAACCAAGCGTGCAAAATTATTATTTGCCATGGAACTTCGGTCATATTTTATTTGAAATAAACTGGATGTTAGGGTCTGCATGCATGGTATGCATAGTATTGATGGTATACAGACACTGACCTTTCCCTTAAACTAGTAAGCAGCAACTTGTGTATCACACCCTTTTGTTGTATTTTATTGTTAAACCTAAATAGCGTGATTGCTTTTGAATGAGCGGCAACACACATATTTTGTTTGAGGATAGCTGGATCTATCTCCTTTCTTTACATCTTCTCTGTGTAAAGCATACATTACACAATGATAATGGGCGGTCTAAAATTCTGCTTCCAACGCATTTTACAGATTTGTAATACAATCACCCGTTTTTATTTATTTATGTTATGTATCTTTATGCTATCAGTATCAATATACTGCTTTACTTTTAATTTTCAATAGGACAATCAACGTTTCATTGACGGGACCGGGTGGTAATGGGGATATGATCCATAAACGTTTATTTGAGCACTACAAGCGAGGAAATGTTTATAACGTAACCAATCAATACGGCAACAACGTTCAACGGAGAGATGACGTCATTCTTTTTCAAGGTTTGGTGCATTTTAACACGTGAAAAACCATGATCACATGTCATGCTTGTATAATTTCAATCATCATAAAGAATAGTACTATTTTAAGTCTGGGGTTATCTTTTCCATTGACAAGTATAATTTCAATTGTATTCTTTTCAACATCTTATCTTTTGTTTTCATAATATGAAAATATGAGGTTTGAAAAAAAAACGGTATCCACAGTCGATGGGGAAGAGCACTTCCGAAATGTTTTTGTATCAGTAAGTGGCATAGATACGATTGTCAAAGCTAAAATCACAAATTACTTCAATATAATATTATTGTATCCCAACATAATGCAATATGATATTGGGAGTTGGTTAACTCGAGAGGAATAATATCAGCGTAGGTGGCTGATAAACTATATATAATTCAGTTGGTCGAACCATGCATTGGAACAAATTCTCATCTGCTCTGGTCATACGTTGTTACAGATAGAGAGAGTGTGTGTAATGCAAGCTGAGAAAGTATAAAAAGCAAACAGAAAGTAAAGACTAGAAGTTGCCTGTATGGGCAAACTTCAGTGTAAATCTAGAAAGGCCAATTAGTGTTGAAAAATAAAGGCAAACAGTGTTTAAAGAAGAGAAAAGTCTATGCTCACTTTCTGCACTGCATGCTCCTGCAATTAAGATTACGTCAAATATCCAAGAAACACTTGACGGATTCCACCAAACGTTTATTAAAGCCATTTTTGCATAAGTGGGAGGGTTTTTTTAAATTTTTTTTTTATCTAACAATTTAGTTATTTTGATTAGTATTATTGCCTTAATCTCTTCCAGACCACTTTGAATTTTTCTTCAACTGTACGGACATTGATGACCAACTAATATGGCGCTATAGCAACACAACTGAATCCATAGAATTTCGAACCACCCTGTTTTTAACTAATGTTCGGCTACGTGATAGATCCGCCGACCCAAATATGTTCACTGTAAGTAAAGTCGGGATATTTTGAAAAAAAATAGAGGCATGTTGTGAGCCGGGGTTGTAAACATAGGCCTACTACATAAATGCAGCGATATAACGTAGTCCATTATTAATATATGGAACGCCTAATTTCAAAATGTTAAGGGGGTACTACACCCCTGCCTGGCCAATTTTGTGCCTATTTTTGCATTTTTCTCAAAATTTATAGCGCATTGGTGACAAGTAAGATATGTATATTATAGGGCAAGGACTACAACTACTGCACTGAAAATTCAGCAACTCAAGGCAAGTAGTTATTGATTTATTGATCAAATATTGGTTTTCCCTCATTTTGACTGTAACACCACAACTGTTGAATGTGCTGAAATAAAATTTCCAGTGCAGTAGTTGCAGTCCTTGTCCCTATAATATACATATCTTACTTGTCACCAATGCATTATAATTTTTGAGAAAACTGCAAAAATAGGCACAAAATTGGCCAGGGGTGTAGTACCCCCTTAATGTGAAAAATATGAGCTTTCACCTGATACCAAAATCTGCATTTTGATGGGGAATCGAGTCGTCCACCTTTAAATGCGAAATTCGCCCAGGAAATTCGGTCTTTTTTAAATTTTGATTTTTAAAATCGGGATGTATGGTAACATAGTCGGTCATAAAATGTTTAACACAAATGTTTAACATAAATTTTAGCTTTCAAATTAATATAAATGTATTTATTTGTAGTTGTTCATTCATTTCTTGACAGGGCGTTTCCTGGATCTCGTCCAGTGTGGAATTATTATACAGAATATATCGCATTGCAATTGTTAATTTTGTGATCAGCTCATCTGCCTTGGTACAACCAACGTTAAACTATGTCATCATAAAACCATACCCGGAAGAGGCAAGTTTAAAAACCTTTACGTCGATATTATAGTTTAATATTTTTTACGACCAAAATTAGTGTCCATTACTATTTGTGACCGTACACCACGAATGAGCCGTAAATGTCCTCAATTGTATTCCGAGTTACAGTGTAAAATGGGCATGAAGGTCATATTCATAGGTTTTTCAATTTGGCGCTACGTGTATCTCATTAAATGAGGTACACATAGCACCAAATTGAGGTACCTAGGAATACGACCTTCATGCCCATTTTACACTGTAACTCAGAATACAATTGAGGACATTTACGGCTCATTCGTGGTGTACGGTCACATTTATGTAATTATTTATATCAGTGATCGTTCCGTCGTCGTCATCATCATTTATTCATCTTTGTGTGTGGGGGGGGGGGTGTGTGTGTGTGTTGAAACTTTAAAAAAGTGCCGTTTTTTTAAAGTACCAATGTAATTTGTTAAATACGTAGGCTATTAAGACTTCAAAAGTGCCATTTTTGACAGAGCCAATGTCTCATTTCAAATGTTTAGTTTTAGTTTTGGTTTTGGTTTTGGTCACGTGGTTTCCTATTGTCCTGCCTAACCACTTGAATCATAAGATATCGAACTCATTGTTTCCACCTTTTGTTAAAAACTGAACATTTGTGTCAGTCAGTTTCGGTTTTGGTTTCAGTTTCTTATAAGTGGTGTGAACAAAAAAATTATTTGCTTTGAAGTTACCTACTCGAAGTATACAAAAGAAATGTTTAAATTTCGCAGTGCAATATTCACGAGGAGAGAAATCGAGCATGGTAATCTACATTGAAAGACGTGGTTTACAAAATCGAATAAGCTTAGGTTATTTCACCTGTGAAAAAATATAGACCATCGAAATATTTGTATTCGACATTACAAAAGGGCCACTATTGTAATTGTATAGGTGCTATAAACAAAATAGATTCATGTCCTTAATCCCATGTACCAGAATCGATGGAAGGCCATTATACGACCTCTAATAACCTAATGACTTTTACTGAAGCAATTTTTACTGCAAAAAGTAGAAGATATAGGGGAGAAGAGATTGTGTGGTGTGTGTGTGGGGGGAGGGCAAGGGGTATGGGCCGGGAGAAAGAGAAACAGATGGGAGAGAGCATTGGAAGTGAAATAGAAGGGGGAGGAGAGCTCGAGATGAAGATATCGAATGTGGGGGAGGAGGAGTCACTTAGGGAAGAGGTGGTTATATAGGGAGGGGAATCCCCTCTTAAAGAGGTATGGGTTGTGCTCCCCGGGGATAATAAACTAATTCATAATCAAATCATCTCCGTGCATCGTTTATGTTTCATACAAACAAACCAAGCCCCCACCCCACCCCATCCTTTAATATACGCGCATGTATATGATTTCTAGGCCTAGAACTCGTATGCCACCTTCGACAGAGAGCATCGACTGTCGTCCGCGGGATAGATTTCCGATATCAATCATGATAATAATTATGTTAGCACAATAGACTATTGTATACTTCTGGTTATATACCCTATACTGTGTCCTCCCAGCATAATAGTGTTATGATTGCAGACCAGATCTGCTCTACTTTTTAATCCCATGATTTTTGGTTTCTGAACAAAAGAGAAACAAAAACTAAAGATTTGAAATGAGGGAATGTAATTTATAAAGGTAGAAAGAGAAAATGTGTGAAAAACAGCAAAAAGTGTCGATTTTGAAAAAGGGAATAAGAGTATTAAGGGGACTCGATCTTTTGTGCGTAATTATAGAGGGCCAGGGGATTCACTCCATCATTTAAAAAATTATTTGAAGAAGTTAAAGAGCCCTAAGAATAAAAAACTGTAGTGTAATTCACGCCAGACACAATTTCTTTATATGACAAAAATTAATTTTTGTAATCGATCAAAAAACAAACGTTTTATATCAATTTTAAATTTAGCCTGAATCGGTAAATATGGTACCTCTCGCCCTTTTTTAGGTCAAGGCTGTTTTTACCATTATGCAGCGAACCATTGTTGAAGCTATTTCACATACATGTACAAAACATTCTAGAGAAAGAATGAGGCCATATACTGTTGAAATATCTTTTGTTGATTTCGAATGATAATGTCATGAAATCGTAAATTTTAAGGTCAAATTCCTAAAACCAAAACAAAACATTGCGACGCTGATATTTCCCGACTTACGCAATTTCATCATCACATCAGTGTCTTTATTATTTGTTTGAAACCTTTCCCAAACGTTCGTGCTCTTTATGCATAAAACGGCTAATCTATCTTTACAAAACGCGTCTTTTTTAGTAAACAAAAGGCTAAAGATGGCCTTATGAGATTTATCATGTATCATTACACTCCTCCACTCATCTGCCACCGTGGCTGAGCGGTAAAGCGCTAGACGCGTAATCAAAGGAAGTTCCCAATCGCTGGTTCGAATCCCAACGAAGCCTGTGGAAACTTTTTTTTCTTCAAAATTCATGATCGCATTCCGAAATGAGTCACTTGTCGGTAAATCATATATCGTATCCTTAAAGGAGTGAAAACTTGAAAAGATGTCTGTTTTGAAATTACTAATGTAATTTGTGAAGTAGTGAGAAAAAAGTGTTGAACATCAACGGGCATGACGGGTGTTGATTTATTATTAGTGGGAGAAAAAGGGTGGAACACTTCAAAGTGTCGATTTTGAAAGAGCCAATTGTAATTTGTTAATCTAGTAGTTTATACATCGTTTGCATGGAAGAATAAGAAAAATGTATATAGTTCAAAAAGCATTAAAACTAATTATTTTGAAGAAAAAATAGTCTTCAAATTGTTCAAACATTCATTTCACATCAATTTTATATTTATTTTAACTATTTATTTCCATGGCGAATCCCCTTAAAATTTATTCAAAAGTAATTGAGTGGCCGAGTGTGTTTTGTTTTTTCAGATTTTTTTCCTTTTTTTGTTTTTTTGTTTTTGTTTTTTGGTTGTTTGTTTTTTTATTGTTTGTTTATTTGCTTTTTTACTTTTTCATTTCAAATCCTCTTTAAATTGATCAAAACCTTTTGATCCCAATACTTTTTTCAACCCGAAAAAAAATTTGGTCCTATATCATGACATGTATCCTTATTATATGTGGCATCATCAGCATCATGATGCGTCGTTATTAGAGAGTTTGCGATTTCCAAACGTACGTATCACACGCCCGTGCGTCTATTCAAACTCCAGACACATGAGTGATTTTGAATAGATGCACGGGCGTATGATAAGTTGTTCGGGAATCGCAAGCTCTCTCATTATCATCATAACGTCAACTCGCTTTCATTTACATTCTACTTTTCTCGTACACTATAGATACCACTTCGGGACCCTACCAAAGCTTGGATCAAAATGGAGTTTGAAACTTTAATCGAATCACCAGACGGGGAACTGTTATCTTATATCCCCCAATCACTGAAATACACGTCAAAAGAAAGGATTGCCAGATTACATAATGTTCTTGTTGAAAGTGACAGCTCAGAACAGAGAGAAGGTTGTGTTCTTATAAGGCAAGTACGAACCATTATAAACATCTCAAAAAAAAGTAATTAACCCCCCTTATTTTGACACCTCATTTGATACGATAGCCCAGAAAACAATAAAACATCGGTCAATTTAATGTAGTGAGGTCCAGATTTGAAAGTTGCACTTAGATACAATACAAAAACACTCGGATATCATTACACAGATTTCCCTCCATTATACAGTATACAAAATCAATCCAATTTTTTGCAACATTCAAATCTTGGGTTACATTTATTTAAAAGTACGCTGTGACATCAATATTTAATCAATTGCTACAAATGAGGTGTCAAAATGTGCGAAAATAAATTACTTTTTTTAGATGTTTATAACTATAGTATTTAGTTCATGTTAGAGATGTAAATGAATTAGAATAAACGACATGAATTTTTGTTTTTACAATCCGCCACTGTGTGATTTTACCATTTTTTTACCCCCAAAATGTCCCATTTTAACGAGCTATTTATTTATAACAAAATAGAGCAGAAACTTCATATTTGGTGTGCAGTTCACGCGACACATGCATATTTAATATATATGAACAAAGTCATCACTTCAACACATTTGATTGATGGGTGAAAACGCCATTTTTTTATATATATTTTTTGGTGATTTTTGTTGTTGCAGTTTTAACCAAAAAAATGACTTACGCGTTATGGAAAATTTATTTTAATAAATTCTCCATAACGCGTAAGTCTGAATGAGCGTTTTGAGCGTTTCGACAGTATTGTTTGTGGGACATGAGAGCACATCAGACATATCGAATTGCATTCTGAATACGAAGAATGTCTTTCTGATATCAAATAATTTTAAATTTTGAAATTCACGATATAATACAAATTTTATGACAAATTATTAAAATTTGCTATTTTTCACATTTTTGATATATAACAGTCCTCGAAGTAAATTTTATAAATCTAATGATATATTCTTAAAGTGTTTGTAGCTGGGAGGAAAAGCCGACGATCATTTGAAAATTTGGACCTTTCATATTAAAGATATGGATTTTTTTTCCCAAAAAGACCTAATTTTATTTGGTGTTTTGGGAAAAAAATCCATATCTTCAATACGAAAGGTCAAAATTTTCAATTGATCGTCGGCCTTTCATCCCACCTACATACACTTTAAGTATGAATCATCAGATTTATAAAGTTTACTTCGAATACTGTTAAATATCAAAAATATCAATTACCCCTAGACTGAGAATAATCAGATGAACTAAAATATAGTGAGGACTTGTCTGCCCTCAAAGAGGATCATTTATTCGCAACTATTATTCCTTTATACATATACCAGCTGATATACCATCAATAATTTCTTAATTTCACGTTTTCATAAATGCCAAATGCTATAATTGATATTGACCGAGTAAGTACCCTTAGCCACAACCTCTCAGTAAATACCACTAAAGGCTAACTTAGCATACTGAAATATATATAAAATGTATATTGGGACCCGGGTAAAGCTTCCCATAGCCACTGCTTCCCAGTAAACCTACTACTGAAAGCCAATTAACTGTATAAAATATATATTAGGGCCAGAGTACATCGGAGAGCAAATCCACTCTTAGCCACGACTTCCCGGTAAACCTACCACTGAAAGCTAATTAACTGTGCATAATATATATTAGGGCCAGAGTACATCGGAGAGCAAAACCACTCTTAGCCACTACTTCCCGGTAAACCTACCACTGAAAGCTAATTAGGCAATATATTCTGACCGGAGTAATCGGAGAGCAAACCCTACCCCTAGCCACTACTTCCCGGTAAGTACCACTGAAAGCTAATTTAACATAACATACTATAAGTTAGCATAATATTAGCCTAATTATTAGGCAATATTATCAGAATTGATATCATAACATGATTAATAAATAATATAAGGAAATAAACCGCCCTGAAAGACAATTTCAAGCGTGGGCTGGGTGGGCGGGAAATTTTTCCGATCCTCTCCGAGTAATAGCAAACAAATTGTGACGATTTTACACGGCAAACAAACGTCACAAATTTTCCACTTGAACCAAGAAAGCCCATTGGCTGAACGGGGAAACCAACGATTGGCAACGTAAACAAATCAAGGCAGCTATGGCAACGCAAGGACCAAAGCATTCTCTGCTGGGGTAAATTGGTTCTATTTAGACAAGCTAAATAAAACCTTATTTTTAATCATTTGTCATAAAATGTGTATTACATTGTGAATTTCAAAACATCAACATTATTTGATATCAAAAGGACATTCTTCGTATTCATAATGCAATTCGATATGTCTGATGTGCTCTAATGTCCCACAATAAATACTGTCCAAACGTTCATACCCCATCCCTTAAGATGGATTTTTTGGATTAAACATAGTCAATTTGTGGCCAAAATGGACCCTTTTTACCGTCTTTAGCAATTTCTTGCACTACAATAGTTTGTATTATTTTCTTGCACTACAAAAGTTTGTATTATTGATAGAAACTTCATCCTACCCCACTCCAACTGCTGAAGCTTGCATAGAATTGCTTCAACTGCCTCTGTACTTGGATTAATGAGGGTAAGGTCATCCATGAATGCTCGTATTGGTGGTAGTTCTTCTGCACCTCCCAATTCTGCACCTGGTCCTGCTTTTTCCGCAGCTCTAATGACGACTTCCAGTTCCATTGCTAGCACAAACAGGATTGGAGAAATTGCACAGCCCAGTGGTATTCCAACTTCTGCCATGTGATTGTGTACTGTGTTGTTGAAAACCGCATACGGAAAAGGCTGTAGTACTGCATGATGAAGCTTCTCACCTTCTCAGGAATCCACATGAATTGCCACATGGCAAACTCAATCAGTGCATGTGGAACAGGACCATAAGCATTTGCCAGATGGAACCATACAACACTCAGATCCTTTGCGCCCTGGGAACCATGGTATTCCAGCCTTTTGCACAGATGTATTGACGAAACCGTTCTCAAGCACAAATGATTCCAAACATGATTTTTCCTTCTACATTCAGCACCAAAATAGGACGGAACTGGCTCAATGTATTGGAGCATTCCTACTTTGGGATGTATACGCCTTCCGCTGTACTCCATTACAGAGGGACCACATCCTGCCTCCATACAACTCTCAGCAACCTCCACAGGAATTTCCTTAGCTCCCCAAACTTCTTGTAGACTTTGTATGGAACTCCATTTGGGCCAGGTGCAGAAGCCGATCCAGCTTTGTTGATGAACTTCTCAACTTCAGCAAGTTTTGGTTGCGTAAGTTCAAACTTCACGCCTGGTTGAGTTGGCTTCACCAAACCTGCGATGTTAGGCATTGGTACCTGGCGTTGCTGGTCCGAATAGGTTTCCTTCAAATGGTCCTTTAGCTCTTCCTGTGGGACACTAAGCTCTCCATTCTTACTTTGCTCAAAGTGCTTCTTCGTAAAATGGTGAGGATTCGCAAAGAAGGATCTCCTGGACTGCTCTCTTTTCTTCCTCTTCTTCCTTTGTGATTCTGCACGCCGGAATGACATGAGCTTGGTTCTTGCTTGCTCACGGAGTTGTGCCAGTCTTTTAAGTTTAACAAATAACGGTTAAAATGAAAGTCATTATTGGGGGCCTGTATCATTATAATGGGTCTGGCCCCAATGCAAGCATTTGTTTCGCTGTCCCAAGTTCATAGTCAAATACGCTCACGCTGTTTTTTACAAATCGCCTGGAATTGCATATTTAAGTTTTAGCGATTGCTGAAAAATAGTGGTATGTTTCTGAAAAGCATTTTCGCTAGGAATGTAGATGCCTATTGTGGAGCTTAAGGGTAGACGAGGTATTGTTGGTCGAAGCAACCTAAAATCGATATTCATTATCTAGATCATTATATTATTGAAAATTAGCATCTTGATGTTTTGCAAAAGTTAATTCTACAAATCGTATACTTTGCAAACTTGCTTAATTTATTGTTGTTAATGAGTTATGTATGTTTTACAAAAGTGTTGATGTTTCAGCCCTCTTTACAACGTAACTCAAGAGCCGCAGCACCTATAAAAGGATATCTGTGATATTTTGATTCTTCTACACGCTCGCTATGACTTGAGCAATGCAGTTTTTGCCAAAGCTCACCACCATTCGTAAGATGCTGTGAACTACCAAATCACAACAGTTTAAAATAATTAATAGCCTTAATGTCCGTGATTTTAATTTATAAGCTCTTTCATCGACAATTTGCAACGTCTTTTGCACACCATACGTGTCGCCTGCTTGAATCCAGATATTTTAAAAATTATCGGGTTTTTTAACCAAACAACCAGCCACATTAATTCTCTAAACTGTACTGCAACCGCAGATAACATTAGTTCGGCTGTGCTATCGGTAGAATTTAAACGAGAACCAAAAATGTTCGCCAAAGTCATGTAAATATGGACTGTCGCAGAATATAGCGTTCTTGTAAGAAGTTGCATTTTTGCCAATGTTTTCTATGTTCTTGCTATGAAGAACATTACGAACTTACCTCAAACGTCTGATGTAGTTCCGGTTCGGCTATGTATATTATATAAATCCTTGATCTTCGTTATTGGCAAATATTTCAGCACATTTCTCCTCTCTGAAATGGCGCAAATATTCCAAAAAAGGACACCACACCAAGTCACTTTTAAAAAAAAGGCGGACGGGATCCGGCGCCTCTAACCCTACCATGCAGCTGGAATCACTTAACCCTAGCTAACTGGAGTTGATATGAAGGAATGAGAACAAGTAAAAGATAAGGCTAGCTGGCTTGCCTGATCTGGTTGAGGATACTGATGATGTACTTCACTTTCAGATTATCTACTCCTCTGAATGTACTTGGACCACACCCACGACGATCCTGATTCTGCAACCTCTGACGCTGCCCTGCTAGCTGACTTTAGCTATCTTCTATTGAAGCCTAGATCTCGCAGTCATTTCTGGAAAGAGTGTGCAACAAAACCACGGCAGCCGACTTCGAAGGGGTAGTAAGAAGCCTTCCAACCTCTATCCTTGCATTCTGCTCAATTCTGAATACTTGGTCAATTTTCTCTCATGAGTTTCATCAATGTTGTCTTCCCATGGGACAGTCCGCTCATCCAGATCAGCCCTAATGCACCCGTCGTTTACTGAAGAAAGAGTGCTCGAACTGGAACTATATGACCTAGACTGAGAGCCCTCTTTAATGATATGTAACGCTTGGTGTTGGTTGGAGCTTGTGAAACATTATTTCGATCAACTTGCAGCTTGACTGCCTCCACTATCACTCCGAGGACGCTATTGTGCCTCCAGGTGTACATACCACTCGCAAGAGCCCCCTACATGCACTCAGAATATGCTGCAAAGGACCCTTCTTTCTACACGCATTGCAACAATCCGTTTTATCCTCATACCAGACGCTCAGGTTGGCTGGTGTTGGTAATAGATCATATGTTGACCTGCACAGAAATGAGATGCGAATTCGCGCGAATTTGTTCAATTATTTGCCTGTTGTTCTGTGAATGAGAACACTTGATTCACTCTGCTTCACAGATTTTCACCGTACCGAAGTCGACACATATCAATAAGAAATCTATGTCACACTGATGCGAGCCATAATATTTGGGTCTTTTTTGAAAAAATGTTCACCAAAGTCATGTAAATATGGACTGTCGCAGAATAGCGTTCTTGTAAGAAGTTGCATTTTTGCCAATGTTTTCTATGTTCTTGCTATGAAGAACATTACGAACTTACCTCAAACGTCTTATGTAGTTCCGGTTCGGCTATGTATATTATATAAATCCTTGATCTTCGTTATTGGCAAATATTTCAGCACATTTCTCCTCTCTGAAATGGCGCAAATATTCCAAAAAAGGACACCACACCAAGTCACTTTTAAAAAAAAAAGGCGGACGGGATCCGGCGCCTCTAACCCTACCATGCAGCTGGAATCACTTAACCCTAGCTAACTGGAGTTGATATGAAGGAATGAGAACAAGTAAAAGATAAGGCTAGCTGGCTTGCCTGATCTGGTTGAGGATACTGATGATGTACTTCACTTTCAGATTATCTACTCCTCTGAATGTACTTGGACCACACCCACGACGATCCTGATTCTGCAACCTCTGACGCTGCCCTGCTAGCTGACTTTAGCTCTCTTCTATTGAAGCCTAGATCTCGCAGTCACTTCTGGAAAGAGTGTGCAACAAAACCACGGCAGCCGACTTCGAAGGGGTAGTAAGAAGCCTTCCAACCTCTATCCTTGCATTCTGCTCAATTCTGAATACTTGGTCAATTTTCTCTCATGAGTTTCATCAATGTTGTCTTCCCATGGGACAGTCCGCTCATCCAGATCAGCCCTAATGCACCCGTCGTTTACTGAAGAAAGAGTGCTCGAACTGGAACTATATGACCTAGACTGAGAGCCCTCTTTAATGATATGTAACGCTTGGTGTTGGTTGGAGCTTGTGAAACATTATTTCGATCAACTTGCAGCTTGACTGCCTCCACTATCACTCCGAGGACGCTATTCTGCCTCCAGGTGTACATACCACTCGCAAGAGACCCCTACATGCACTCAGAATATGCTGCAAAGGACCCTTCTTTCCACACGCATTGCAACAATCCGTTTTATCCTCATACCAGACGCTCAGGTTGGCTGGTGTTGGTAATAGGTCATATGTTGACCTGCACAGAAATGAGATGCGAATTCGCGCGAATTTGTTCAATTTGCCTGTTATTCTGTGAATGAGAACACTTGATTCACTCTGCTTCACAGATTTTCACCGTACCGAAGTCGACACATATCAATAAGAAATCTATGTCGCACTGATGCGAGCCATAATATTTGGGTCTTTTTTGAAAAAAAAATGTATATCTTCAATACGTAGTTCAATTTTTTTAAATGATTGTAGGCTTTTCCTCCCAGCTACATGCACTCTAATCGTGTATCATTAGATTCAAAAAGTTTACTTTGAGGACTGCTAAATATAAAAAATATCAAATAATTTGACATAAAATTTGTATTACGTATATTCCGAATTTCAAAACATTCAGAGGACACACAAGATGATTGGTATGAGTTCTATCTTAAAGGAGACCCTAAGGATTAATATAAGGCTGTCATTACCGCCCAATGTGTAAGATTTTTGAAAACGCCCAAAACACATAGCACCTTACAAAAGCAACAACAATCACAGAAAAGCAATACACAAGCAATAATACTGACTAAAGAATTGCAGAAAAATTAACTTTGGAACAAGTGATTGCAGGCCTTTTTTGGAATATAGACACTAAGACGCCGATTCCCCGATGTCAACGGGGAGACTACTCCAAAGGCGAGGTGCAACAACAACAAAGGAATTATCTCCGATTCGTTTGTTAGATCGAGTGCCACCAAGTCTTGTTGCAGCAGTAGAACGAAGTCTGTGTCTTAGGTTTTCATAACATTATATTATCGGCCTCATCCGAGTTAACTCAAATACCGCAAAGTCTATGGAAATATAAATGCACTTTTTCGCTTCCTTGACTCATCTCCTATATATTAGCTGATTTGACCTCGATGTTAATCAACAAAGGCAAAGGGACTGCTATATTGATATGCTTAAACGAACTACACTGTTCAATAGCCTTATTGTGATGTGGCGGGAGTTTTAAAAGTACGGGCCCTGAACAAAATATGATGCCCGCGCATACTGCCAGGCAAAATACAATAGAAATTGTAATGATACTTGCGCATACTACCAGGCAATTACGTAAAAAAAGTCAACTCATCGATAAGATCAATGTAAAGACAATTGTGGGCTTTACGTGCCACAACGATTGCGTAATAACAATTGATCGCTGTAAATTGCAACCTTTAAATTCGGGCATTTTTCTTTAAAAGCACTACTGTGTTTGTTAATATTGAACGAAAATGGACAAATGGGATACCAAAATGCGCGTAAATAAAGCACCCTTCTTTCAATGCTGAAATATTTTGAAAACAATTACTAGTTCTGAAGCCGTATTTATAACAGCTGCGTTACTTTTTGTGCAGACTATATTAACGTTAGAAGTACACTGCAGTGTTTAGTTGAATACCTAAAACTGGACAGATATGGCTCCTACCATCCCACTTGCCTAGGATGAACTGGAACAATAAGGAAGTCCTTATTGCAATTCAATATTTACTTATGTAAGTATATTTATTTTGATTCCGAAATTACCATCGAAACGGTTATTGCTGTGATATATGATCGGATTGACGTGGTATTATGTTGATGAAATTCAGTCATTTGATCTCTCATGCTATAAGCTGCTATATAAGAAGTTCAGTTCAGATCTACAAATTAACTTCCAACTAATTTCGTTCCTAATCTTATAACATGTGTAACAATATAATATTCAAGCCCCCGCAAACTCCACTCCCAACCGTACGAAATTACTTTTTGCTCTACCATGTCTACTGTTTACATTGCTCAACGTGCTCAATTAATATAGATTTTATTTCTAATAACATCCAGTGGTTATGAACATGCACCTTAAAATGTGCGTTTGTTGTTTTTTTGTCTAATATACTCTTTGTGCAATAAAAACAGACGAAGAATTCTCTTGATTTATACTTTTTTAACATAACTGCTAAGTTGCTCGGTACATAGGCCTTAAGGTAGACGTTTATACCAACGAGATTTCGAGTAGGAACTGATCAATTTCCGTCTCCGTTATGGATAGCGCATATTTCGCATGCAAGACAAGTCAAGTGATACTTTATTACATCCACATGGGAAATTTCACTCATGGGTGCGCATACAAGAATAGTATGATAGCCTGCGGAACGAGGGGAGAGACATGTCGGTTATTCACGCAAAAGCCAGATCAGGAATCGGCCGACATGAAAAACGATCGTGGGAGTCAGTAAATGACCAGAGCCATCCATCACACCAGTCAGCTTCTTACTCAATATATCACCATATAAACCGCTTCAGTCCCACGATGACACACCTATGATTCTTCCAGCTTCATTCACTGTTTTGCCAATTTTCCCTATCCCTTTATGCAATCTCCATACACTCGCAATAGCGGAATCATAAAACAAAACGATTATTTTCATATAAACATTAAAGAATTTGCTGAGACAATACATTCTGGAGAAGTCTTTTGATCAAATAATCCATAATTATGCGTATGCCAGTTAAGTTTGTCATCAATCAGAGTGCCTAGATATTATATGAGGACACACGCCCCGTACCTTAACGACTATAGAGTTGAATGGCTTGGAGTTGAACTAGACAGCCTGAAATCAATGACTATTTCCTTAGTTTTGAAAACATTCAATTCTAGGTAATTTGCATCACACTTACAGTATTTGACAAACACATCAAGGTGTTGATCATGACAGTATCATCATCTTTTGTGATTAAAGCCATATTGTAACATTTCCATAAAAATAAGATTAGTATTTCTTTTCCATAAAATACTAGCTTTTACTGTCGGATATGCCGACCAACTAAGGTAGTCTTAGGGTCAAGCAAGAAAATTTACTACTAGCTCCAATGCGTCGGTTATTCTACGGTACGAGCTTTTGATGTGTGTACATTGTCCCGCACGCGATGTACGTACTGGATCTCGAATTTTTACCAAACTACGTCACCTAAAATCTTAGTTTACTAAAATACATTACAATGGTATAAAAACAGGATTTTAAAAATATTGGGAGTGTCCTCCTCGGCAAATGTTAGCTGTAAACACGGTTATTTGATGGCATGTAAAACCGAGTCATTTTGAACAAAAGTTGAACAATGATGGCGCTATTTATCTAATATAATGTTTGCATCTATACAAGGGGTAGACACCTATAAAATGGTATTATAACATCAACAAACAGACTAACAAGTGACAGGGGAATTTTCAAAAAAAACTTCATAAAATGTAAGCATAATATTTGGCTAATTTAAATTTAAAATATATGTAAATAGCGCCCTCAATTTGCACATAAATGTACAGTTTATAGAATAGAAAAAGCAGAAAAAGATGAATAATTTGACGAAAATCTATGTTAAAAATTGCTACAAAATATAATGTGTATATACAGTTTATTAGTATGATAGCTGCTGGTATTATTCAGGTCTAGAATTGGACATTATAATAATTTTTGTTAGAAAATTAATAAATGATCACATCAAACAACCATGGATAAACCAACCATTGCAGTATCATCAGCGGATTTAGATATAGAATGATGTTCCATTTACATGATATTTTAACATTATTGAATCAATATGACTTAAAGAATTGACAGGCAAAATAGATTTAGCCAACACTTTACCTTGGATTTGTTTTGTGGTTTGATAATGCAGGTTTCCCGAACACTCGCATTAAACTTGTCTGATCACAAGTGATCTTCAACTTTGTTTGTTCTTAAGTCGTTCGCGTTACATCTGTTTAAAGCAAACAGCTTATATAAACGAATCAGCGTTGATCGTTCGCTTAACACGATAACACGATTTATGTACCTATGCCCGTATGTGTCCTTTTTTAAAGGACATGTTTATTGCTCGCACAACATCATACCAACATAAATTACATTTATAAAGCGCATACGTTTTGATGCGTTGTACATCAGATAAAAAGCACATACAGAAAATATACAGTTAAAAAAAGTACATACAATTATATTTAAAAACCCAGAATAAACAAGTAATTAACAGTGAGAACAATCGAAAACCCGAAAGATTCATTATAAAATACAGTGTGGGCCAAAACCAACTTTACACAATTTAAAAGGTTCATATCTCAAAATTGGAAAGTCTGCTTCAAATTGTTTTCACATATTCGTAAAAACATTTTCTTAAGAGTATTTGGTGAAAAACTATTCAAAAAGGTATACGTGTTGCTAGTTTTAAATCAAAGGGTCACAATTAACTTTGTCAACGCGAAGACCTACTGGCTGCTCATTTTTTGTCATTACGAAATGTTATCTACAAGAAAGTTTGAAGTTATCATGGTTATTGCACTTACTGCGTATGTGGTATGTTCGACAAATTGTTGCGTCGAGAACTGACTCTGGGGTTACCTGCAAGATCCCTTTAAATCGCTGCAATATTTGCAGCTGAATGGCCAGTTCCTGGACGTCCGCTTCGTGCTTTGCATCTATTCATCACACTTCCGAAGTTGTGAAAGTTTTTCGTATGTAGAGTTATGGTATAGGTTTCGACGGGACTCTTCGGGAAACGAATCCGAAATTGACGCTGCACTTCCAAAAGGCATTCTGTTCTTAAGTATACCTCTGCCATAAAAGTCCTCTCTTGCGTTGTGAAATGCCTCATCTTGACACCTTGCAAACCTATTTAGAAATAATCCACGCAGTCACACAATGCATGAAGGCCTATTTAAAATTCAAAAATGGTAATTGTGTAATTGTTGGTCAATGACAGGAGTGAAGTTCGAGTATATGACAAGTAAATGGGGATTAAAATCGATTGTATTTCGTCCATTCATGTAAAATAATGATCACTTTTCAACGACAAGCCAAACGTGTTTACCAATGACATGTATGCTTAACGCATATGTATGCCTTACTCTTAGCAATCGGACACGTCCCTTTGAATTACGTGTGGACAAAGTGATTTTTGACCCTCGGACGTAAAACTAGCACCATTTTGTTAATTCAGCTTCTTTTGCTTTCATTTTTTCATCACATACTTTTAGAAAGATATACATTTAGAACATGTAACAATATTTATGAATAGCTCTTCTACATTTCGAGCAACCAACCTCTGAAATTGGGTAAAGTTGTTTTTGGCCCACGCTGTACAATATACCGTAATAACATAAGTGGAAATGAACGCTGTACTCACACAAGCAAAGATGCATGATTAATAAAGAAACAACATGAATGCTAATTCATTAAAGGAGTATTTCGTGATCCTAGCATCCTCTATATATGTCATTTTTCATTACATATCCACGAAAAAAGCCTATTCCCAAAATTTCAGTTGCTTCCGATTTTGCGTTCGCGCGTTATGCATGATTATATGTATTACACTGCTCCATAGACAATGCGTTGTAATTTCGTTCTGGTGCACCAGAACGAAATTCAAATTCACGATATCTTTGCTAAACGAATTAATCTGCAAGAAATATTTTGTACATAAACATTATGTAGCCAGAGGTTTCCAGTGATATAAAATCTCAACTTTTTTTTGAGAAAAGTGGGGGATAGGTGAGTTTTGAGTTTGTTTTTGATCTCCGATACGATAGTGGCATTCCGGTAATTGTTTCATTGATACGGAGCAGCTTCAGAGAAGGCTCTGAAGACGCGGTGTTTGTGCGTGAACCGGATTCGAGAAAATTCTGTTTTGAAAAGATTGTTGTGGCAGGAACATAGTCTGACATGAGTTCAAAGATGTATTTGAGAGCGAGACCGTGTTTAGCTTTGATAGTTAGCTGCAAGATCTTGAACAGTACACGATGCGGGACACGATGTTTAACTGATAACCAATGTCACTATGTTACAATGCTACCGAAGGACAGGTGTAATGCGGTCACGGCACTTAGTGAGAGTAACAAGTCTTGCTGCTGCATTTTGGATACGCTGAAGAGATGCAATGAAAAGATGCAATGGTAATCCGTAAAGGAGACTATTGTTGCAATCAAAACGGGAGGATATAAAGGCATGAACAAGGCACTCTGTGGTGTTCTGGTCCAAGTATTTCCTAAGAGGAAGACCGACAACAATTGCGAATGTGTTGTTTCATCTGTAAAGTACTTTTTATGATGACACCAAGGTCTTTAGCAGAAGACTGTATTCCAGCACCTCCAATGTTCACAGTACGAAGAGATGATGATTTGCGGAATTTGGATCTTATGGAGCTTATTATGAATTGCCCATGAACGAACATCAGCAACACATGCTTCGAGTCTACTAATCCCTTGCAGGCGCTAAGACGGTTTTTGTCTCGGTCCCAGCCGGTTTGTGTTCCTCCGTCACTAAACAAACCGTCTGGCGACAACCCGTGAAATGACAATCGCCGATTGGTTAATGAATTTACAAATAAAACTGTTTTCAATTGGCTATAGGACGTGACTTGTGTAAGTGACACTAAACTTCACAGGCCCTCCACTCTTTGTAGATACCACAAATGAAAAATGTACACTAGCTTTAGCAGCCACTGAGGCGCCGATCGTCGGATATCGCCTTTCATGTACGCGACTTGCAGCGCGTACTCGCGTACTTTGTGTGGATTTATGTAACCGCATAGCTGTCCATCAGGCGCTGCATGCGCTGAAGCCCAGCGTTGATTGACAGCAAAATTTAACGCCAGTATTTATGGCGTTGATGTTTAGCCAATCAGAAAAGACGTACTATGAGGTTGTCGCCAGACGGTTTGTTTAGTGACGAAGGAGCACAAATCGGCTGGGACCGAGACTAAGACGGTTTACGGATTAAGTACAATTGGGTATCGTCAGCGTAAATGATATGTTGGGTACCTGTGCGCACATTGATAACATCTCTTAAAGGGCCTGTATCTAACACAAAGTCCAAAGGTTTTTTGACAGATCCTTAATTGGACAAAGAAAGATACTGCTTTTTTTGATAAAGTAAGTCTTTCCAAGTTGATATTCGGCAAAAACTAACCGTAAGCGAGCGAGTTTCTTCACACGGTTGTTTGATGTGATCATTAATTTTCTAAAACATTATATAATGTTCAATTCTAGACCTGGAGAATACCAACAACTATTATACTAATGTACATATATGTTCAGCTCTTTTTTAACATAGCTTTTCGTTTCTTTTCCAACTTAATCATCGTTTTTTACTTTCTTGTAGTATTTATATGTGTGTGTAAATATATAAAGGTGCGAACAAATTTGGACTGAAAAAACTTCAATTGTTTAAATGAAGTAGCAGAATTTGTGAATCCGATAATACTAGGGAGCTGGTTCCAAATGGACACCATACGCTGAAAAGGCACATCTTGTGGCACTCAGTTTTAGAAAACTGATTTACCAGCAACAAAGATCAGAAGAAAATCTGGTGGTGGGACGGTCTTTGTTAATACCATTAAAACTACATAATCATCTAGATTGGTGTCATATAATCCCAGATTGTACTTGAAATATATTGAGATCGACATAATTATTCTCCTAATGGACGAAGAGTTAGTTCTGTTAACGTTCTTTGTACTAAGCCTGGGGATACTCTTAAATGAATTTAGTTACCCTTCTCTGGAGCCTTCAACTTTCTGGATATTGCGCTTTGAGGTACCACTCTAGATGGGATTGTAATATTGTAAACATGGTTCGTTTTGAACAATTCCAGTGCAAAATGATGTTGATCTACTCACATTTTCAGTGACGTTTCACCACTACACTAGTGGTTTCTTCAGACTGCAACTCATCACATCTTGACTGCTTCCTTTTATAGTCAACAGTAGCCGTTGAGGGCGTGATGAGTTGGTCAAAGATGTTGTTGAGTGAATAGGCCCCCTCGTCCTTGTTTAGAGTGTCTTTTCCTTTTCGGCGTATCCAGATAGCTTCTTTTAGCCATCTGGTGGTCTTGTCAGCTTCCCTGTCGATAACTTTTGCATCCTCCCAATTGATGGAATGATTAGAAGAAGCTACGTGGTCGGTGATAGCTGACTTGTGAATGTCTGTGATAGATGATTTTCGGCTTGCTCGAGTATATGGTTTGCTTTCAAGTTTCTCTACCTCTTTTGGTGTTCTTTCAAGCGGACTCCGAAGGACGGCCGGTTTCTCCAATATATGAACTAGCACAGTCTCCGCAGGGGATTTCGTAAATCGCCTCCGCTTTTTGTTGAGGGAGGAGTTTGTCATTGGGATGAACAAGCATGCTACGTATTGTACGGTGTGGTTTCATAGCAGTTGCGAATCCATGTTTTTTAAAAACTCGCGAGACTCGTTCAGTGAGGCCCTCTATAAGGAACAACAACCATGCCTTTTGACTTTTCACCGTCATCTTTTTGCTTAGAGGTAGGCTTTGTTTTAGGAGTAGCTCTGTCTTGTTTTACTTTCTTTATTGACCAATCAGGGGTATCCACAGCATGACAAGGCTTCGCGGATATTTTTCTCCTCTTTTGCTTGTCCGCTTCCTCAGTGACTAAAGCATCGCTCCGATCTAACAGTGTTCTGACCACTCCTAATTTTTGATGTAGTGGATGGTGGGAGGAGAACTGCAAGTATTGATCAGTGTGCGTTTTCTTTCTATAAATGCTAAGTTTCACTGAACCGTCAGGTTTTCTGGTGATGAGAGTATCAAGGAAGGGAATAGAGCCCTCTTGATCTTGCTCGTAGGTGAATTTGACACTGTTGGTGGGATCAATGGTGTTCAAATGATCTGTAAGATTGTCTACTTGTCCTTTGGGTACTATTTCCAAAACATCGTCAACATATCTCTTCCAGAGACGGGGGCGACAGCTTTCCGGAGCTGTGGAAATAGCTTTCTGCTCAAGCCACTCCATAAAGATGTTGCACGCGAGGGGGCGAGGGGACTACCCATGGCCATGCCGAAACGTTGGCGATAGATTTGACCTGAGTAACTGAAATATGCAACAGTAGCAAGGCAAAATTTGGTAAGTTCTATTATGTCGTCGATGGAGAGGAGAGTTCTGTTTTCAGATCTTTGTCCTCATTTAGTCTATCTCTGAGCACATGAAGAGTGAGATCAATAGGCGTACTCGTGAAAAGCGCTACAGTTCAATACAACATTCCAAATGAACTTTTTCAAAGGGATTGTAATATTCCAAATAACTACGAACCAAGGCCGCGTACAAAGTCTTGGATACGTTATGGAGGCATTGAAGGCAATATTAAAACTATACTTTTTCGTGGGGAAAATATTTACGTTGGATAAACAGCGTGAGGCAACGCCACTGGACGAAGAAATTTATGCACATCGCAACTTCTATCATTGTACAGGGCGCAGGCCGCGGGGAGATTTTGCATACAAATCGTCAATGGACAACCTGCGCGTATGCACCTCTCTGTAGCATGACAAACAAAATGAATATTATTAATAGTTGAACCTTCGTATGTTAAATATCCTTGATTCTATTTAATTTATTGTATATAAAACAGACATTTTGCATTTTCTGCTTCGGCTGTACGTTCATTAAATATTGCAGAAAATGTATTACTGGCTTAATAAGCAATGTCGCTCCGTCACACAGGAGAGTGGTTTTGAATAGTTGAACGGTCGTACGATCAAGGTGTATGTGAACCTCGCATTTGTGGCAAAGGATAACCTAGCTCTTTTCAGAGCCACCGCAAATGGTTTTAAATTTCCTTTTTGGAGGTCATGTAATAATTTGTATGGGTGTGCTCCTTTCAGATCTTTACTTGGTATGTGAAAGACTCATGAGCGCCATCTATAAAGGGAGAACCTACTATGAAATTTGTGCTTGTGTCGGATACTACGGCAATGAACACAAGGATATATTCAGAAACAACAGTTACTGACAAATAACAAATACTACCTAACCAATTTTTTTATTCATCTTCCATATATGATTTTTCCTTACAGTGGGAGTCGGTGCAGACAGACTTGGACCTTTTATCTTGTTCTCGACCTAACTGGACATTTGCCTGTTGATGATCTACCAATCGATGCTACAGGTGAATTCACCTTTGAATTTGAGAAACATGCCTGTACCGATTCGACAGCGGCTAATCCAATTGACTGCACAATCATTCCTAATATCAACTTTACTATTGCACTGAGTGTAACAATACAGGTATGTTTGTTTGGTTTGTTTGTTAGTCCGTTCTAATTTCTATTGTATTCTAAGCATGAAACTAATTTGAAGTCGCAAATGCCATTGAATGGGCCCAAAACATTTATGTTCTAATATAATTTCAAAATCGTTCCTCTAAATTGTCATAATGTACACGGTTCTGATGCTATTAAGTCAAGTAGGCAAATCCCGGGGGTCAAATGTCAAATATATCAAGCACAGAGGTCAAATTTTCAAAATACTCGGAATTCAAACGTACCTTTTCTGAAATTACTGTTCTGGGAAACGCAATAAGAAAATGTTTAACAATATAACATTGACTTTTTATTCATAGCAACGAGAGCAACAATTTGAGATAACAACATGATGGCCCCATTATGACCTTCGACCCCTCCTGGGAACCCATAAAGGTTCTAAAAAGGCTCTAAATTTGTCCTCTCCTGAGAACCCTTAGAGGTTCTCTAAACCGTCGAAAATGGCCTCAAAAATGTGATACAGAACCGTTTTCGGTTCTTTAGAGCACTTTTAAGGGTTCTTTAAAATTAAATAACCTTTTTGAGAAGTTCAAGAGGTAGGGTTCTCCTTTGGAGACAAAAAGGTTCTATTTAGAATCTTTATTTCTGAGTGTAAACTGTAGATGCCATATGGAACCATAGAAGGCATATGGAACCAATCGTGTATTTATCGCTTGAGGTGTAAGAATGCCAAAACAAACCATTAGTTCCACTATGTAGCAACATAAAATAACACCCCAAATAAAACCGTGTACGCCCTACCATTTGGTGAGAAATTGAGGCGGTGAAATAAAAGGTTTATCGTGAAATTACAATATCATTATTTTGCCAGACATTTGTGAGTTTACTGGATGAAACTTTGGATGAACCAAAAGTTATATTGCAATCTCTACAAGGAGCCAATGGTGAAGACCTGCGAGGCGGAGCACTAGAAGACAGAAGAGGAGTAAATCACCGGGAACAGGTTACTATGGTTATGGCGTACGTGTATTAATTATTTTTTATAAAATAAAAAGCTATGAGCCCCAATTCTCTATAATCGTTTGCTGGCTATACAGCAACATACTGAACTGAAGAGTTGTCATGTAATGGCTTGACTCACTAGGCACCGCATCATACGGATTTACTAAAGACCCGTCCATTACCTCCGAGAAATCACTGGTTAGGGGTACGTTGCCGCGCACCTCCCCTCGTCGTGGGAGGGGTGGTAGATCGTCGGAGCGTTGCACTGACCATTACCCTGATGGTAGCATCAGGAATCTGTTATGCTGGTTGTAGTAATTTTTTTAGTTGGGATTTCTTGGCCGTCATGGTCACTACCTTTCTGAAAAGCTCTAAAAATGTATAATTATACGTTTACAGATGCAATAAAATACAAGATCTAAATTACCGTCACTGCAGGACTAGAAGTTGCATCTAAGGTGGGAGTATTGACGTCAGTAAACATGGTAAAAGTGTCTCAATAGGCCTATGTGTGACCCTCTTTTCTTATTTATTTCATACCGAATTTGATTCGTTTATGTTGGAAGTAATGTCAAATTCAAAAGGATAAAAAAAGTTGATAAACCTACCCTGTAAAACATTTTAAACACATATCATATCGATTGTCAAACACTGAGAACCTGTAAAACATGCAGTTACATGCTTCTTGAACATCTACCTGGCGAGCCTAATACTAATAAGAACCTTTGTTATTTCGATTTCACATTTCAGATATGGGCCTGAACTACTTCACGCAGACTTTGATCTGCAATTGACATTATTCATGGTGTGCAAGCAGAATGTCACGGCTTTGCCTGCGGTAAGCTATTAACTCTAACAGTCATCACAATGAAAACCACTGCGCATGCGTGAATCCCAGACCCGGGATCCCATGGTCTGCGATGACGCAATCACCCTAAGTGTTATATGCTCACGGAATCGCTGCCCGGGACAGTGTAACCCGTGTAGCTACCGGTCCGTGCTCGTGTGCTTGGCATGCGGGGGTCCAAGGTCCGAATCCCGGGGTGCCAAGTTGTCTCTCCTTTTTCGTTTCTTTAAGGTTATTAATTATTTTAAACTGTTGTGATTTGGTAATTCACAGCATCTTACGAATGGTAGTGAGCTTTGGCAAAAACTGCATTGCTCAATTCATAGCGAGTGTGTAGAAGAATTAAAATATCACAGATATACTTTTATAGGTGCTGCGGTTCTTAAGTTACGTTGTAAAGAGGGCTGAAACAACAACACTTTTGTAAAACGTACATAACTCATTAACAACAATAAATTAAGCAAGTTTGCAAAGTATACGATTTGTAGAATGAACTTTTGCAAAACATCAAGGTGTTATTTTTCAATAATATATTGATCTAGATAATGAAAATCGATTTTAGGTTGCTTCGACCAACAATACCTCGTCTACCCTTAAAGCCATATTATAACATTTCTGTAAAAATAGATTAGTATTTATTTTCCATAAAATGTTAGCTTTTACTGTCAGATATGTCCTTTTGTCCTCGGGGCGTGTGTGTATGTGTATCCCGCACGCCGTGTACGGGTGTGCATACGTGTTCGACTAATATTTCCATCATAATAATAAAACGCCGGTTCCATCGTTTTATTCAAAATCTCGGATTTTGACAAAACTACAGCACCTAAAGACTTGATTTTTGCAGAGTATCTTTATTGACTAAAGTACATTACAATCGTGTAAAAACCAGAATTTAAAATGTTTTGAGGGCGTTCTCCTCATCAAATGTTATAATATGCTTTAACTTCCGATAGCAAAAAGCAGGGTTAGGTGTTGGGGTTAGGTATTAAGGCAGTTGCACTGGCTCCGTGTTGAAGAGCGCATCAATTTCAAAGTTTTAGTCACTGTGTTTAAATGCCGATCGCCAAGCGTACCTGTCAATTTCTGTGTTTCCCAGTGCACTGCTGAACTGCTCTGCGCGTGTTGGCCTGCGTTCTGCCGCTGATACCACCCACCTGACTGAGCACAATACAATCAAAACCCTTTTGTCAGCTGAACGCAGGACCTTCTCGTATGTTGCCCCTCGCACCTGGAATAGACTGCTATCAGGGAATCACCATCAGTGGGTATTTTCAAGAGGATTCTAAACATTTTGTTTCCATAAATTTTATAGCCTTTATATCAGAGGCAGTTCTCACTTATTTTTTCTTCATGTTCTTCTTTTGTTTTGTGTTTGAGCGCTTCGTTCTAAATAGTCAGTGCTATATAAATATTTAAGGTGTATGTATGAATGTAGGGGGTGTGTATGTATTGCATGTATGTACTATGTATTTAAGTATTATTATACTGTCCGGACTATATTAGAAACAAATCTCATAAAACTAAGCCACTAAAACATCCTGGATTACCATGAACTCAATTTGTATTAAGTACAAGCAAAGAAGATGAGGAAATCGCGATCGGGATTTTGGTAACAGATTATCGAATTATTTAAACCAAATTAGTAGGCCTACGTGTTTGGATTATTTCCCCTGGCAATTTTCGAAAACAATCTGTTTAAACAACTTCAAATCTATTTTTGACGAACAAGGACGAATCTATAATATAAGCTATTATAGCCTACTCTAGATCGTCATGACCATGACGTACACTGCAGCGAAATACACCGTTTGCAAAACGTGCGATATTTTCTATTTTAATAAGCTAGTTATAGAATCAGTAGGTAGGGGTACAGCTGCACCCCCTCCACCCTACAAAGGTCCACTGTTTGCTATTTTTGTTAAATAAAAGGTCCAAAAGTGGGAGAAATTTGACCAAAGATCTATACATTGACTTCAAAAAAGGGCAACTGTTGGGGAAATTTTAAGTCCCTTTTTAAAAACAATTGCGCAAGCCTACTTTTCATTCGAAAAAGAACCACTTTTCGGAAGTCTCAACAAAATTTCGATATCGGTTTAAATTATGTTTAAGATATGTTTCTTTGTTAAAATTCGGCATATTATTATCACTAAGGCCAATGTGAATGTCGGGTAATTGCGGCATCACGACCACGCTCCACGACAATGAATTCTGTGGAACAGGCAGGCCAATGTGACGTCACATTGGCCAACCCATGAGTGGTCATTTTTAATTACTTTCACTCATAGCATAGATAGGTCTATATATTTTTTTGAATCCTTGTGACCTAAGGAATATTTTGGTATAGCTTTTAACCATTTCGGGAAATTTATAGTTTTGACCCTGTATAACCTTTGACCTCATTTCTTTTATTGCCCAAGGGTACCCACTGGGTACCGGTCATTTCTGTTCTCGCAACATGTTAGGTATCAACAAGACAATGTTTGTCATAAGCAACTTAAGGGGTATAAGTTAGTCAATTCCGGGGGTAAAATAGGTTGAATAATAGATTGGATTCCTTTAAAGAAATTGTTTGCTGCAGCAGAAGATAAATTAGCTATCCATTGTGGTAATTGTGTGTTTGCATTAATCCAACAGGGATGCCTAGATGTCGAAACGACTAATCGCTATGTGGCTTACTACCATAATGACTTTAAATATACCCATACGCCTATAGAAGGAGAGGCAACCACGTACGAACTACAGGATATAAGCCAAGAATGGGATCCATCCGCCGAAGAAGATAGTACACAGCAGTCGCTCACGCTAAATGAGTTCGATAGGTAGGCGTTAATAATTAATAATATAGCACTGGGCCAGAATATTTAAAAGGCTTACATTTTATTAATATTGGTCTCATATTGTTTTTCATTGCAAAACCAGTTAAAATAGAGAATAGTTTGCACCATCTAAGATGTTTAGTTATATGTATGTAACCTCGCAAAATATTTCAAGGATGATTTCACCAAGATGGCAAACTATTGGATGTTATTTTAAAGAGTAATAAATTGGAACATTTTCAATGACACATGTAGAAACAAACAAACAAACAAACAAACCCAAAATATGGCCTTTGATCTTTATGCTACTTCATAACATGAACATACTAACATCAGATAGATACTTTATCAACATAAATATTACATTAATTAATACCGTTATCAGCAGGACTGCATCGGCAATAATGAGCTGTTTCGTTAATATCATTATTTAATACCATTATCAGGAGTAGATAGCTCCACCATCAGGAGACTACCACTTAATCAAATCAAAAAGTGGTTGCATGGCCATGTCGTCAATACTGTTATGTGCCCCAAAATATTCCATAATATAAGTTAAAAGCTATGTGCATTGTCATTAGACATTAATTTTTACTTGTTCTGATATTTATCTCTATTAGTTTGTGCATGGAATATTCTGGAAACTCAATGGAAAATGCTAGTAAATAATAATACAAAATGTAAAAAACTAGAATACGCATAATTTTTCTGGAAAAATACGTGGTGGCGCTATTACAGTAATCATGTACACACAGGTGAATGATTCGGATTGGTATGTGTTGAGGTAATGAGCTATTTTTACAAATGCTGTAATATGCCATAAATAGTTAGGAATGGTAAAAAATTATAGATTTTTTTCTGTCTGTTATGTGACTGCCAAGTGGAGCAGAAAGAGATCTCCGACAGAGGAGCTTACGCTCAACATGAAAACACTAGCATAGCATTTAGGATATTGAAAACATAGTCTTCAGGACTTAATTGATGTTCTGAGACTGCTGTAGACCAGGGATTTCACCTGGGTAGACCGCAGGACCTTGGATATTGTCGGATCTTGGATCAAGAACGGAGACCGACAAAGGAATCTCATCAGAAAGTCAGCCAATCATATATACTGGCTTTTTTAAGTAACCATAGCAAAAGAAATATTTGTAGTATATATCATTACATTTAATTTTTGTATGATCTTTGATTGACAGCCATACTGTACTAATTACAAATAATCATAAGTTGTTCTATATAATAAACAGTGTTTGCGTGTTTGGAATTGAGTGAACTCGGTAGCAGGTGATTTTGGCCTGGGTTATTTTAGTGACCATAACAATACCAATATCAGAGTTTTTTATCAATACAATTAGAGATTGAGATCTACTTCATCATTAAGGGACCGATCGTTATTTACGGCAGGGGGGAATGGGTGTTTTGGCAAATATATCGACAAAAAATTTCGCGTTCCCCCCTCGCGTCCGCTCAAAATTTTCGCGTTCCCCTTGTTTTCCCAATTTTCTCCATTTAAAATTTAACAATCCCCCTCCTGGTTCAACTAAAATTTCAGGTTCCCCCTCAAGACCACAAAAAATGTTGTGTTCCCCTAAATTTACCCATTCCCCCTGCCATAAATAACGACCGCTCCCTAAATAAGTAAATATCAATAATGCTTATCGAGTACACCATCAGCAATGGATAGCTACCGGTACTTTTCTCAATACTAAAACCAGTATAGATGGCTACTTTCATCAGTAGATGGCTACACTTCATCAATACTAACATCAACAGTTAGTTGACCATGTCATCAATGGCAATATGAGACTTCTTTCATCCGTACCAATATAGCGCATATTTAGAGATCAGTAAATAAATACCGATATCAAATTAAAAATGTCAATAGCAATATCGAATATAAAGTACGTCTTCTATACCATTATTAGAATGCTTGTTCATAGTATTCGTCATGTTCATTAGATGCCTATATCATCAATATACCCATATCGGCAGATGTTACTTCAACGATACCACCATCAGCAGTAGTAAATAACTACTTTTATCAATACAACAGCAGCAGAGAGCTACTTTTATTAGTAGATAACTACTTTTAGCAGTAGATGACTACTTTTAGCAGTAGATGACTACTTTTAGAAGTAGATAACTACTTTTATCAGTAGATGTCTACTTTTATCTGTAGATGGCTACTTCTATTATTAGATGGTTAAATTTATCAGTAGATGGCTACTTCTATCAGTAGATGGTTAATTTTATCAGTAGATGGCTATTTCATCAATAACAACATCAGCAATGGCAATATCAGATATTACATCAATACCAACATTAGATGGCGTGTTCAATATCTACATCAGTAGTAGTTAACTATTTATTTCAATAATTATTGCAATGCAATATTAGATAACATGGATAAGTAGGCAATGAATGCCAATAGGCCTGTTAGATAGATAATTCATCAATAATATCAGATCATTACTTTACAATACCACCACAATCAGCAGTAAATGGATACTTCGTCAATACCACCATCGAGAGTAGATGGATACTTCCATCAATACCACCATCAGCTGCAGATGGATACTTTATCAATATCAGTAGTAGATGGCGTGTTCAATATCTACATCAGTAGTAGTTAACTATTTATTTCAATAATTGCAATGCAATTTTAGATAACATGGATAAGTACGCAATGAATGCCAATAGGCCTGTTAGATAGATAATTCATCAATAATATCCGATCATTACTTTAAATACCACCACAATCAGCACTAAATGGCTACTTCATCCATACCACCATCAGCTGCAGATAGCTACTTCATCAATACAACCATCCGCAGCAGATGAATACTTCATCAATACCACCATCAGCAGCAGATGGCTACTTCGTCAATATCACCATCGAGAGTAGATGGATACTTCATCAATACCACCATCAGCAGCAGATGGATACTTCATAAATACCACCATCAGCAGTAGATGGATACTTCATCAATACCACCATCGGCAGTAGATGGATACTTCATCAATACCACAATCAGCAGCAGATGGATACTTCATCAAAATCACCATCGGCAGTAGATGGATACTTTATCAATACCACTATCGACAGCAGATGGCTACTTCGGCAATACCACTATCAGCAGCAGATGGATACTTCATCAATACCACCATCAGCAGCAGATGGAGATTCATCAATACCACCATCAGCAGCAGATGGGTAGTTCATCAATACAACCATCAGCAGTAGATGGATACTTCATCAATACCACCATCAGCAGCAGATGAATACTTCATCAATACCACCATCAGCAGCCGATGGATACTTCATCAAAACCACAATCAGCAGTAAATGGCTACTCCATCAATACCACCATCAGCAGCAAATAGATACTTCATCAATACAAGCATCAGCAGCAGATGGCTACTTCATCAATACCACAATCAGCAGCAGATGGCTACTTCATCAATACCACAATCAGCAGCAGATGGATACTTCATCAATACCACTATCAGCAGTAGATAGCTACTTCATCAATACCACTATCAGCAGCAGATGGATACTTCATCAATACCACAATCAGCAGCAGATGGATACTTCATCAATACCACAATCAGCAGCAGATGGATACTTCATCAATACCACAATCAGCAGTAGATGGCTACTTCATCAATACCACTATCAGCAGTAGATAGCTACTTCATCAATACCACAATCAGCAGTAGATAGCTACTTCATCAATACCTATCAGCAGCAGGTAGCTACTTCACCAATACCCTTATCAGCAGTAGATGGCTACTTCATCAATACCACAATCAGCAGCAGATGGATACTTCATCAATACAACCATCAGCAGCAGATGGCTACTTCATCAATACCACAATCAGCAGCAGATGGATACTTCATAAATACCACAATCAGCAGCAGATGGATACTTCATCAATACCACCATCAGCAGCAGATGGCTACTTCATCAATACCACAATCAGCAGCAGATGGATACTTCATCAATACCACTATCAGCAGTAGATGGCTACTTCATCAATACCACAATCAGCAGCAGATGGATACTTCATCAATACCACAATCAGCAGCAGATGGATACTTCATCAATACCACAATCAGCAGTAGATGGATACTTCATCAATACCACTATCAGCAGTAGATAGCTACTTCATCAATACCACAATCAGCAGTAGATAGCTACTTCATCAATACCTATCAGCAGCAGGTAGCTACTTCACCAATACCCTTATCAGCAGTAGATGGCTACTTCATCAATACCACAATCAGCAGCAGATGGATACTTCATCAATACAACCATCAGCAGCAGATGGCTACTTCATCAATACCACAATCAGCAGCCGATTGATACTTCATCAATACCACAATCAGCAGCAGATGGATACTTCATAAATACCACAATCAGCAGCAGATGGATACTTCATCAATACCACCATCAGCAGTATATGGATACTTCATCAATACCACCATCAGCAGTAGGTGGCTACTTCATCAATACCACCATTAGCAGCAGATGGGTACTCCGTCAATGCCACCATCAGCAGTAGACGGATACTTCATCAATACCACAATCAGCAGCAGATGGATACTTCATCAATACCACAATCAGCAGCAGATGGATACTTCATAAATACCACCATCAGCAGTAGACGGATACTTCATCAATACCACAATCAGCAGCAGATGGATACTTCATCAATACCACCATCAGCAGCAGATGAATACTTCATGAATATCACCATCAGCAGTAGATGGATACTTCATCAATACCACCATCAGCAGTAGATGGATACTTCATCAATACCACAATCAGCAACAGATGGCTACTTCATCAATACCACAATCAGCAGCAGATGGATACTTCATCAATGTCACCATCAGCAGTAGATGGATACTTCATCAATACCACCATCAGCAGCGGATAGCTACTTCATCAATACCACCATCAGCAGCCGATGGATACTTCATCAATACAACCATCAGCAGTAGACGGATACTTCATCAATACCACCATCAGCAGCAGATGGATACTTCATCAATACCACCATCAGCAGGAGATAGATATTTCATCAATACCACCATCAACAGCAGATGGGTAGTTCATCAATACAACCATCAGCAGCGGATGGCTACTTCATCAATACCACCATCAGCAGCCGATGGATATTTCATCAATACCACCATCGACAGCCGATGGATACTTCATCAATATCACTATCAGCAGTAGACGGATACTTCATCAATACCACAATCAGCAGCAGATGGATACTTCATCAATACCACCATCAGCAGTAGATGGATACTTCATCAATACCACCATCAGCAGTAGATGGATACTTCATCAATACCACCATCAGCAGCAGATGAATACTTCATCAATACCACCATCGACAGCCGATGGATACTTCATAAATACCACCATCAGCAGTAGATGGATACTTCATCAATACCACCATCAGCAGTAGATGGATACTTCATCAATACCACCATCAGCAGCAGATGGATACTTCATCAATACCACAATCAGCAGTAAATGGCTACTCCATCAATTCTACCACCAGCATCAAATAGATACTTCATCAATACCACAATCAGCAGCAGATGAAACACTTCATCAATACCACAATCAGCAGCAGATGGATACTTCATCAATACCACCATCAGCAGCAGATGGATACTTCATCAATACCAATCAGCAGTAGCACCAATACAGCAGTAGATGGATACTTCATCAATACCACCATCAGCAGTAGACGGATACTTCATCAATACAACCATCAGCAGCAGATGGCTACTTCATCAATAACACCATCAGCAGCAGATGGATACTTCATCAATACCACCATCAGCAGCAGATGGATACTTCATCAATATCACCATCAGCAGCAGATGGATACTTCATCAATATCACCATCAGCAGTAGATGGCTACTTCATCAATAACACCATCAGCAGTAGATGGATACTTCATCAATACCACCATCAGCAGTAGATGGCTACTTCATCAATAACACCATCAGCAGTAGATGGATACTTCATCAACATCACCATCAGCAGTAGATGGATACTTCATCAATACCACCATCAGCAGTAGATGGCTACTTCATCAATAACACCATCAGCAGTAGATGGATACTTCATCAATACGACCATCAGCAGCAGATGAATACTTCATCAATGCCACCATTGGCAGCAAATGGCTACTTCATCAATACAACCATCGGCAGCAGATGGCTACTCCGTCAATGCCACCATCAGCAGCAGATGGATACTTCATCAATACCACCATCAGCAGTAGATGGATACTTCATCAATACCACAATCAGCAGCAGATGGATACTTCATCAATACCACAATCAGCAGTAGATGGATACTTCATCAATACCACAATCAGCAGCAGATGGATACTTCATCAATACCACAATCAGCAGCAGATGGATACTTCATCAATACAACCATCAGCAGTAGATGGATACTTCATCAATACCACTATCAGCAGTAGATAGCTACTTCATCAATACCACAATCAGCAGTAGATAGCTACTTCATCAATACCTATCAGCAGCAGGTAGCTACTTCACCAATACCCTTATCAGCAGTAGATGGCTACTTCATCAATACCACTATCAGCAGCAGATGGATACTTCATCAATACCACAATCAGCAGCAGATGGATACTTCATCAATACCACTATCAGCAGTAGATGGATACTTCATCAATACCACAATCAGCAGCAGATGGATACTTCATCAATACCACAATCAGCAGCAGATGGATACTTCATCAATACCACCATCAGCAGCAGATGGCTACTTCATCAATACCACAATCAGCAGCAGATGGATACTTCATCAATACCACTATCAGCAGTAGATGGCTACTTCATCAATACCACAATCAGCAGCAGATGGATACTTCATCAATACCACAATCAGCAGCAGATGGATACTTCATCAATACCACAATCAGCAGTAGATGGATACTTCATCAATACCACTATCAGCAGTAGATAGCTACTTCATCAATACCACAATCAGCAGTAGATAGCTACTTCATCAATACCTATCAGCAGCAGGTAGCTACTTCACCAATACCCTTATCAGCAGTAGATGGCTACTTCATCAATACCACAATCAGCAGCAGATGGATACTTCATCAATACAACCATCAGCAGCAGATGGCTACTTCATCAATACCACAATCAGCAGCCGATTGATACTTCATCAATACCACAATCAGCAGCAGATGGATACTTCATAAATACCACAATCAGCAGCAGATGGATACTTCATCAATACCACCATCAGCAGTATATGGATACTTCATCAATACCACCATCAGCAGTAGGTGGCTACTTCATCAATACCACCATTAGCAGCAGATGGGTACTCCGTCAATGCCACCATCAGCAGTAGACGGATACTTCATCAATACCACAATCAGCAGCAGATGGATACTTCATCAATACCACAATCAGCAGCAGATGGATACTTCATAAATACTACCATCAGCAGTAGACGGATACTTCATCAATACCACAATCAGCAGCAGATGGATACTTCATCAATACCACCATCAGCAGCAGATGAATACTTCATGAATATCACCATCAGCAGTAGATGGATACTTCATCAATACCACCATCAGCAGTAGATGGATACTTCATCAATACCACCATCAGCAGCAGATGAGTAGTTCATCAATATCACCATCAGCAGTAGACAGATACTTCATCAATACCACAATCAGCAACAGATGGCTACTTCATCAATACCACAATCAGCAGCAGATGGATACTTCATCAATGTCACCATCAGCAGTAGATGGATACTTCATCAATACCACCATCAGCAGCGGATAGCTACTTCATCAATACCACCATCAGCAGCCGATGGATACTTCATCAATACAACCATCAGCAGTAGACGGATACTTCATCAATACCACAATCAGCAGCAGATGGATACTTCATCAATACCACTATCAGCAGTAGATGGATACTTCATCAATACCACAATCAGCAGCAGATGGATACTTCATCAATACCACCATCAGCAGCAGATGAATACTTCATGAATATCACCATCAGCAGTAGATGGATACTTCATCAATACCACCATCAGCAGTAGATGGATACTTCATCAATACCACCATCAGCAGCAGATGAGTAGTTCATCAATATCACCATCAGCAGTAGACAGATACTTCATCAATACCACAATCAGCAACAGATGGCTACTTCATCAATACCACAATCAGCAGCAGATGGATACTTCATCAATGTCACCATCAGCAGTAGATGGATACTTCATCAATACCACCATCAGCAGCGGATAGCTACTTCATCAATACCACCATCAGCAGCCGATGGATACTTCATCAATACAACCATCAGCAGTAGACGGATACTTCATCAATACCACAATCAGCAGCAGATGGATACTTCATCAATACCACTATCAGCAGTAGATGGATACTTCATCAATACCACAATCAGCAGCAGATGGATACTTCATCAATACCACCATCAGCAGCAGATGGATACTTCATCAATACCACCATCAGCAGTAGATGGATACTTCATCAATACCACAATCAGCAACAGATGGATACTTCATCAATACCACAATCAGCAGCAGATGGATACTTCATCAATACCACCATCAGCAGCAGATGAGTAGTTCATCAATATCACCATCAGCAGTAGACAGATACTTCATCAATACCACAATCAGCAACAGATGGCTACTTCATCAATACCACAATCAGCAGCAGATGGATACTTCATCAATGTCACCATCAGCAGTAGATGGATACTTCATCAATACCACCATCAGCAGCGGATAGCTACTTCATCAATACCACCATCAGCAGCCGATGGATACTTCATCAATACAACCATCAGCAGTAGACGGATACTTCATCAATACCACCATCAGCAGCAGATGGATACTTCATCAATACCACCATCAGCAGGAGATAGATATTTCATCAATACCACCATCAACAGCAGATGGGTAGTTCATCAATACAACCATCAGCAGCGGATGGCTACTTCATCAATACCACCATCAGCAGCCGATGGATATTTCATCAATACCACCATCGACAGCCGATGGATACTTCATCAATATCACTATCAGCAGTAGACGGATACTTCATCAATACCACAATCAGCAGCAGATGGATACTTCATCAATACCACCATCAGCAGTAGATGGATACTTCATCAATACCACCATCAGCAGTAGATGGATACTTCATCAATACCACCATCAGCAGCAGATGAATACTTCATCAATACCACCATCGAGCATGGATACTTCATAAATACCACCATCAGCAGTAGATGGATACTTCATCAATACCACCATCAGCAGTAGATGGATACTTCATCAATACCACCATCAGCAGCAGATGGATACTTCATCAATACCACAATCAGCAGTAAATGGCTACTCCATCAATTCTACCACCAGCATCAAATAGATACTTCATCAATACCACAATCAGCAGCAGATGAAACACTTCATCAATACCACAATCAGCAGCAGATGGATACTTCATCAATACCACCATCAGCAGCAGATGGATACTTCATCAATACCACCATCAGCAGTAGCTGGATACTTCATCAATACAACCATCAGCAGTAGATGGATACTTCATCAATACCACCATCAGCAGTAGACGGATACTTCATCAATACAACCATCAGCAGCAGATGGCTACTTCATCAATAACACCATCAGCAGCAGATGGATACTTCATCAATACCACCATCAGCAGCAGATGGATACTTCATCAATATCACCATCAGCAGCAGATGGATACTTCATCAATATCACCATCAGCAGTAGATGGCTACTTCATCAATAACACCATCAGCAGTAGATGGATACTTCATCAATACCACCATCAGCAGTAGATGGCTACTTCATCAATAACACCATCAGCAGTAGATGGATACTTCATCAACATCACCATCAGCAGTAGATGGATACTTCATCAATACCACCATCAGCAGTAGATGGCTACTTCATCAATAACACCATCAGCAGTAGATGGATACTTCATCAATACGACCATCAGCAGCAGATGAATACTTCATCAATGCCACCATTGGCAGCAAATGGCTACTTCATCAATACAACCATCGGCAGCAGATGGCTACTCCGTCAATGCCACCATCAGCAGCAGATGGATACTTCATCAATACCACCATCAGCAGTAGATGGATACTTCATCAATACCACAATCAGCAGCAGATGGATACTTCATCAATACCACAATCAGCAGTAGATGGATACTTCATCAATACCACAATCAGCAGCAGATGGATACTTCATCAATACCACAATCAGCAGCAGATGGATACTTCATCAATACAACCATCAGCAGTAGATGGATACTTCATCAATACCACTATCAGCAGTAGATAGCTACTTCATCAATACCACAATCAGCAGTAGATAGCTACTTCATCAATACCTATCAGCAGCAGGTAGCTACTTCACCAATACCCTTATCAGCAGTAGATGGCTACTTCATCAATACCACTATCAGCAGCAGATGGATACTTCATCAATACCACAATCAGCAGCAGATGGATACTTCATCAATACCACTATCAGCAGTAGATGGATACTTCATCAATACCACAATCAGCAGCAGATGGATACTTCATCAATACCACAATCAGCAGCAGATGGATACTTCATCAATACCACCATCAGCAGCAGATGGCTACTTCATCAATACCACAATCAGCAGCAGATGGATACTTCATCAATACCACTATCAGCAGTAGATGGCTACTTCATCAATACCACAATCAGCAGCAGATGGATACTTCATCAATACCACAATCAGCAGCAGATGGATACTTCATCAATACCACAATCAGCAGTAGATGGATACTTCATCAATACCACTATCAGCAGTAGATAGCTACTTCATCAATACCACAATCAGCAGTAGATAGCTACTTCATCAATACCTATCAGCAGCAGGTAGCTACTTCACCAATACCCTTATCAGCAGTAGATGGCTACTTCATCAATACCACAATCAGCAGCAGATGGATACTTCATCAATACAACCATCAGCAGCAGATGGCTACTTCATCAATACCACAATCAGCAGCCGATTGATACTTCATCAATACCACAATCAGCAGCAGATGGATACTTCATAAATACCACAATCAGCAGCAGATGGATACTTCATCAATACCACCATCAGCAGTATATGGATACTTCATCAATACCACCATCAGCAGTAGGTGGCTACTTCATCAATACCACCATTAGCAGCAGATGGGTACTCCGTCAATGCCACCATCAGCAGTAGACGGATACTTCATCAATACCACAATCAGCAGCAGATGGATACTTCATCAATACCACAATCAGCAGCAGATGGATACTTCATAAATACTACCATCAGCAGTAGACGGATACTTCATCAATACCACAATCAGCAGCAGATGGATACTTCATCAATACCACCATCAGCAGCAGATGAATACTTCATGAATATCACCATCAGCAGTAGATGGATACTTCATCAATACCACCATCAGCAGTAGATGGATACTTCATCAATACCACCATCAGCAGCAGATGAGTAGTTCATCAATATCACCATCAGCAGTAGACAGATACTTCATCAATACCACAATCAGCAACAGATGGCTACTTCATCAATACCACAATCAGCAGCAGATGGATACTTCATCAATGTCACCATCAGCAGTAGATGGATACTTCATCAATACCACCATCAGCAGCGGATAGCTACTTCATCAATACCACCATCAGCAGCCGATGGATACTTCATCAATACAACCATCAGCAGTAGACGGATACTTCATCAATACCACAATCAGCAGCAGATGGATACTTCATCAATACCACTATCAGCAGTAGATGGATACTTCATCAATACCACAATCAGCAGCAGATGGATACTTCATCAATACCACCATGAGCAGCAGATGAATACTTCATGAATATCACCATCAGCAGTAGATGGATACTTCATCAATACCACCATCAGCAGTAGATGGATACTTCATCAATACCACCATCAGCAGCAGATGAGTAGTTCATCAATATCACCATCAGCAGTAGACAGATACTTCATCAATACCACAATCAGCAACAGATGGCTACTTCATCAATACCACAATCAGCAGCAGATGGATACTTCATCAATGTCACCATCAGCAGTAGATGGATACTTCATCAATACCACCATCAGCAGCGGATAGCTACTTCATCAATACCACCATCAGCAGCCGATGGATACTTCATCAATACAACCATCAGCAGTAGACGGATACTTCATCAATACCACAATCAGCAGCAGATGGATACTTCATCAATACCACTATCAGCAGTAGATGGATACTTCATCAATACCACAATCAGCAGCAGATGGATACTTCATCAATACCACCATCAGCAGCAGATGGATACTTCATCAATACCACCATCAGCAGTAGATGGATACTTCATCAATACCACAATCAGCAACAGATGGATACTTCATCAATACCACAATCAGCAGCAGATGGATACTTCATCAATACCACCATCAGCAGCAGATGGATACTTCATCAATACAACCATCAGCAGTAGATGGATACTTCATCAATACCACAATCAGCAGCAGATGGATACTTCATCAATACCACTATCAGCAGTAGATGGATACTTCATCAATACCACAATCAGCAGCAGATGGATACTTCACCAATACCCTTATCAGCAGTAGATGGCTACTTCATCAATACCACCATCAGCAGTAGATGGATACTTCATCAATACCACCATCAGCAGCAGATGGATACTTCATCAATACCACTATCAGCAGTAGATGGATACTTCATCAATACCACAATCAGCAGCAGATGGATACTTCATCAATACCACTATCAGCAGTAGATGGATACTTCATCAATACAACCATCAGCAGTAGATGGATACTTCATCAATACCACCATCAGCAGCAGATGGATACTTCATCAATACCACTATCAGCAGTAGATGGATACTTCATCAATACCACAATCAGCAGCAGATGGATACTTCATCAATACCACTATCAGCAGTAGATGGATACTTCATCAATACAACCATCAGCAGTAGATGGATACTTCATCAATACAACCATCAGCAGTAGATGGATACTTCATCAATACAACCATCAGCAGTAGATGGATACTTCATCAATACAACCATCAGCAGTAGATGGATACTTCATCAATACCACTATCAGCAGTAGATGGATACTTCATCAATACCACAATCAGCAGCAGATGGATACTTCATCAATACCACAATCAGCAGCAGATGGATACTTCATCAATACAACCATCAGCAGCAGATGGATACTTCATCAATACAACCATCAGCAGCAGATGGATACTTCATCAATACAACCATCAGCAGCAGATGGATACTTCATCAATACCACAATCAGCAGCAGATGGCTACTTCATCAATACCACAATCAGCAGCAGATGGATACTTCATCAATACCACCATCAGCAGTAGATGGATACTTCATCAATACCACAATCAGCAGTATATGGATACTTCATCAATACCACCATCAGCAGTAGGTGGCTACTTCATCAATACCACCATTAGCAGCAGATGGGTACTCCGTCAATGCCACCATCAGCAGTAGACGGATACTTCATCAATACCACAATCAGCAGCAGATGGATACTTCATCAATACCACAATCAGCAGCAGATGGATACTTCATAAATACTACCATCAGCAGTAGACGGATACTTCATCAATACCACAATCAGCAGCAGATGGATACTTCATCAATACCACCATCAGCAGCAGATGAATACTTCATGAATATCACCATCAGCAGTAGATGGATACTTCATCAATACCACCATCAGCAGTAGATGGATACTTCATCAATACCACCATCAGCAGCAGATGAGTAGTTCATCAATATCACCATCAGCAGTAGACAGATACTTCATCAATACCACAATCAGCAACAGATGGCTACTTCATCAATACCACAATCAGCAGCAGATGGATACTTCATCAATGTCACCATCAGCAGTAGATGGATACTTCATCAATACCACCATCAGCAGCGGATAGCTACTTCATCAATACCACCATCAGCAGCCGATGGATACTTCATCAATACAACCATCAGCAGTAGACGGATACTTCATCAATACCACAATCAGCAGCAGATGGATACTTCATCAATACCACTATCAGCAGTAGATGGATACTTCATCAATACCACAATCAGCAGCAGATGGATACTTCATCAATACCACCATCAGCAGCAGATGAATACTTCATGAATATCACCATCAGCAGTAGATGGATACTTCATCAATACCACCATCAGCAGTAGATGGATACTTCATCAATACCACCATCAGCAGCAGATGAGTAGTTCATCAATATCACCATCAGCAGTAGACAGATACTTCATCAATACCACAATCAGCAACAGATGGCTACTTCATCAATACCACAATCAGCAGCAGATGGATACTTCATCAATGTCACCATCAGCAGTAGATGGATACTTCATCAATACCACCATCAGCAGCGGATAGCTACTTCATCAATACCACCATCAGCAGCCGATGGATACTTCATCAATACAACCATCAGCAGTAGACGGATACTTCATCAATACCACAATCAGCAGCAGATGGATACTTCATCAATACCACTATCAGCAGTAGATGGATACTTCATCAATACCACAATCAGCAGCAGATGGATACTTCATCAATACCACCATCAGCAGCAGATGGATACTTCATCAATACCACCATCAGCAGTAGATGGATACTTCATCAATACCACAATCAGCAACAGATGGATACTTCATCAATACCACAATCAGCAGCAGATGGATACTTCATCAATACCACCATCAGCAGCAGATGGATACTTCATCAATACAACCATCAGCAGTAGATGGATACTTCATCAATACCACAATCAGCAGCAGATGGATACTTCATCAATACCACTATCAGCAGTAGATGGATACTTCATCAATACCACAATCAGCAGCAGATGGATACTTCACCAATACCCTTATCAGCAGTAGATGGCTACTTCATCAATACCACCATCAGCAGTAGATGGATACTTCATCAATACCACCATCAGCAGCAGATGGATACTTCATCAATACCACTATCAGCAGTAGATGGATACTTCATCAATACCACAATCAGCAGCAGATGGATACTTCATCAATACCACTATCAGCAGTAGATGGATACTTCATCAATACAACCATCAGCAGTAGATGGATACTTCATCAATACCACCATCAGCAGCAGATGGATACTTCATCAATACCACTATCAGCAGTAGATGGATACTTCATCAATACCACAATCAGCAGCAGATGGATACTTCATCAATACCACTATCAGCAGTAGATGGATACTTCATCAATACAACCATCAGCAGTAGATGGATACTTCATCAATACAACCATCAGCAGTAGATGGATACTTCATCAATACAACCATCAGCAGTAGATGGATACTTCATCAATACAACCATCAGCAGTAGATGGATACTTCATCAATACCACTATCAGCAGTAGATGGATACTTCATCAATACCACAATCAGCAGCAGATGGATACTTCATCAATACCACAATCAGCAGCAGATGGATACTTCATCAATACAACCATCAGCAGCAGATGGATACTTCATCAATACAACCATCAGCAGCAGATGGATACTTCATCAATACAACCATCAGCAGCAGATGGATACTTCATCAATACCACAATCAGCAGCAGATGGCTACTTCATCAATACCACAATCAGCAGCAGATGGATACTTCATCAATACCACCATCAGCAGTAGATGGATACTTCATCAATACCACAATCAGCAACAGATGGATACTTCATCAATACCACAATCAGCAACAGATGGATACTTCATCAATACCACCATCAGCAGTAGATGGCTACTTCATCAATACCAACATTGATGGCTATTTCACCGAGGATATGAGACAACTTCATGAAGAATATCTAACTTGCATAAGGCACTCAGCACTCTATTTCAACAAAAAATAACTCAACAATTCTTTGTTGCAACCAATGCTGCACATGCCAATGCCTATGCAAATAATAGTGCGATTCATACATAATTATTAATTAGCTGGCTAAAATGTTAACAATATTATTATACAAGGTAGGTCTAAACAACAAGATGTACCTCGGTGACAGTCACGGGATAAAATCAACGTCTCTAATACATTCAGATAATTTATTTTAAACCTATAATTAGGCATATAGTCCCGCCATGTTAAAGCGTTAATTCAAAACCCACTGCAAATAGTACTGCAATAGATAGAAGAAAATATATTTTTTAAACGAAAATGTAATATTTCATCTTGGTGTGATGGTGATCATGTGATATCAGATTCAACAGCTGCGAGTAGGACAGTTGGTGCTATTGGGGTTATATATATCATTGTTTTTCTATCTATTTTCTATTAAATATATTTCAGTGAAACAAAACATTTAACTATTGGCTTCGTCAGCACGGCCCTGTCACAAGAAAGATTGACTTACACCATTACCACTGTTTACAAATTGGTGGATACAGCAATCGTCTCAGCTGGTCGGCGACGAAGATATATTGAGGAGGACAAGCAGGTTCTTGTTAATAGTGAACTGCGTCCTTACGGCGAAACTCACACAAGACAGAGGCGTGATCTGTTGGAAGCTGCTGAATACCCACAAGGTAAAACAATTTCCATTTGGGAGGGAGGGGGAAATCCCGGGGGAAATGAACCACGAGAGTAGTAGGTTTGGTAGGTTTAGACCCTCCTGCATCATACAGGAACGACCTGCACTGCACAACATATACATAAAAAGCATATAAAATGTAAGGATAAACATCCATTGTAAATGGTCCTGCATGTTCAATGATATTTCTTTTTTAGAGAAGCCCCGAGGAAAAAAATATATTGACTCTTTTTAACAGACGACTGAAGAAAACACAGTCTACTTCCTACCGGTAAACCCTATACTTCTTCGATAGGTATACATTGTATGTAAGGTATGATTTCCATTGGAATGGTCGATGTCGACGTTAATACATGTGCAGTGCATGAGCGCCGAGAACAGAAACACAAGTAACGGTCAAAATATAGTGACGTTTTGTGGGCTAATTTTTCGCAGCGTCTTCCGAAGCAGGTACAATTTCCAGCAGCGTCTGCCACTGCGGTAGACGTCGATAAGACGAACAAAACCCAAACAAAGCATATCATTTGAGCTGAAACAACCGAAAGTCGCAGCGGCCAACTGAAATTGGGCAGACAATAGACTACCCCGTAGTCCACTTGCCCATTGTGCATACTCTGGATATTGTATTTAAGCTTAAAACTCTGATTTAATTAATGTGTGCACAATTGATAAATTTTCACATCTGATCTTTTCAGTCGCCCTACTCCCTCTCTTTGTTAGCTTCCCAAGTAGACTACTGACTTTGCCTTGCGGTTAAGATTTTTTAACACGGGGCTCTATGGAGAGTTAGGTCTGGCCTAACTAAAATTGGCCATGATGTAATGCATCTTTAAATGGATCTGCCTTGTGATTGGTCGCCCATATCTTGCTATGGTTTAAATCTTCTGGGCCCGCGCCATTACCATTAACTACACCGTACACAACTGTCTGTGGTATTTGCGGCGCTTTTGTGTTGACGCGAAAGTTAATCTCTCATCAAACATCTATAGAGCGGATAGCGCGTCTTGTACTATACCATGCCATAGTACTTGTGGTTAATGGACTGATAAACAAGTATGCTTGACAGTGTGTTTTTAGAGAGCAAAGTCCAGGGGGTAAAGTTCTGCTTACAATTCAAAGTCCATAGTCGAATTTTCGGGGTTCGCTATCAATAAACTGGTAGATTCCAAATCAGAATTGTTCAGTATTAAAGTGAGCCATTATAATTATGCAAGATAATGTTGCATTCGATTACTTTTATTGTCACTAATCATCTGATATTTTTAACTCTTTATGACCATTTTACTATTGAATACTTTAATTTTAATAAACATCCGTATAATTTTGAGTTCAACGAAATGGGTTCATCATGACTAATAATAACATATTTTTAATAAAATTCGACTATGGCATAGTCTAGACAGACAACAGAAAACGTGATGTCTAACGCAACGTTAAAAACGTCGGGACTATATTAAATCTGAAGTATAGTCCCACGTTTTTGCGGGCGTCTCTAACGACTATGTTGAGCTAAAATACTACTTACTTGACTTTTGCCGTTGCGACAGACATCGCGTTTTCGATTCTTCGCAGCGATTTTCAGAGATCCACTATGACTTTCTCTAGCTTTGTTTGCGGCTTTGTTCGAGTTCGCTCTATGGACGTCGGCTGCAGCGGAGGACGATGCCGAAAACGAGAAAATGAAGACGGAAAACGGGAAGACGTCGGAGGAAATTTACCTATTGCACGGAGAGCAGGGGCGTATCAAGAGCCTCGTGGGCCCATGGCCCAAGGAGCAGTGCGGGCCATCTTAACACCTGTATCAGTCCTTATTTCATTTTGATCGCGGCCCCTGAAGCCTCGGGGTCCATGGACTTCGTCCACCCTGCCCACCCGCTTGCTACACCCCTGGAGGAGAGCCTCGATCTGATAGCATACTGATGGGAATTGAACAGTCATAAAACAAAATGTACTTTTAATGTGACTTGATTCTTAACGGAAAAAAGTAATAAATCAAGTGATTTGATTTTAATAGCAATACATAGTCTTCCATTTTTTTTAATCTAAATTTATTTTCATTTTTATTTAATTTCAGGTCATTCAGTGATGCTAGACTTCGTAGGCTGTCCACCAAGATCAACCTTCAACCCTAACACTCTGGATTGCGACTGCCCAGATGGCGAGATCTATAGTTCCCAAGTCTATGATTGCTACCCACCATCAACCGGTAAAGAACCTGCTACCGACATACCTCATGTGGAGATCGAAGAGAAGTCTGATGATGGTATTGAAAAGGAAAGCTCTGCTGAACCGATTCACGTTTGTTTTGCTCTACATGGCATTATTCTACTTGCTGTTTATTGCTTCGCTTATTGAGGTGATGACGCGACGAAATTGAGAGTATTATGAAGCATGTAGTATAAATAAATCACAAAGCAACTCTACGTTTTGGTTTTGACCGGTCCTCGTTTTATTTATTAATGTGTTCGTTCTTTCTCTAGTTCTTCCTCTTTCCTATTACTACAACAATAAAAAACATCGAGCTAAAACTAGTTGATCACTAACGACCACTTCAGTTTGTAATTTAGTTTTAGTATCTTAAGAAATTACTTTGTTTTAAGAGTATAGATACTTTTGGTGCGCAGTATACTAAGTGGTCATGCTGAACATTATTTTAACACATTCTTTTAATCACTTTAATTTACAACCTGCGATTGTTGTTTTCATCACGTTATTGATTGCAGGTAAGTTAAGGTAACACAAATTTATATGCATGCGCACAATTCCTTTTTTAATAGATACTGATTTTATTTAAGATATCAACAAGTTCTTTGGACCAGAAAAACTTTAACAAATGGATTTTTTTGTGTGTGATGAGTATTTTACACCCACACCAGTGACAAACAAACCAGTGAACATTTCTCCATACACCATAATCAGATAATGTGAATAACATGGAAATTATTGCAAGCCATCGGGGCATTACTTGTGAAAACATGTTGTTGAGGTTTTTCGCAATTAATGCACGTTATGAAGACGACCAATAGGAATGTAGGTTTTGGCAATGTATTGCTTTAAATAAGCAACATGTTGTAAAGACAATTGCAACCAATAGGAACTTGGGTTTGGGCCCCGGGTTTGGGCAATGCGTTGATTTAAAGTTGCGTGTTGTAACTACATTATTGCACCCAATAGGAATAAGATGTTTTGGCAATGCGTTACTTTAAAAACAGCGTGTTGCAACCAATATGAATGAGGGGTTTTGACAATGCGTTGCTTTCAATAAGCTGCATGTTGTACATTTGCAAGCAATAGAAATAGGGGTTATTGGCAATGCGCGTTGCTTTCAATAAGCAACGTGTTGCAATTACAATTGCAACCAATATGAATGAGGGGTTTGGACAATGCGTTGCTTTCTATAAGCAGCGTGTTGTAAATTTGCAAGCAATAGAAATAGGGATTATTGGCAATGCGCGTTGCTTTTAATAACCAACGTGTTGAAAGGTCAATTACAACCAATATGAATGAGGGGTTTGGACAATGCGTTGTTTTCTATATAAGCAGCGTGTTGTAAATTTGCAACCAATAGAAACGGGGGTTATTGGCAATGCATTGCTTCAATAAGTAGCTTGTTGTAATGACAGTTACAACCAATAGAAATGGGGGAGGGTTAGCAATGTTTTAATAGCATTGCTTTAATTAAAAGCTAGAATAAGCAGTGTGTTGTAAAAACAATTGCAACCAATAAGAATGGAGATTTAGGCAATTCAATTCATTGTTTTTAATAAGCAGCGTATTGTAAAGACAATTGCAACCGATACGAACATCTAGGGGTGTTGGCAAATTATGCATTGCTTTGTGTTGCAATGACCATGATGACAATTACAACCAATAGGAATGAGGGGCTTTGGCATTGCGTTGCTTTCAATAACCAGCGTGTTGTAAAACTAATACAATTGCAACCAATAAAAATAAACAGCACGCTTAGAAAGACAATGGCAACCAAATGAACCAACGCGTTGCTTTCAATAAGCAGCGTGTTGTAAATTTGCAACCAATAGAAATGTGGTTTTAGCAATGCATTTAATAAAAGTTGTCAAGACACTTGCAATTACAAATCTGAATGGAGGTTTTGGCAATGTATTGCATTCAATAAGCAGCGTGTTGTAAATATAAATACAATTCATTGCAACCAATAGAAACGTAGTTTCAGCAATACATTGCTTTAATAAAAGCTAAAATAAGCAGCGTGTTGTAAAAACAATTGCAACCAATAAGGGAGATTTTGGCAATTCAATTCATTGTGTTCAATCTGAGATACTAGTCTCGGGTTCAATAAGCATCGTGTTGTAAAGACCCCGGTAAAGACACTTGCAACAAATCGGAATGGAGGTTTTGGCAATATATTACTTTCAATAATCAGCGTGGTGTGAACTGCAACCAATAGAAATGTTGTTTCAGCAATATATTGCTTTAATAAAAGCTAAAATAAGCACGTGTTGTAAAAACAATTGCAGCCAATAAGAATGTAGATGTTGGCAATTCAATTCATTGTTTTTAATAAGCGTATTGTAAAGACAATTGCAACGGATAGGAATATCTATGGGTTTTGGTAATGCATTGCTTTAAGGGATGGGTTTATATGTGTGTAAATGGAGGAGAAATGGGAGGATTTTGGCATGTTTGCTGTGATTGTTTGCCTAGCAATATTGATCACAAGTACACAATTGATGGTGCATATCAAGGACCAAACTCTATAGTTTTATATTTGAGCACGATCACTTCTGTAAGGTCATGGGAAATTATGTAAATCGGCTTTTATATTTGATGTTGCATATCGGCTCACGCACTTTATTTTTGTACCCAGTATTTCACAAAGTCCCTGTACTCTGATGACCCTATGACTTTTTGCTGGTATGTTGAGCACTTTAAACAATTAATTATAGTACTTACCTCCTACTTTAGGAACATGCGTATGTCTTAATGTATGTCGACCATGTCAACAACCCAGTGTAGTTTTACATGGTTGGAAAAGTCTATTTCCTTTCGCTATTTTGCCAATCATAATTCATAAATTGTCCAACTTTTTTGACAAAAAGAGTTTTACAACTATTCCGCCAGCAAGGAAACACAAATTTATGTGTATCCAGTGCGTCCTTTACGTTTAAATAGTTCAGTTTATTGTCAAGTTGTGCCTCTATACGCCATATTTACGGAATTGATGATACGAGCTGATACGGAATTTTTGAACCCAAATTTCTTGAAATATACATTACCTTTTTAACTTCTCGCCACGAAATTGGATTCATAAGAAGGTCAAATACAAGCCTTCCATTATGGCTGGTATCATCATCTCGATTGGTGTCTTGTGTTAGTATTATTCCATATTTTGCTGGTAGAAGTTCAATGAAACCCTCCATAATTCACGACTACTGTCACTTGTGTTATAAACTCGATGTGTTTACTATATTGTCGCTCGGGTCCGCGACTAATCGCAGGGACCAGTCTATCATTAGCTATTCTATACACTTTTCAATAGCCTTATTGTGATGTGTGGGAGTTTTAAAAGCCGAGCCATGAACAAAATATAATGCGAGCACCCGGGGGCATCAACTTTAGAGGTGACGGTATGTGCCTGTCAATATATGCCCCTCTTTGAAGCCGACTATACCCGATGACCAGGCACCTTCAGTTTTCAAAATATTATACCCAATGACCCCTTTTTCATTTTGATTGTACATAATTGACCCTTTTTTTATAAAAAAAACCCAACGTTTTGTACTGAGATGCGCTTAATTCGCGACGCTTGTACAAAATGTAGGCACATATACCCATCAATTCTAAAGTTGAGTGCCCCAAGGAGAGCGCATACTGCGGGCCAATGAACAATGAGATAGTGGCTTTTCTGATATCACTTTGAGGAACTGTTGAAGTATAAATCAGCCAACGAGTAGGTGTGTCCAAATTGCACATCTTGAATTGAGACCAAGACATGCTGTTATTTCAATTGTTATATCGTTCCGGTTGGTTTATTACCTACCATTGCCTACGAGATGCAGTTCTAAGGTGACAGAGGGACAGGTCTGCAATTCGATTCCACAACCATTCATACCTTTCATCTGTTTTATTGTATTATCGTGCGAATTGCTCCGTGGTACCTTACGGGTACCTGAATTTTATTTGAATGAAGATGACTCTGTCATGCTCGACGTCATATTGCATAATTTCTATACAGTATATGCAATAAACCAACCAGAACAGTATAACAATTGAAATAATAGGCAGTTCTAAGATAGGTTAAGAAGAATATAACGTCATTCTGTATTATTATTCAAGGTTGTAACGTGTGTCTATGCTGTCATGTAGGCCTACCTGGCAACAGACACGCCCCCGGTACAAACAGATGAAATTTGTAGAAAAGCGTGATTATGACAAAAAACATTAAAAAATGATACTTTGAGGTATTGTTTTTTTAATTTTTGTATGGCAGATCATACATACACATGTGCTGAGGTCAAAAAGGTAAAAATTTTGTTTTTGACCCCTGACTCACCTGTCATTCCAAACAACCCCTTAATAAGCAGCGTGTTGCAATGACAATTGCATCAAATAGGAATGAGAGACTTTGGCATTGCGTTGCTTTCAGTAAGCAGCGTGTTGAAAATGCAATTGCAACCAAATAGGAATAAACAGCACAATGGCAACATGCGTTGTTTTTAATAGCAGTGTGTTGTAAATTTGCAACCAATAGAAATGTGGTTTCGGCAATGTATTGTTTTTAAAACCAAAGTTAGAAAGCAGAGTCAATTACAAATCTGAATGGTGGTTTTGGCAATGTATTGCTTTCAATAAGCAGCGTGTTGTAAATATAAATACAATTCATTGCAACCAATAATGTAGTTTCAGCAATACATTGCTTTAATAAAAGCTAAAATAAGCAGCGTGTTGTAAAGACAATAAAATTATTGCAATCAATAAGAATGGAGATGTTGGCAATTCAGTTCATTGTTTTAATAAGGAACATGTTGTAAATGCAATTGCAACCGATATGAATATCTAGGGGCTTTGGCAATTGCTTTAATAAGCAGTGTTGTAAGGACAATTACAACCAATAGGAATTGGGGTTTAGGCAATGTGTTGCTTTTGTACTGATAATAACCAGCGTGTTGTAATGATAATTCCCGGGTGATAATTACAACCGATACGAATGAGGGGTATTGGCAATGCGTTGCTTTCAATAAGACAACAAAATTATAATGAAGGTTTTTGGCAATGTATTCTTAAATAAGCAGCGTTAATGTAAAGTCAACACAAGCCTCTTTGTTTTTTAATAAGCAACATGTTAATTTTAATATACATTATGTCGTAAAAACCTTGGTATATTAAATTGAAAGCACTGCATCATTTTTATTGCAATATCTTGAATACTGAAGTAAACAAGGTAATTGCCAAACCCTTCATTTCTATTGGTTGGCTTTACGAGTTGCTCACTAAAAGCATTCAGTTATCGCACGATGTATTCATGTATCTTATGGTCCAGATATGGCAACTGCCCAGCAAACACAAAACGTTTTTGACATCATTCGCAAAAGGTTATAAAAGGTTGTCAGAAAATGTTTAAATGTCGGGTTATATAAAGGGTATATTAAGGGTATAAAACGTTTTCATAACATAAAAAACATTTTTTGATAATCTATTGCCCAGCAAACACAAAATGTTTTACAGAAAACGTTTAAATGTCGGGTTATATAAAGGGTAAAAACGTTTTAATAACATTCCAAAAACATTTTTGAAAACTTGATACAAAACATTCTAAACAGAATGTTATTTTGGGGCTGAAAAATATTTTGCGAAAAACGTTTGCCCAAAATATTTGCAATAACGTTTTAAAAACGTTTTCATGACCTTTATATAACCCGACATTTAAATGTTATTAAAACGTTTTGAAAAAACATTTTAAGAACATTTCTGTTTTTGCTGGGTGTAAAATAGCTTACAATAACATTTTGAAAACATTGTTGTAGTGTGTTCTCATACAAAACGTTTTAAAACGTTTTCATGACCTTTATATAACCCAACATTTTAATGTTATTAAAACGTTTTTACCTAAACCAAAAGCCAATATATAACTTATTTAAAACGTTTTTAAAACTTTTGTGTTTGCTGGGTGCATTCATTTACTGGTTTGATTGTCAATGGTGTGTTATTATGTGGGTTCCGGTTGCTCCAAAAAGAAATGTATTCTCAGCTCATTAGAGAGAAGAAACAAATCTGAATTGTTTAAAATAGTATGGAATTCATTCCTATGTGGAAGTCTTTCAAGAAATTTTACAAACTTTCTATTAGTGTACAGATCTGATATCCTCAATTGAAGCATCTATTTTTTTGAAAATGGCCAGTATAATTATATTAAACATATATTTGTATAGATATAAATATATTAAAATAATACATGCAAAACAAACGGATTGTTACATGTTGACTTATTACCAGTATTTCATGTTAAGATATAGAAAACGTAATTTTGAACTGCAGATCATCCTCATCTGCACATGTAATGGTGCAAATGGACAGAAAACGTAATATTTTTTTTTTTGTAATATTTGCAATTTAATCCTCAACCAATCAATGCCAAGAGTTAAATTTAGCAATTTTGTTGTATCTATGGGTCATCATTTCTTGAGAAATTGGCATATTGATGGGTCCCCTTTCAAATTCTCAGCGGCACACCCCAACCTAAACCAAACTTGAGTAGGCATACCCCTGGGAAATAAGCTCACTCAAGTCATTTAATTAGGCACTGCGTCGATCGAATTCGGTATGAGCGAAATTGTGAGCTACACCTTTTCACTTTAAGTGGTCTTTTTTAAAAAAAACCTGGAATTATGGAAACTTTTACGCCTCCTAAGCCAAGACTTGATGAATTCAACTGCGAGGTCAAATTTGGGCAAAAATGCTCATTTTTTGAGAAAATCCCCCCAAAACCGGGTTTTTGGCCCAAATTTTTTTTGACAACGCAACAAAAAATATTTTCATTAATTTTAAAAATCTTGATAAAAATATAATATATATCTAGGACTCGGTTTTGGTTTTTTGATCAACTTCACCAAAAAAGTTTGAAATTTGGTCGAAACTCGGGCTTTTAATGATTTTGGGGCAAAATTTCATTTTTGACCATTTTTGGTCCAAATTTCTCAAAGTTGGTCAAAACAATAAAGGGGCCTAGATATTTTTATCAAGTTTTCAAAAATTATTTTTTTTTCTTATTTTTTTATCTTTTTTCCCAAATTTGACCTCTCTTTTGTTTTCATCAAGTCTTTGCTAATTATATGTATACATTAATATACTTTAGACTAGCCTTGTTCAAGGTCTAAGATTTCCTCCCTGCTTGAACTATTTTCGGGATCGCGAAGTCAGTGAGTCTACGAACCGCCAAAACGAACGAATGAATTGAAGCCCAAGTTTGATTTTCAGCATACGCACGGTCAATAATAGCCGTAATCTGTGGCCCTCACCTGCTCACTGACTTCGCGAGCCCGAAAATAGTTCAAGCAGGGAGGAAATCTTAGAAGGCCTTGAATAAGGCTAACTTTAGACCAACAATTTAGCAGTTTAGCCCGAAAGTTTCCGTAATTCCAGGGTTAAGACCACCCTTAAAATAAATTTTCTCGGCCATATAAAAAGCAATAATTTTTGTTCTTTATATCGATATAGGCCTAAACATGTCACAAATAATTGGAGATATAAATGCTTGAAAAAAATATATGCGGCTATTTCCTGTGGTTCCAATTATGACATACAGGGGTAAATATAACTGGCACATTAATTGCGAACTGTAGCTGGGTCCCATCCCATATAAAATGTGAAATGAATTTTATACCGTATTCCATCACCCGTGTAACACGTATAGACAAACAAATGATGCAAGTTTTCAACAATGATGCAAGTTTTCAAACAGTTGCCATCAGGATTTGCGTAGAAAACAATAAGCTAGGTTAAATTCAAAAAATGTCCGTGGTCAACAGGGGTCAAATTTCATACATCAGGGTTCAAATCTCAAAATTGTTCCGATTTTGTCAAAAAAAGTATTCCTCTGGTCATAACGATTCATAAAAAGTATAGTTTGACCTATCTATAACATCCTGTTTATAAAACCAAAATTTTGGCCACACAGGGATCAAAAACTAAAGTGCTCCGATTTCAATAAAAAAAAGGTCTCAAATTGCAAAGTCAAATAAGGAAATAGTTCTCACCATCTAGGACGTTTCGTTACCTAGGAAACATCGCAAAATAGGTCATGATCATTACAATAATGCCAAATTGGCTGCAATGGGGGTTGACCTTCATTGTTGGATTCCGACAAAACATTCTAGACGGTACAAACTATTCCTTATTTGACTTAATTTTACATTAATAATTTGAGACCATTTTCATTGAAATCGAAACACTTGTTTTTAACTCCTGTGTAGATACATTCACTTATAACTCAAGAACAGTGCGCAATAGATATGTCAAACTATACTTTTTCTGAATCGTTATGAATGATGAATATTTTAGTGTCGTTTTTGAAAAAATCTGAGCAATTTTGAAATTTAAACCATGTAGTATGAAATTTGACCCCATGTGACATTTTTCAACATAGTGCTCTATTGTTTTCTACCCATTAATTCTGATCTAAAGACATCGATTGGAAGTTGATTTCTGAAGTTGCACAATAGCCCCTGCTTCTAACACAACTATAAGCCTTGCAAGATTTAGGTTGCTGCACCTTGGATTAGGGCTACTAACTAATAGCCTAGCTTCTACAACTTGATGTTCAAAATAAAACAAAGAACCAATTTTTATTGAAATAATGGCAAAGTATTGCCAGTAACTTTTTATTTTTTCAAGAGCACATGTTCATAATACATCTATAGATATACATATTCAAAAAACCCAAACAAGTCAATGAATACATTTAAAAGGTTTTCATGCGGTGCACATTTTTGTTTCTTTTGAAATAAACACCATAATATACTTGATATAAAAAGTATCAAACTATGCAGGTATCACAAGCATTTTTAAGTTCAAAGTTCACCTGCATCACTCCCTTGAAAGCTCTTCTAAACATCAGGAGAGCATTATTATGTAGGTAACATCCAATGAGCTATTGCAGTTGAATTACATACACCCCCTATGGAAGACATGACATTAATCTCCACTACAGGGGGTGCAGATTTCAAATGGAGTCACCCATTCAGAATTCACGCTCCCTGTGTGGGAGATGTTGTCTTACAACAAGGGGTTGTATAATCTATTTCAACTGTATTAGCTCAAACTTCAGTCACAGCCTGCAAGTTGGTCACCGCCTGCAAATTGGTCACGGCCTGCAAGTTGGTTTGACTTGCAGTTTAAATTTCCCCGGATGTAGATCGGGTGGTTAAACCAATTAACTTGAATACTAAGTAGCTGTTGATAATACTTGTGTACAGGCACATCCAGACACTTCTACATTCCATGGTCTGAAGTTATTACTTGAAAAGACTTCAATAAATTGGTAGCATTTCTTAGCAGACAAAAACCTATAATATAAAGCTCTGTCCTCCACTTGTTAACACCTTGTTGAACAAAAAGTTGTGTGACCCACTGGATGTGAAAAGTCTTTTTTTAATCACTCACAGTACTGTAGATTGTTCCAATTCATCCATGAGTATGCCTTCACACACAAATATTTAAATTACTGTTTTATTCAGAATTTAAATGTTTAAATAAATTTGGGTGGAAATTAAGAAGTTGCGAATGCAAAACAATTGTATTATTGCCCCGTTACGTTTTCTCCAAATGAGTGGCTCTCGGCATGAGTCAACAGTCTGTTAAATTTGAGATTATAATAGTATATATGCTAAAATAGATATTGTTCAGGCTTGCCTGTTTGTGACAAATAATAGAAAATTTGACCGCCACTTTCTTGAAGTAAATATTATGGTTACACTTACGTACTGTGCACAAAAAAAGTATCTGATTAATGGAGAATTTTGTTCTGTGGTATTTTGATACCTCCTTTGCATGATATCACTATTTCCCCAACTATAGCAATTTGACTAAAGAGAGCTTTTCAAAAGTGACAAAAACTTACATTGACTTTTCCCTCGAATCACACAGATATTGAACACAGTGGACTGAGCGTTCATCTGTTAGGCTGGAATGAGGCCGTAACAAATGCAGCGGAAATCACCTTGATGGATGAAATATCCAAATTTGTCACTTTTGAAACTCTGGTCTTTTGTCATTCAAATGCTTATAGCTCAGTGGAATAGAATCACATCGCGCGAACGATGTATCAAAGTACACAGAACAAAATAATTCATCTATGGACTACTTTATTTTGCAATTTAATTCCAATATTGTTAAGAAATGGCTTTTATGTTTGGATACTTTTTGTGTGCAGTACTGTTAGTTAAAGGTGGGTGGTCCAACATTATGGCTACCACTATCATACTTAAAATGTTGATAATATAATCCTTCTTGAGATGCCAAAATCTCAATTTTGATATGATGAAATGTGTGATCGCGACTGTCGATTGGGTCAACCACCTTTAAGTTTTTAATATAGCATAATTCTGTTTCAATTTATATCATGTTTCAATTTGTAACTTCATAATTTCCACTCATTCATAAATCTTTAACAATGACATTAACGAGGTTTCAAGCTACAGCTAAAACAAATCTACCATAGGACTAACATGTTGGAGTTCTAATGGGTTTGGTTTTATTTTACAATTTTTTTTTGGCAAAGGTGCTGTATAAAAATGGTTGTTGTTACTGTTAATATTTGGAATAATTCTGGTATACCCTGCGCACAAGTATACCCTAACCCTTACCCCAACCTTAAAAAATAGGGTGCGCAAGGTAAACCAGAATTGTATTGAAAACAAAGGGTGCACAGGGTAAACCAGAATTGTACCTATTATTTATGGACTTACGGTGTGTCATAAATGTTAGTAAAGAGGTGGGAGAATAATTGCCCTCTTAGACTAATGTCCCTTTATGCCCACGTTGTCAGGGTAAAAACCAAAAGATTGATGAAGTCCTATAAACCGTACTAGATTTGTATCATAGCTGACCCCCTCCTCCATCTGTTAAAAAAATATTGGAGGGGCAATGTTTTTGAGCATAAGAGAAATGTTATCAACATTTTCAACCCAAACTTAACCAGGTTCATTCATAGGACTTTGCAGACCTTTTGATTTAACTCCATGTAAGCCACTCCCCCTCCATTTTTTAGCTTTTAGGCTTTTTTTACAAAAGAATTCCAAGTTCATGGGATAAATTGTCAAAAATGCATACACAAAGACAGGAAAGAACTGATTAACCCACCCAATATGAACTTTGGACATATTAAATTTAAATTAAAGTGCCAGCACAAAACCCAGAAAAAAATATACCATTATGTTGACACAGGAATTAAAGCTGTAACCTCCTGCATACCAGGTAGATATCCTAACCACTTGACAATCAGCTTTCTCTCATAAATAGGACTGAAACACATTCACGACATAAACACAATATAAAAAAAACACTGGTTCACAAGATCAATATTGTTGATGCCTACATACAGTCTAGAAATAGTAAATGAATGAACACAGCAAGACGAATGCCTGCGCTCCCAACATATCCATGACAACACCCCACAGCAGCTGCAGACACATGCAATATGCAAATGTTTGAAATGGCACATTGCGTCAATGTGTTCATTCATTTGCCATTCTCACTGTAATCACACTCTAGCATCAACTTTAGAAAGTTGCTAATAGAGTTACGCATCATGAACAGGGCAGGATTTACCATCGAAGCAAATGGGCCCAAGTCCAAGACAATTTTCATTTTGAGCTAAAATATTCTGAAATTGAAATTTTTTTGTGCCCAAATGGCCTATAGTTTGATCAGCTTGTAATCGGCGGGCCTTATTACATTGCGGATTAATATAAATATATTTTATTTCGAAAATTGTCTTGTAACATCTCACCAGAAGTATCACAAATTATTAATTCAAATCCTATACTTAAATTAACACACACAATATAGACTGGACAGGTCTATTATATCACTCTTAATGTGGGTCTACTTTTCAGTATAGTGGTAAAGCCCAACAATTCCCGCCAATTATGAGCTGATCAAACTAGTAAAATCGGAACAAACATCCTCATCCCCTCTAAATTTTAATGCATCCGCTGCCAATGTCGAGCTTCTGCGTAAACCAAAACTTGGCCTACTTGAATGCACATGTCTTCTTTACGTTGAGTTTGGGGCCACCAAATTTTGGCCTGGCCCAGGGCCCCTCAAAAAAGTAAATCAGGCCCTGATCATGAACCAGAACAATTAAGCACACCCGTAAAGGGGCAGTGTGGAAAACCTACACACATACATAGGAATTCAAGTTGTAAATTCATCCAGACCATCTCATTTAACTGCTCAATACTAACATTCGTTTACATAATTTCTCGTTCCGCTCTAATTAAATGTATCCCCATGAAGAATATCCAATTTGTTAAAAATAAGGTTTCCCAATGCACTTTAAGTTTACAAGGTGGAACATAACATATGACATACTACCAAAGATTCTGGAGAACTAATATCATAATACGTGACACGATCTGGTCCATGGGGGCCAAAGGCGGCAAATTTGAAACTGAGATAAAGGTAAAAATATGGAGTTAAAAAACAATAAAATACATAAGCAAATAGACATCAAAAAACTTTATAACTTTAGTACCAAGAATGCTAGGCCTTTGGCGTTTTCAGTAAATGATAGCCCATTGTATGTATAATGTAATAATTACAGTAACTCAATTTTAAAAAATGCCTTCTTTGGCCCCCATGGGTCAGATCGTGTCACATATGCTATAGGATATGCTACTTGTTTGTGCAGATGAAGTCGGTCAGATGGTCCCCTGTCTCTCAAGACTGAGTATTGTATAGCATAATTGCCTTTTAATCCTAATATGTAATCAAAATCTGGAACCAATAATGACCGAGCATAGCAAGTGTCAATCAAAGGCTATCTGAAATTCCTAAAACAGAAACAAGTCTCACTATTGAAGCAATATGCAAGTATTGTCATCCAGAGGCGTACCGACCAGTTGGGACTTCCCCCCCCCCAAATTGCTGGAACAAAATTGACCAAAAGTTGTATTGTGTATTTTCCTTTGGTTTTAAGACCACAATGGTCCTGGTTTTGGTCCATTTATCATTAAAATACCATTTGTTTTGGTACACATTTGTCCCACTTAAGTTATTTTACTAGTGGGTGAGTGGTACAATTTGGAAACCCCCCCCCCCCGGTGGCCTGGTACGCCAATGTTGCCATATGCACATGTACATAAATTTTACGCTAAAAACTTCCCAGCTGCCAGTGAAGTGACTGCACTCTTTGTACAAGAATCACAGCCCTCATATTACACTTTACTGCTGTTGCCGATTGAAGTCAGTGATGTCACAACGAGTCGGGTTTCAAATCAGTGACATCCAAGCAAGTTCAAAATCGTTATCTCAAAGTGCTGTCATACACATAATTTGTACACATTTAAATACACCATATCGATTCACATGCAAAATAGGTGCGTTGGCATCATGGTTCCAAACACAGATAGCTTAAACCAGTAGACCTAGTAATGATCGATTTCGACATCACTATATGACAGTGAATGAAAACCTTCTCAACAACTCTTCTTACACCTTTGTACAGAAGCCAAACTTTGTAAAATCGGTGATGAATCCACACTTCTCCAGTGACGCAAAGCAAGTTAACGGAAGCGTGCATACCTGTTACGTGTGAGCACATAAAATTTGTCATGCTTGGAATGCGGTTTACATGTGGGAGAGATAGCAGCTAAACATTGCCGTTTTATTTTGTAGTTTCATTGATCAGTGATATTAACAGAGAAATCACCGATCTTCTTGTAGGCCTTAGGTTGAGTGGCAATGACTAACTGCACATTCCTCATGAAATAATCATGTGAATTAGACGATCTTTAGCTTGTTTCGTTGTTGAAAGGGGTTCAATCATGTTTCACCATTGTTCATTACCATTTAACAACTCGCATCCAGCACGTCTGCATGGTTTACTTGCGAAGTAACAACACGTGGACGTATCGTTGTTAAATGGTGAAGAACAATGGCATGAGAATGGCTTTTTGAAAACTGCCTGAAATAGCATGTGAATTTGGCCTTAAAAGGCCCAAAACTGGCTGAAAACAAAATTGCCATGTGTAAATTTGGACAACAAATCTGCCTGAATTCAGGCAAAAGCCTGAAAATTCTCATGCCTAAAAATATGAAGGAAGTATACACAACTCCCAGGTGTTATGGAGACGAGTGGAGAAACATCACAGACATCCTACCACAGTTGATCATTTAGCATTTTGCATAGCAAAGGCATGCACACAGTAAATCTGTCCAACTGTTTGTGATCCTATCTATTCCAATCCTAAAGCCCAATTGATACCTTGTACAATCATAACAATTACGGGTTGCCAAGCAACAAGGTATCTTATCCAATCCAAAAGTTGACCAAACAAGACGTGTGGTTTTTCCCATCTGATTGAGATAGTATTAAGGAAAATAATTATATATATATTTAGACAAATTATAAATAAAAATTGTGTAGTTATACAAATAATGTGGTCACCCCAGCAACAAAATGTTTTACAGAAATGTGTAAATGTCAGTTTATATAAACAGTATAATGTTTTAATAATATTCAAAAACATTTTTCACAACTTGCTGCTTAACATTAACATAATTTTATTGAAGTGTTGATGAAATAAAATAACAGGTCAAATCAAATCAAATCAAATCAAATCAAATCAAATCAAATCAAATCAAATCAAATCAAATATTTTGCAAAAATGTTTTCGAATGTTTTTTCATATAAATTATTTTAAATACAGATTACAGATTAGCTTGACCAAGTGGTCAAATTTGACTATGAATATGACTTTAAAAACCAAACAAACAGGTTATCGTCAAACAAAAGCATAAAAGTACAAAATTTATACTATAAAATAAAAATACTTTCTCGGACAAGTAGATTGAAAAACACTTCCGGGTTATATACATAATATACATGATGACCTTTATAATAACCCAACATTTTTTTATTAAAACGTTTTGACCAAGACCAAAACATGTAAATAACACATTTATAACATTGTAAAAACATTTTTGCTGTCACCCTGGGTATTTTTGAAGAGTTCTGGTGCAACAATGTGATACCTTCCATGCCCCGCCTCACATCATTTTTATCAATATGGTTATTGATAGCATTATTTTATATTTTATTTGAATAGCACCAAAAACATAATATGTGTGTCCACACACATACCCTCTTTCTAAGGATACACCTGACCAACCATATTTCTCCCAACTGTAATTAACAAAATTTAAACATGGACGAGATTCTTAATAATGAAAAAACATGACAATATTCCTGCCATTTACAGGGTCCTTGCTGTGTACAGAAGTTCAATTACATTATTTTGGTGCAATGGTTTTTAGGTTTTTTACTTAGGTCCTCTTTCTGTCAGGTTCTTTCTTCTATCAATCATATGAGCCATCGTAGCCATATTTTTGTTGTTTTTATAATTTGGTGCAGTCTTTTTACCATCAAAAGAAAATATCCAAGACATAGTTTTGTATCAGTTTGATACATTCTAGGTGTCTGGTTAAAGTGAAAAGCTAATAACTTAAAAGCTTTTTGATGGCCCCAATTCCTAAATAATAAAACCTACAGTGAAATTCTAGGCTCTGCCAGTTAAGTGAAAAGCTATAAACTTAAAAGCTTCTTGATAGACCTTTAAATAGAACCAATTTTGAAGCACAATATTGATAATGTACATTACCCAGAAAAGACTTTTGAAAACACTTTCTTTTATTTTTGAGGATACAGGCTAGTATAAATTGAGAAGCAAAGTGAAAAGGAAGTCAGCAACAGCAGATTTGAATACAAATTTTGTGGGTTCAAGTGATTCAAATGCTTCCAATTCTAGACAGAGGGCGACAATTGACTCCTTGCATACATCTTGCTCCCTTCAAATGCATGCACAAAAAGTGCACAATTACAGACACGCAATACATACTTTAGGGTAGATAGAACCTTGTATTGAGATGACTGTGAAAGGGTCAATAGGTATTACTCCCAATTATTAAAGTTTAGAATTTACATTCTTTTATATGCAGATGATATCAAAACTGCTGCTTTTTTTCTCCTCTAAATAAATTATTATATGCACTGCATTTGTTAAATATGAGCTCACTGGCTTTTCATGGAATGTATCAAAATCAGGGATCCTACATTTTCAGGAATTCAACAAATAGTGCATTTCTAAATCACATGCCGCGTAGTAATAGACATCAAAATAAATTAAAAATTGGTTTTCTGAATAATTAAAAGACTGTACTGATGTTGAATGATCTTTGAATTTACACCATTTGACAGTTTTGTTTTATTTGTTTTCTGTTTAACGCGGCTGTGTACTCTAGCCATTGTTTCTTTCTCAAAATTGAGTTTTTATGATATGTTTGTACCTTGTTATGTTTTTTATAAATACAAGGAATGAAAATCCAGATTTGTAAACTCCAACTACAATATTTTAAGGATTTTATTTCACTATTCCACTCGTGTTTTAAATTGAAAAGGAAAGAAAATCTTTGTTGTTGGTACACGCGCGCAACAACTCATCGCGTTGCGTATCGCGCAATTTGTTAACGCACAAATCGCGACGCTTGTCTGCATGCTTGCGCGGCGCATCTTATGGAAACACCACGGAAGCACTGATTTCACAAAAACCTAGTGGTCAAATGGCTCCGTTTTAGCTGATAAAATGTGGGTTTTTCAAGTTCTTTCCCCGATTTAAATATCAAGTTATGAATGGATTTCGCTCAAACTTCTCAAGGGCTGTGGATTTACCCGATGTTCACGTAATATAAGTTACAAAACGAAAACTGTCGCATTCTCCTGTGAGATTCGATGAAAGTGCAAAATGTGACCACTTTTTAACTTCAACTGCCATTATTTCAATCTTCATTTTCTCGGTAAAATGACGATTTAGGTACACAATAACTCAATAAATACAGCATCTATAGGTAAGCAAATATGATCATCGTAAAAAGCATGATCGACTCAAGAAACAGTTTTCTCATTTTTTTATATTTTGGTCTATTTCCGATTTTGGGCATCATTTTGTGCAAATAGGCGTTTTTGAATTTTAAAAAGTTCATTTTGATGCCTTTTATGGTCAATATCTCAAAAAATAAGGCCAATATCAAAAAATTTAAAAAACGTTTTTGGAATGGAGCCTCAAGATTGAGCTAAAACAAAATAAAATATTTTGGAAAGAGTGTTTTTTGTTATGATGTACCTAACAAATATTGCCAAAAACTCACTTTTTGTAATTTTCTTCAAAATTGTTGTTTTTACCCCAAATCTGTATTTATATTAAGATTTATTGATGTCTTGCCTTTTGTATACTTTTATATGTTTTATGCGAATAATTACAAAGTTATTGCACTTTTACTACATGCATGTCTGAGAGTACACAGCCACCTTAAAGAAACTTTAAAATGACATGTTTAAATTTTATTTTTATCTTACTCACTTCTTATAGTTATCCCTCAGGAGTTATGTCCCAGACAAGTTGCAGCACAGGTCCACTGTCAAATATAGAAAAGCTCTATTCATAAGCCTAAAACCATAATGCTGGCCACTGTCTGATGTTTCATGTTTTCTTTAGAATCTTTCAAATTGAATCCAAACTGATGAGGTTTGTCCTCATTTCCCATATCTACCTTGCCTTATGGGAGAAAAATTAGATATTGTGTGGTAATCATTTTGTCCAGGACTAAAAAGTGTATTTCAGTCAACATAGCGATAATTGGATTACACATAATTTTTTTTTTTAAGCGCAGTGATTTATAGTGCGCCACGCACAGGCACAATGCCTAGACGTTTATCCACAAGCCTCAGCACACTTTACAGGTTGTCGCTGACCACTACGGCCCCACATCATTCCATAAACCATTTAACAACAAATCAGGGACTTCAAGAGCGCACACCCTAGACATTCCACCAATAACCATCGCAACCAGGATCAGCTCCCCGAGTTTCGTACAGGTTACAAAGAGACAATTAGCAGTAAGTTCCTTGTCCAGGGGAATTTCAAGCTAACTCAATTTTCCACAAGAGCATACTATAGGCACCGCCAGGGTTCAAACCTGCAACCTCTCGCACCATAGTCGAACACCTTAACGATTGAGCTAACTTGACTGCTAGACATAATACTTTAATGTCAAATAGTTCTCATACTTGGCCATCAAGATTGGCCAATTATCTCAATCTATTTCCCCTGGATTTTCTCTATAATTTGTATTATTATTATTTGTTCTCTTTCTGTATTTTTATTTGTTAAATTGTTTCCTCAATCCTATCCATTTTATTTTATTCTTACAGCATGGCCCAAAAATTGGCTGATGCTTCCTATGACCAGTCAATGCGGGTCCCATCATGGCGGATAAAAGCTGTTATGGTCCGTTCATACTACCACCCCATTTGCGATTTGCCATTATATATCGATTACTTTTTGCCGCAACTCAACGCAACTCGTCTAATTTCCAAGTTAAAATGTATTTAACTTTATTGCGATATCGCAATGCAGTAGTTTGCAATCGCAAAGCAACGTATCGCAAATGTGGTGGTAGTATGAACGGACCTTTAGACTGCACAAACGGATTAAAATATCAAGTACAGTGGCAAAACATAAACTGGTAAAATGTACATTTTAGTAATAAGTTCAAACAACAAATAGTAAGGATACGGGTTTTTAAACATCCGCTTGAGGTCCACCTTTTCTTTACAATATGGACAAGTCTGTTTTTTTTCCTACAATGCACCATCCACGTATGCAGAATTCATGGAATCTGTAAAAATGTAATGAATAAAAATATCAATCAACTCATTAATTCCAAATGTTGTTAACAAGTTAGTAGCTGTGCAATAATTATGACCCCCCTAAATTTCCAAAAATTGTTTGTTCTCTCTCTTGCCTCTTTGCCCCCCCCCCCTGCACATGGCATATAATGCAAGCACAGCGAGCATGGAAATTTGCATTTTTCAAGTGTTCCTGTACCATTTTCCTAAGCCTTTTTAAAGTGTTTATTTAAAAGGTGCCACATGAATGATTGCCAAAAATTGCTCCCCTCCACTTTGGCTTGCCAAAATATTTCCCCCCCTCACAGCCCCTCAATACTTGCATCAAGTCAATGCAGGGTACTTTGAATTTTTGACAAATACCATGCTGAATATATGAGTACCATTATTAAAATGATGAAATGGAAGTATCAAATTCAGAATTTACACACTAAGCAAGAAGGTTTACGTAGTAATTTTATTCACACAAACATAATTTAGTTGTACAAGTGCATTGACTATGGGCACTTTATACAGATTAACTGTGCTGGTGTGGTGAACCCCCCACAGCTTGCTATACCAAGGCAATATCTGGCTCAACACTTAGAATGAGATGAGAGATAAGCACTCTGGCCTCAGAATGCAATAACTAACCTTAACCTATCAAGCCCTGAATGAACTATTGTACAGTGCCTGAGACAAGAATACCAAAAGAGATGGGAAGCACCAGCGAAATCTGTTGTGAACAACTAAACTGTGCCAACTCACGTCTGCTTAGCGTGGGCTAGAGACAAAATATCTGTAGTAAAGATTTTTACAAAATTTTGAGGTTTGATCTGTGTTACCGACACATTCATAATTTCATATCATTAAGCTTAAGTTTCTCATTATTTGATGATAAAATACACAATTTGTAGCTAAAATGTAGAAAAATGACTGTAATATCGAAATTTGACAAAAAATGTAACAAACTTGTGCTTCAAACTACAAATTATTGAGACCTACATCATGATTTTTAACCATTGCAATGCATTAAGTGGGTACTACACCCCTGGCCAATTTTGTGCCTATTTTTGCATTTTTCTCAAAAATTATAGCGCATTGGTGACAAGTAAGATATGTTTATTCATGGAAGAAAGAGATAAGAAGGAACCACAACGAACGCATTCACTTTGTCCACTCCCTTTACCGACATTTAGTTGACATTGTTATTCATGAGGATTTACTTTGATCAATACCCAGCGTTAAATAGGTGATTGGTATTGTATTCCATGTATTTGCATGTCTTCTGGAGCGTGTGTGAAGGATGATTTGAACTAATGACCTTCCGTGCAAGCACCCTATAGGATTTTCTCTGGTGACGTGATCATCGGTCATTGATGGCCTACATCTTTTTCTTCCATTTTGCCCAATTTTTCCGAACTTTGATGATTTTTTCTCAGAGTTGGCAGTCTTTGGCACTGAAACGAGTTAGCTAGTTACGATTATACACATATAAACTATTAAATTAAACAGGTTTTATGTACCGGACTCAACCGGAACATTGTGCATTATTTAAGAACATTTTACATCTATTTTTCATCGAAAAAGTCACCAAAATCTTCGTTATTTGCTAAAGATGAAACTCAGCAAAAAACGGCCGATTTTGATTACCTTTCGATGTTTTATAGGCCATTTTCTACACAACACGATCAAGAAAACAGTTTGACTGTAGATCCCAAAACAAAGCTACTATACATGTTCAGAGCATCAGTGAAATTCCATAATCTTACTTCTGGGTAGCGTTTGTTTGTTCGTGGATGGGTTTGTTATAAATTTTTTCCAGTAATGATTTCGCCAAGCATCGATCGCGGTAAATGGATTATACATGAAAGGAAGTACCATTGATAGCTTTTCTTTTCATGTGTCAATAGATAAGCGGATTAAAACTTGGCCGATCGAAGTCGTTGTGGTTCCTTCTCATCTCTTTCTTCCATGGTATATTATAGGGGCAAGGACTAAAATTACTGCATTGAAAATTCAGCAACTCAAGGCAAGTAGTTATTGATTTATTGATCAAATATTGGTTTTCCCTCATTTTTGACTGTAACTCCACAACTGTTGTCTGTGCTGAAATAAAATTTCCAATGCAGTAGTTGTAGTCCTTGCCCCTATAATATACATATCTTACTTGTCACCAATGCGCTATAATTTTTGAGAAAATGCAAATATAGGCACAAAATTGGGCAGGGGTGTAGCACCCCCTTAAGGAAAAAATACACCATGTTATGGGCAACTTTAAGTTTACCTAAGTTTTTGCATTAATTTGTAGTTTTTTACCAAAATGTCACTTTTTATGCCTAACGGACGTTGCACAAAGCAATGAATGGGCTCAGGGTTCCGATCCCTTTTGGTATTCTTGTCTCAGGTTAAAGTTGAGGACATACCTGTGATCACATGTTAGTTGGTATATTCTTTCTGAAATGTCATCATCATCTTCAGGTATTTCCATACCTTGCCCACATACGGCACATATATGAGGATCTAACGACCTGCCTGGAAGACCAGTTTTTGTATAATACTGTGAACAGAGATCACAAAATTAACATTATCTGGTTATAATTCTATGATAATTGGAAACTTTATTATTTTCTTAATTACATACCAATTATCAAACATAGTTCCCCACCATACAACAAATGAAATGGAATAGATGGTTGTTTCGGTTTATTTGATTTTGTTTAGAGGTTAATGACTGTGCATCAGTTGTTTTGAGGGTATTGTGAAATATCTGCTTTGAAACCGAGGAATATTCCGAGGTCTAAAGCACAATGTTTAGATATCACAATACCTGAAAAATTCTCATTCATAACCGTCACTTTTTTATTCAATTTACGTCTCATTTTCTTCTTTTAAATTTGAGAACAAAATACAACTTTAACTGCATCTTTTATTTTCCCTGTAAATAGTTTGATTGCATAACATATCATGCAACACGGTCATTATAAAGCATACTTTTAGCTTCATCACTAGACACAGTCATTAAACCTTTTCAATAATAAAAGTTATAATCTGTGACTGGATTAAACACATTGCGTATATTCATGAGGTTATGAATTTATTTCAAGTGGTGGAAACATGGAAGTTTGTGTTTCTTTTAAATACATATATTTTCCTGGATCAAAAATTTATCAAAAAAGAGAATTTCCTGACATAGCGTTGTCTATTTCATATCTAAATTAAAGATTTGCATGCATTACCGGTTGAAATCTATTTGATGACTAAGCTCACACGTATTCTGGCCTAGTTTGTTTTTAAACTTACATAATTACTATATTATACCTACCCCTATATGAGCTGCCATAGTTTCTGAACATATTTCTGCAAAATCTCTTCCTAAAACACCATAATAGAGTCCATAAAATAGTAAAACTAAACCAAAGTCCATTGATTTTTCTGGTCTTATGAGGAATATCAGATTGAGATTAAGTAAAGTACACATAATGATGGTGTAACCACATGCTCCTAATGCATAGCTGACTTTGTAAATTAGGTAGAACCACCTGTACACTTTCCTGAAATGACACAAAAAGAAAACAAAAGTAGCAGGTTAGAATTGAAAAATTCAGATGCAAAAAAAGGCCACAAAAACAGGCTGCCTTGGGCATGTTTACAGGTTATGACTATCTGCAGCTTATTTTTATACTTAAATCTCCGTTTGCACCTGGTGTAATCATAGCATTAAATAGTTTCAGAATTTAGCTAACTGGTTGTTGAAATACATGCATACATTATGAGTTTAGGGACTTAACATACTGGTACATAATTTATACACTTTTCTTATTTTCATGGATTTATTCAGAGTATCTTCACATATTTCACCAATCCGACTGAAGCTAGCTAGCTGTCCAGCTTAGGTAACAGAAATATATGCATAAAACATCAGCATTGAGACTTAAATCAGCTGGTACATAATTTATGCACTTTCTTATTTTAATCGATTAATTCAGAGTATTTTTACTTATTTCACCAATCAGACTGCAGCTTGTGTAGCTTGTGTAACAGAAATATGCATTTAAACATCAGTATTGAGACTTAACATAAACTGGTACATAATTTATGCACTTTTCTTATTTTTATGGATTAATTCAGGGCATGTTTGCTTATTTCACCAGTCAGGCTGCAGCTAGCTGTGATGCTTATGTAGATAATCCCTATTGACACTGACAACAAGATTCTTAGCACAAAATGGTTGAATCTATAGAGGGCCTAGGATTGTGTGCATTTCACCTGATTTCCTTAACCTCATCTCCCAGACTTATCTAACTGATGCATGTTGAAATTTTCATACCATCAAGACCATAAGCCTAAATCATCCATCATTGATGTGTTATCATATTTCTGTAACATTTTACTTTCTGGAAGTAAGGATCAACAGGCATCATTCTGGTGATGCCTATTTGGCTATAAACTACAAACGTACACGCACGTTGAGATTTTCATATCATTAAGACCTTATGCCCAAATCATTCATCATTTATGTGTTATCATATCAAACAATTGCTAGTCGCTAAGAGATTTCTGTAACATTTTACTTTACGGATGTAAGGATCAACAGTCATCATTCTGGTGATGCCAATTTGGCTAACTATATGCATGTTGCGATTTTCATATCATTAAGATCATAAGCCTGAATCAACCGCCATTAATGTGTTATCATATTAAACAGTCGCATGTTGCAATTTCTGTAACATTTTACTTTCCAGAGGTAAGGATCAACAGTCATCAGTGATGACTATCGATCATGACAGGTGAAACTGCCAATAGTGAGTAAAACATTTGGTTTTGTTCAAAAAGAAATCTTTCATACTGGACAACATGTTCCACTTCTACATCCAATCACTCTGTCATGTCAATAATGACATCATTGATTAAGCAGTCAAGTTAGCTCAATCGATAAGGCGTTCGACTATGGTGCGGAAGGTTGCGGGTTCGAACCCTGGTGGTGCCTAGTACGCTCTCGTGGAAAAATTGAGTTAGCTTGAAATTCCCCTGGACAAGGAACTTACTGCTAATTTGTCTTGTTGTAACCCGTACGAAACTCGAGGAGCTGATCCTGGTTGCGCTGGTTATTTGTGGAAAGTCTAGGGTGTGCGCTCTTGAAGCAGCAAAGTCCCTGAATTGTTGTTTAATGGTTTATGGATTGATGTGGGCCGTGGTTGTCAGCGACAACCTGTAAAGTGTGCTGAGGCTTGTGGATCAACGTCTGGCGTTGTGCCTGTAGATTTATAGCGCACTATAAATCACTAACCTTCTTTTTTTTTCCATTTTATTATTGATTGATCATGGAGACAATGCTTTCGGTGGATAGATTTATGCAATCACTACATTGTATAACAGCACTTGACCCACGAGTGATGTGGACCTCTGTTCTTGTACTGCAATTACCATACAGCTGTAAGGTTTCTTGAAATTTAATTAGTTCTACAGGCTTTTAGTTTTGAGGAGTGCGAGTGCTATGACACTCCTCACTCCTTAAATTATCATAAGGAGTGTGATTTAAAGCACTCTTTAATCTTTAAGCTTACATCACATTGTAATCACACTCCTCATTCACAAAATAGCACTTCTCAAAAGTTTGAAGAGTGCCATTTACCACACTCCTCAATTTTTTAAAACTCAAAGCCTGGACTTCTATACCTGGTATCACACCATTTTAGATTATCTTGTAACAGCTATTTTGTCATCATAAAAAACACAGGTAACGGATGAAATCAAAACTCGCCCGGGTGATGACCACTGGTTCCGTCCAGTTTCTATTATTCTAAACAACGGAAAACAAGCGGAACCTGCGGTCCACCGCCGGTCGAGTCCATCCCGAATACCCTAGGGTATGTATTTGGAACAGCATTAGCATTAAAGAAGTGATTTGTGATTTGGAGTAATATATACAAAACAAAATGCATATTCAATCACTTAAACTAATGCTAATATACAAAATGTATATTCAATCACTTAAACTAATGCTAATATACAATATGTAAATTCAATCGGTAAATGCCATGATATGTGAGAATTAGCATAAGTTTAATGCTGAGTGATTTTGGAGTAATATAGGCAACATAAAATGCATATTCAACTGGTAAATACCATGACACGTGAGAATTAATGTTTGAGTACCTGACAGTGATTAGTGATTTGGAGTTACATTATACATACATGTAGGCAACATAAAATGTTTATTCACAAAGCAAATATCAGAAGTGAGGATTGACATTAGTTTAAGTGACTAGTAATTTGGAGTAATGTAGGCAAAATGTATATTCAACATGTAAATAACATGTTTATGTGACCAAGCTGTCTGTACTTCTAGCCTGATTTGGTTGGCAGTGGATATTTAAAAGCTTGATTTGTACTAGTTACATGGATTACTTCAACACTGAAATATTTGCCTTATACAGTTCTCAGTGTGACATTATTTTCACCCAGCGTGGGTAAATCAATATGCCTTTAAGTATAAAAGAAATCATATGATAACCTATAGAAAAATTACTTAATTCGTGTACATCATGGAACATACTCTTTGCGAGGCTGTGCGTAGTAAGCTGTTGTACGCAGACTAATCATCGCTATATGGACACGTAGAGCGCTGTACACTCGTGTATTAGCATGATTAGTCGCGGAGTAACAAGCGTAGTTAACAATAAAGTGGTAGATATTTCAAAATATCTACCACTACAGTTTGTCCACTTTGAAGTACGAAGTAAGGTATGCACATTTTGCGTTAGCGTATCGTGCGTCACATATTAAGACGCTCATGCATTTGTGTGCGGCTAGCAGCATGTTAATTCCTTTTGACATCATGGCGCGCCGAAACTGCACAATTTACTGCGTACTTTACTTTGTACTTCAAAAAGGACAAACTGTAATGAGCTTGTAGATTTACCTTGGTGTAGTACCAGGAAGTGGTTTTCTTGTTGCTTTGAAGACAACAAAGGCTGTAATGATTGAGAAGATAGTCCATACAACAAGAAATCTATACCAATGCAAGGTCAGTGTGAAATAGATTGGAATGATCCACATGCCTAGAAGAGTTACAATCTGCAAAAAAAAATTATAACATTGTGCTATCATGGTTACAGGTACTAAAAGTAATTCTCACAAACAAAAGATTTAGTCCAAAAAAAAAATTGTTTCATTTTCCAGGGTTCTTATTCAGGTTCAGTTTTGTAGCTTCTTTCTGGCTTGGATGTACATGGCCTTAAGGTTGGTATGATGAACCCTGGAATTATTGAAACTTTTGGACCTCATTACTGCTGAATTGTTGGTCTTAAGTATAGAAGTATACATTTACAATGAAAAACTCCAACTGTGACACCATAATACAAAAAGTTTTGGAGAACATCATAAAAAAGTATGATTTTGACCCACATTTTTGGGCAATATCTGCAGTAATAGATATGAAGATCTAGGAAATCATCTTAATTAATCCATTTTGAGTAAGTTGGGGGATGAGGCAGTGGATCATAAAGTACCCCTTTCATGGAAATTTGTTTTGTGACTTTTGGCTACTGAATTTTGCCAATTACACATAATAATAAAGCCAAATTAACAATTGACAGTGTACATAACCTACCTGGTATGACTTAAAATGTTTAGATTTCCATTGCACCAATACAACCTGTGCTACTACTAGTGTTGCTATTAAAATCAGGATCATTTCGGCATGCATCGCCTCGTGACCCTTGTGTCGTTCGTGCATCTGCTGATGTTCTAACCTATATTAAAAAACAAGTACAAAATCAAACATTATTAGAATTCATGAATGAAGAAGTGAAGCTCACCTCACACAAACTAGCACTATGATAAAATAAAGAAAAAAATCAGAACTGCTTAGATTTGAATCAGCACACTAACAATTCCATGTCAATTGAGTTCACCACCACACATCACAACAGCTCAGGGTGGATCTGCAGGCGAATTAAACAATAATCGGTATCTAATGATTTGATTATCTTTTAAATGTATCTTGGCTAAGAAAATTAAGTACAAAGCAAGCTAATCTGCTGTGTCCTAGCAGGACATCAGTCAATGTGAGACATTAAATTATATGGGAGGACAACAAAGCCTCCATTAATTAATATATTGGCCTAAAGCTTTAATGGTCCCTTTACCAAACTCATTCGGTGGGGACAACAATTACGGTACTTAACTTACCGCCATCTTTCTTGATCTGAGAGCTTTGATAAGTCAACTGCCTGTTAAAAGACAAACACAAAAACTGTAATTATTAATAAATAAAAATAAGAAAATAATGTCATTACAACAATTTCAAAAACAAGTTTAATTCATAGTTGGCAGTGGTGATACAAACCCACCCTTTTTATTTCAAACCCACCCTTTTTATTTTAGACCTAGGCCCCGGCAAAAAACGCAATTTTTTGAAGTAAAAAACGAGATCCAAAGTTTTGAAAAGCGAGAAAGCGAGATTTTCCTCGAAAAATAGGCACAAGAAGCTTTCAAAAGCGCCGAAAATGCAAAAAATCAAAATAAATAAATAAATAAATAAAAAATTTGCTGCCCTCTATTGTTCAGTCAGAACGATGTTTGGATAAAAAAACCTGCCGACGGCCGGCCGCTGTCGAAGAAAAAAGTGACAAAAATTTGACCTTGAATTATGTTTTATAGTCAAAATATTCCAGTATTTCAATAAATATAATGATATTTGGCCTAAACTTGAACTCATTTGTAATGAAATGTCAGTTTTTATTGAGTAAAACATGGCTTGTTCACTCGACCTTGTGATTGCAATGCTGTTGAATTCTGCACTTTGGCGAGGTTGGAACTGCATTTTAATGGAATTTGGCGAACTTTTATGGCATAAAGCAACATTTTTATAGTAAGTGCATTGCTTGGAAATTTTTTAAAAAGCGAGATAGTTGGTTAATAGCGAGAATCACGGCGTGAAAAGCGAGATCACATTTTTTGCCGGGCCTTATTTAGACCCTTTATACCAAAACTCAGAAACCCACCCTTTCTAAGTGTGGTTACTACTTACTAATCATAGATAAGTGGTGTGGTCCAGGTGCAGATTGGCATCCAAATAAAATTATTACATATTGAAGTTTTAGACGACCAAACACTACAGAATGGGATTTCAATGTTTTTCGTATTTCATTTAGTGTCATTCAATCGGAAATTACAGTAAGCTTTGAGATTGCAATTGTTGACTTCTAAACCCACCTTTTTTTTTATCAGTGACCACCCTTTATATTTGGACACACATTTTAACCAGAAATGTTTCAAACCCACCCTTTTAAGCATTTTGTGCACCTCTCAAACCCACCCTTTCTAAAGTGTGGGTTACCAACAGTGTTAATTTTAATAAATAACATTTTACACATCCAATATGAAAATGAAGAAAATTGGGATTTTGACCCTCAACATGACATGAATTTGAGTAAAACTGCATTTGAATACTATTTGATACTATCAAAGTACCGTAGTGAAAGCCACATTTCATGAAACGTTAGCACATTTTTGTAAAACGGCCCTTCATGCTCAAAAATTTAGCCATAAAATACATGCACACATGTTAAAAGGGCATTTTGTGATCCACAGCATCATCCCCCCACTTTTCTCAAAAAAAGTTGAGATTTTTATATCACTGGAAACCTCTGGCTACATAATGTTTGTACAACAAAATTCTTGCAGATTAATTTGTTTAGCAAAGATATCGTGAAATTTGAATTTCGTTCTGCTGTACCAGAATGAAATTACAACACATTGTCGAGTGTCGACGGAGCAGTGTAATACACATAATCATGCATAACTCCCAAACGCAAAAATCGGAATCAACTGAAATTTTGGGAATAAGCTTTTTTCGTGGATATCTACTGAAAATGTCATAAAAAGAGGATGCTAGGATCACAAAATACTCCTTTTAGACATAGGAAGCCATGGCATTGATAATGCTGGGACACAAAATTCAAGCGAGCATACTTTTCCTCATAACATTGCCAATTGTAGGCCTACATACATGATTGACCCTCATTTTTTAAGTTAAAAATGATTCTCTTTTTAAGGTGGTACTACACCCCTGGCCAATTTTGTGCCTATTTTTGCATTTTTCTCAAAAATTATAGCGCATTGGTGACAAGTAAGATTGTATAATTGCACTGTATATTATAGGGGCAAGGACTACAACTACTGCACTGAAAATTTTATTTCAGCACAGACATTAGTTGTGGAGTGGCAGTCAAAAATGAGGGAAAATAAATCAATATAACTACTTTTCTTGAGTCACTGAAATTCCAGTGAAATTGCCCCTATAATATACATAACTTTTGTTACTGGTCAGTGTTTTTTTAAGTTTTTGAGAAAAATCCAAAAATACCGGTAGTCACAAATTTATCAATGGGTGTGTACCACCTTAATGAAAACAATTATAGATGAATTTATTAAATTTCAAAATTTTATGAACATGCCTACCCATGGATTCAATTTATGTAGTCATATCAGGGACCAGGCCAGGGTGTAGAAAATATGTATACAACTAAGTAAGTTATTTTAAAGGAGAAAATTAGAAATAAAAATAAAATAATTAATTATTTTGAGATTTTCAATTTTGGACGCCGGCGGTAAACAGAAAACTATATAATCAAGTGCGAAGGGCCTATGGGTAAATTGCACTGTTACTGTGCAATGATGGCAATCAGAAGTGCTTTGCCATTGCATGGTAAATGATCATGATGGTTGGATCCTGTGGGGGGGGCACTCCCATAACAGATATGCATCATGTGCCTCAGGATAGACCCCCTTTTTCAAACCGGCTTGTACCCAATGACCCCTTTTTTTTGTGTTATGGTCCTACCTATTATCCAATGACCCCCTTTAAAAAAATTCATGTACTCAATGACCCCCCTTTTTCTATTTCCTGCTACCCAATGACCCTCCCTTTTTAAATTCCCAAATTCAGGTGGTAGGCCTATTTGTGTTCTATTCCAGAAATAATGAGATTTTTCAAATTTCCAAGGTGGCCAAGTTGTTTTTTCGCAGTTTGGCACTTATTTATGTGTAAAATGATACTCTTTTGGCAATCCTGTACCCAACCCATTTTACAATTTGTTACCCCAATGACCATCATTTTTTCAAAGTTTCATACCGAATGACCCCATTTTTATTCAGGTTGTGCACTGAATGACCCCATATTTTTGTAATTGTACATTTGACCTGAATGCCCCCTACTTTTAACATGACCGAGGCACATCCCTGCCATTTCAGATAGGGAGTGCCTCCCCCGGGGGTTGGATTCACTAATTTCCATGTTTATACACACATATTATCAGTCTAGTCCTGTAAGCAAGACTTCAGTCTTTATCATAAACATAATGACATCTACAAAGTTACAGTTACTGGAACTAATTATCAGTCATGACAGTTTAGTGCATTGATAAATGATTGAGTGAGTATACGCACTAGCGTTGGGCGATATCGCGCCCTGCGATATATCGCGATATTAAATCCTTATCGCGATGACGATATGTAGAAAAAGTGAGAGGCGATACATGTATATACTTATACTGGGTCTCCCATCCAGCTACTGTCCGCAGCCAATTAAATTTTCAATACTCATGAGGGCAGCAGTCTAATTGGTCTCCCATCCGGCTTCTGTGCACAGCCAATTAACTGTTCATGCACAATATAAATGGCGGCGTTTGTGGTGAAATTTCAGAAGTACTGTAGATTGCACTTGCAAACATGGCAGGTGTACTGGTTTTAATAACGTTTTGGATAAAGAAGCTGTTTTGAACGATGGCAGAGGATTGAATAAGTATGTTTTGTACCTGTTTAATTGTTCTCTTGTTCAAGTTGTTTCACTTATTGCCGGGCCGTTTTGCACCCGTATAACAGTGAACTTCCGACCATGCATGTATGGACAAAAATATCGTCAGATGGCGATATCGCGATATGTTTTTGGCCGCGATATGCAATATGCAAAAGACTGACGATGCCCAAGCCTAATACGCACACATTATAGTAGTAGTAGGTATGCCAGGTGAATTCAAATTTGCCATCAAACTGTATCATTTTATATCAAATTAAAGCCATTGAGTAAAGAAAGCCAAAACTGAAAACCTTTTTGTCATAGCACTTTCTGTAGCAAAGTTAGATCTTGTCAAAGTCAAGATTGACTTTTGGTGTTTCTAGATCTTAAAGTTAATTTTTTATTACTTCCGTGGTCCAAGCTGTGTGCCAAGCGTAGACGAGCGTACACAAAGAAGAAATAAACAAATACAATCACGCTGATTGGCCAATCAACGCACTTGACAACAAGCCGGTTGACCCATTGGTGGAAATCGAGCATATCGTCGAACAACTGAATACAAGTAGGCATTTCAGGCCAAAATAAAGTGACAATGCTGGTGGCAAATAACTACCACCATTGCAACGAACACACTTTCCGAAACTCAAAACTGTTTAAATTTTTCAAATCGGCCAAGTAATTTTGATGTAGCGGTTGATTTTGTGACGCAAATGTAGGCAAAAATGGGGAACAATTTTCCAATTTAATAAACAAATTATCATGCCATAGTATTATTATATCAACATGTTCAATCTTTTCCAACAAAATTTTTAAGTAACAGTGTTTTAATTAGCTAATTTGCATAATTATTACTGTAAATTTGATGAGAATTAGTCATTTAGATCATTTACATCATTTCTACCATTTTCATTCAAAATTCAAACTGGATTTAGACAGAAAACAAAATTAAAAGCATGTAATTACATGCTCTAATAAATTTACAATCTAATAATTAACAAAAATATGCATTTGTTAAGAACATAAATTACAAATTTATTCATGTTTGAGGATTGCGTGCATGAACATACCTAAAATTGGCAACACCGGTCATGCTTTGGGCCCAAAGTACACTGCAAAACCCAAGTTTCTTTCAATTGGAGAGCTATCCTCTGATGAATTGTCTTCAATTTTTGGTATTTAAATAATAAAGTATATACTATTTTAATAAACAATGATATTTATTTATACTGCAAAGTTTTCATTTATAAAATTCAGGTGCAAATTTGAAACCTGTACTATCTTTGGATCCCAATATCCGATTTCCAAATATCAAATATCTCAATAAAGCTTGTTATTCCTCTCTCATAAAATCAATGACTAAAAGTAACATTTCACCCCAGAGCTGACCTGTTTAGCTAAATAATGAATGCAGTACTGGTTTTATGGCAACACTGAGCTACACAGCTCAGTGCTGTGAGATAAGGGTCTTAACTGTGTGGTCAATGGAGTAGCACTTTTCCCCAAGGTCACTTTATGACTGAACTGCCTAATACAAGCACAACGTATGGACCAATATATTTTTGTAAACATTTTAGGCCTATAACAAAATGTATATTTCGTACAAATTGTACAACTATACATGTGTAGTTTCTACCCTATGACCTATAAAAGTAACCTGTTATCAAAGTGTCCGCAAAAAACTGGTCATCGTAAGTATCTTTGATGCTGAAAACTAAGGATATTCACGCAGGGACAGGCCAAAAACCTTACCTCGATCGTAAAATCCAGCCGATGCATGTCAAAAATAATTCATTAATCCATTGTGTAAATGACAGTGATTGTGTCCATGTATTGTTATTGCACCTGCGATCTCGCGTGAGAGCAGTTGTCAAGCTGAATTTATACTCGATCGCTGGATCACCACATGAATTCGCCTCTCGAAAACCTCTACGAGGTTGTTGCATCGAGCACGCTGACTGAATTATCAAAGTAGTTTTGTAAACCAATCAGGTTAGACGTACTTTACTGGCGAGTCACATTAATTAATACCGTAAAAGGCCGTCGCGTTCATTGATTGATTGGCTTACGATTTCAAAGAATGGCTTATGCAACCAATCACAATATGGGTTTATGACGCCCGTCAGAAATTTTGCATACGTCCAGTATGACGTCATGCTCCAGCGCCACGAGGCTGGCTTTTCTGCGAGTGGTATAAAGTCAGTTTCACACCTGTGACTTAATGGAGCACATCCACAGCGCATTTGACAGATAAAAATGAAATGGGCAATTCTGAGCAATGGGATTCCATGAAATGGATGATTATGTACATGTAAGTTATTCTACAGGATCGGTAATAATTAACAGCTGGTCTGCTGTATTTGAAGTGCATATTGAAGTTTGTAAGTTTGTGCATTGTGTGACTTCGTATTGTTATGTGCAATTGATATTATAGGAAGCTTAAATTGGCAGGCTCTCATGCAATGTATCCGTCTCTTCCGAACATATATACGTTCAGGGCAAGTCATAAGTAGTAGGTATCCCAGGCAAACCTTAGTTAACACATTTGCTAGTCAGCGAAATTCGCCGAGACCGGGGCCCAAACACAATGCATATTTACATAGAAATTTGATTTTTTTTTCGAGAATAGGTCGGTGAAGGAAACCTACATAAATATGTTTTCTATACTTCACTTGACCCAAATATATGATTTTTTATGGTGATAATCAAGTCGCACATGGAATTTTAGAGGATTTTGATAGCAGTTCCATTAAAAAAAGCTGCTATCGCCATGAGACTAAGATCTAGAAACACCCCTAAATGCCGTTTTGGGGAATTTTGCTAGCAGAATCTTTTTAATGAAAGTCAATCTTTGACAAGATGTAACTTTGGGGTTTACGGAAAGTGCTATGACAAAAATGTTTCCAGTTTTGGCTTTCTTTTACTCAAGGGCTTTAATTTGATACCGGTACATTGTATGTAAAATAATGCAGTTTGATGGCAAATTTGAATTCACCTAGCATACCTTTAAGTAGGCGACCTGTCCTTGTCACTTCTAAATAGTTCTAGTCTACGCGATCACAATTCACCAGCGCGTACCCGGACCACGGAAGTAATTAATAAAAAATAAACTTTAGTCTCATGATGATAGCAGCTTTTTTTAATGGAACTGCTATCAAAATTCCTCTAAAATTCCATGTGCGATTGTTTCTCACCATAAAAAATCATATAATGATATAATTATTAATATTTGGGTCAAGTGAAGTATAGAAAACATATTTATGCAGGTTTCCTTGACCAGCCTGTTCTTTTAAATTTCTATGTAAAATATGTATTGTGTTCTAGGCGAATTTGGTTGACTAGCAAATGTATTAATTAAAGGTTTGCCTGGCTGGCATTTAACATGTATAACTACGTACTACTCTCATGACTCTGCTGACTCTGTACTAGTATAGTACTGAGCTTAAATTTACAAATTTACGAACAGATTATTGGCAATTAATATACATTTCGTACAAGTTTAAGGAAATAAAATAGCATGGGGATGCAGCGATTGCTAACTCAACTATATACATCTATATTACTCACGGGTTTAACAGCTGGATTCTCCTGAAATCCGGGAATTTTGTCGTCTACTTTCACCAGCACGTCACCTTCGCCGGCCATTTTGTTTGTAATCAGAGTTGTAATTGATTAACTTCTGGGCTCATTGCACCAATAGTCTCGTTTATGGTTCGAGTGGATCAATTCAAAACAAACGAACAGTCATAGTCGACGGGCTCATATTTCAGGGACCGCTCACAAACACTTTTGCCTGATGCAAAAAAAAAAATTCATTGGGGGCCCCCCTTTTCAGATCTCAACAATTTCAGGCCCCTCCTTTCTGACATGAAAATTATGGATCAACCCCATAGAAAAGCAAACTCAATTTTCCCGGGAAAATTTGTGGTCAATATTTTCAGGGACCCCCACTATGCATTGAAATCGAATTGAATTGAAATGAATTTTGGGCGATTTTCATTTCAATGCATTGGAATTGAATTGGAATCGAAATGAGTGGGCTTGGGCATGAATTGAATTGGATTGGAACTGAAATCATCGTGAGCAATCATCGGAAGAATTGAATTGGATTAGAATTGAAATCATGTTGAGTGATGAAGAATGAAGTGGAATTGAAATGAAATTCACTTTGATTTCAATTCAGCATTTATGTCTGTGATTTCAGATCATTTCACCTGTAAAAGTGCCCTTCCCCGTTATGAATTCTGATACACTTCCAGGTCTATACACAAGAGACGCACATTAAAATTTAGCATCAATAGTGTTACAAAACATATTGCAACTACGTATAATCTGGCTGGAAAGCTTTCATTTAAAATTGATAGCATAGTAAAATACACATTTATTGAAGTATGATATCATTTCTCATACACAGTTATAGTTAAACTTTTTGAGACTTTTTTGGAGTTCTTTTAAAATAATCTTAATCTTTCTTTAGAAGAACATCTACTGTCTCTCTTGTCATGTGAAAAAATTATAGGTTCTATGTCCATAAAGACACTACTTCTAATATGATGCAAATTGATTCTTAGCATTTCCAATGTTTTAAATTGCTTGATATGATCGACAATGTGAGTATGAGATCCCCACAACTTGCCAAAGATCTCAAACTTTTGGCACTAATCATAAAGCCCCTATTTTTCTCAAGCTCCTAATTTTTATACTCAAAAGTCATTGTATATTTGAACAAATTGTGAGAAAACCATTAAAGAAAATGCTTATCTTTGACACTAAATTGACAGCTTTTTTTACGCTTTTTCAAAAGTACAAGGATTTTGGGTGTAAAATCTTAGGAAGAGCAGGAGACAAATATAGGGGCTATCTAATAAGTATCAAAACCTTGATTTTTGACATTTTTGAGGTCAGTGTGGGGACAGGGTCCCATTATAAATCGTACCACACACTTTAAGTTCAGTAGGAAGTCAGTCATCTTAAAACTAAGAAGTTCCAAAGTTTCATAAAATAGGACCCAGAGGTCAAGGATCACTCGTGTTACGAGTCGTACTTGACTCAAGGCCAAAATCACCTTTTACCCGAACTCACACGAATGCACAACACAAATACACTGTTTGATTAAGCTAACATAATATAAGTCTTTAATTGAAAATAGAGTATGCTTGGTACATATAACAACAATTACAATAAAATCACACAATCAGTTTTATTATATCGGTACTTAACCAGCGGTCTTCTTGTTGGTGATTCTAGAGTTCTTGCAGTGTTCTGGACGACTGATGTAATATATCCTTATTGTTCTGCGAAAATCAGCGAAGTCCATCGTACTCTTGCATTTATAAATCCTTGCACATAAAATCCTCATACGAAAATGATGATGCTTCCTCCAATCTCCTTTGCGCTGCTATCTCCACAATATCTCCTTGCGCTGCTTTCTCCACAAATATATCTCCTTGGCATGACTTTGTATTGGTAAAGACCAAATGGTGTACAAAAAGCAGAAATCTCTTTGAGCTTCTTTGGCACGGTCTGTGAGTGGAACCTGCCAGTACCCTTTCAAAAGATCAAATTTGCTAACAAATTTTGCATTCCCAATTTTGTCTATGCAATCATCAATTCTTGGAATTGGGTACGAGTCTGTCTTTGAATGTACATTTGCAGCTCTCATGTCTGCGACCAATCGGTATGAACCATCAGGCTTGGGAACCAGTATACACGGTGAACTCCATTCACTACTACTTGGTTCTATGATATTATTGTCTAGCATATAATTGATCTCATTTTTGAGATGTTCCATTTTCAATGGATTGACTCTATAAGGATGCTGCTTGATTGGTTTTGTATCACCAACATCTACATCATGAAATGCAGCATTTGTTCTACTTAGCGTATCAGGAAATATATTGTCAAATTTGTGAATCAAATTTGCAATTTGACTTTGTTGATCTTGAGAAAGATGACCTAACTTTAAGTCAAATTAGTGAGCACATCAGAATTGTTCAATTTTACATTTATACTCTTTGTGCTCTAGCTCTTTATCCTGGTCATATGTGACATCAGAATTGTCATCTTTACTCTTGTCTACATTGGCGATTTTGTCTACATTAGCATGTTTTACTGTACACACAGGTTTTGGAATGCCACTGTCACTTCTTTCAACATACCCTTTGACCATATTTATGTGGCATAACTGCCTGCTCTTGCGTCTACCAGGAGTCTTGATAATATAATCTACTTCACCCACTTTTGACTCTACCTCACATGGACCATGATATCTGGCTTGTAATGGGTGTCCTGGAATTGGAAACAGTACTAGAACTTTGTCACCTGGTTTGAACACTCTCTCTTTGGCATGTTTATCATACCATTGTTTCATTTTGGCCTGACCCTGTTTCAAGTTCTCTTTGGCGATATCAGTTACTCTGTTAAGCCTATGCTTAAAATTGGAGACATAATCCAATAAATTGATATCTGATTTCTCATTGAGCCACTTTTCTTTCAACAACTTTAAGGGCCCGCGCACTGTGTGTCCAAACACTAACTCAAAAGTGGTGCACTACCTTCCACTCTTCATCGGCAGGTACATCAAGGGGGCGCCATTTTCTCATTAGCACACCATCTTGTTTGTAAAACAGACAGAATTTTGTTCTGCTTCTTCTAGGGTCAATGCCCTTTGATTGATCTCTTTGAGTTCTGGGTCATTTTGTTGCTCCAGAATCAGCTTGTCATGACTTAATGGGTCTCTCATGGTTTCCCCAATTTGTTCATGCTCAGAGGCTGTGTCATTTTGAGGGGTATTTTTATCCCCAGGAGAAGGAAGTTTATCTTCTTTCTCATTTAACTGTGACACAAATGTGTCTTCCAAATTGTAGCCTAAGTCATCAATTTGGTTGTCCTCAATTGTTTCTAATGAAGCTCTCTTACTCATTGCCCGTGTCACTGCACATGCAGGAAATATCTCCTCTTCCTCACTATTATCATCCTGTAAACAGGGCTTATCTGTAACTATTGGGTCAGGAAACACCTTCCCCCTGCCAAATCATTTCCTAGCAACATGGACACTCCTTTGACTGGCAATTCATGTCTAACTCCTATGGTTACAGGACCAGAAACTAAGTCAGATGTCAAGTTAATTTTGTGGAGAGGTACATTCAGTATTTCCATCCCAATACCCTGGATCAAAGCATTACCTGCTGAACTATCCTCATTAAAGGGCAAAGTTCCTTCCAGAATCATAGACCGTGCACAACACGTATCTCGCACAATCTTAATGGGCTTTGGACTACCATTCTCACCAAGTGATACCACTCCCTCTAACACAAATGGTTCAAATTCTTCACACACCTTGTCGGTCTCACCTCCCTTTTGTGGGAATTCTTGTTTCTTGATTTGACTGACTTTTTCCTTTGACTCAAGCGACACTGCACATCCCACAGTATTACTAGCAGTTTGCTGCTGTTTTTGTGCATCTTGTCTGCCTTTTAAGAAATAACACTGGGTCATCGTATGCCCTGGTCTCTTACAATGAGTACAAGTTACTTTGGCTTTAAATTCAGTCCCAAATTTTGCTCTGTTACCTGAACTCCCTGGGGTCCTCTACCACCAGCACTATATGCTGTGAATTAGACTGAGATCTCCCTTCTTGTGTACCACCCTGATTTGTTCTAGGTTGATTATGGCTGAACCTGTTTGAATAACTTATGTTATGACCAAATCTACTTCCATTCAATTTGTGAGTTAAGCCATAGTCGTCCGCCATTGTCGCCGCTTCGTTTAGCGTCTTAATTTTGCTAGCGCTTTCATCCAAATGGGTTTTAATGTCAACGTGGACACATTTCTTGAACTCTTCTATAAGAACTAATTGCTTAAGTTGGCCGAAATCATCTTTGACTTCTTTTGACCCAAGCCACCTGTCAAACATTTGTTCTTTTACTCTAGCAAATTCTACATGGGTTTGATCTGCTTGCTTTCTTGAATCTCTGAACTTTTGTCTGTATGCTTCAGGCACCAGTTCATAGGCCTTAAGGACTGCCTGTTTAACTTCTTCATAATCATTACACTTCTCTATTGGTAGAGCTGAGTAAGTTTCCTGGCCTTCCCCACAAAACTACTTTGTAACAGTAGGGTCCAATGCTCTGGAGGCCATTTCAAATTTGTAGCTACCTTTTCAAAATGTTGAAAGTACTCGTCAACTTCTTTCTCTTTGAATTTAGGCACAAGCTTTACATACTTTGTAACATCAAAGCCTGACTTTGACTTTGAGGAGAAACTTGATGAGTATTTGTCACCTAGCTTAGCCAACTTCTCTTGTTCAAACTCAATTTCTTTTCTTTCAAATGTGCTTCCATTTGAATTTTTAGTAGTTTTCCTTTTCTTCCATTTCTAATTTGTGGTGCTCAAGCGCCATCTTTTCTTAGCGTGCTTTTTCTTCCATTGCTAGTTTTGTTTTTCAATGTCTAGCCGTTCTTGTTTCTCTTTATTTTCCATATCTAATCTTTCTTGTTTTTCTTTATTTTGCATATCTAGCTTTTGCATACTGCAATTGCATTTTCATTTTTTCCATTTCCACCTGAACTTCTAGTTCTTTCAACTTAACTGCATCCCCGATTTCAGTTTTGACCTCTTTTCTCTTGTCCAAAATGGATTCCTCAAAATACTCTTCATCAACCAAAACTTCAATCAAGGCATTTTTGATTATTTGTTTTCTGTTGGCTTGCTTTACATCCAATTCATAGTATTTTGCAAATGCTAATAAATCAGGTTTCTTCAACTTATCAAACTTCTCCCAATCTATAGTTTCAAGAAACTCTTCTGCTTTAAACTCTGCCATACTGTACTTTCACTTTCAAGACTCAGTATATAAATGCCAACTTTTTTTACAGTGTATATCCCGGACGAGCCCCCAATTTTGTTACGAGTCGTACTTGACTCAAGGCCAAAATCACCTTTTACCCGAACTCACACGAATGCACAACACAAATACACTGTTTGATTAAGCTAACATAATATAAGTCTTTAATTGAAAATAGAGTATGCTTGGTACATATAACAACAATTACAATAAAATCACACAATCAGTTTTATTATATCGGTACTTAACCAGCGGTCTTCTTGTTGGTGATTCTAGAGTTCTTGCAGTGTTCTGGACGACTGATGTAATATATCCTTATTCACTTGTTCTGCGAAAATCAGCGAAGTCCATCGTACTCTTGCATTTATAAATCCTTGCACATAAAATCCTCATACGAAAATGATGATGCTTCCTCCAATCTCCTTTGCGCTGCTATCTCCACAATATCTCCTTGCGCTGCTTTCTCCACAAATATATCTCCTTGCGCTGCTTTCTCCAAAAATGGTGTTTCTTTCACCAACCACTCTTTTCCAGGGAACAGGTTTCTTTAACACAGCTCCACTGTTTTTTGACAGATGCGTTGCCTTCACAAACCCAGCAAACTCCAGCAATTTGACAGAAGAACTTTTAATCCTTTGATGAGGAAGAGCACTTTTGTGTGCTCGCTGTCTTCTTCATTGCTGTATTAAAATTAGCTCAATTATTGGCTATATAAAGTGGTTAAAATGTACTTCTTTTTTGAAGCACGAAGACCATCACACACATGTGGAGTTTTCAATCTCACATGACATTCTGTAAAGTCCCAACAAAAGCCTTCAACTTTTTATATCAGTACTCATGCAAAAACCCATCATCTATTAATAAACCATTACTTCAATCACATTTTCACAACATTGCTGCAATCTTGGATTTCCCAAGATTAATTATACACATTCACCTCTCACATTACATCACTTCCTGGGTTTTTTTTCCTGACTATGGTGCAATATACTGAACTGGGAATTTCCAAGTTCCAAACATAGATCTGACTTTGTTTACAATAATTTGGGGAATTCCAAAATACAAGGGGTTTCCCATCTAATGAAATACTTTCAGCTTGTAAACAAAGTTAAATAATTAAATTAAATCAAATTACTCAGGGCACATCACACTCGCATTGTTTGAATTTGAAAAGTGAGTTAACATAACAATTTTAAAAGTATGTTGAAATGCTTTTGTGACAAGTAGTGTACTTGATTTTGACTTTGTGATGCTGAATCAAGTGTTATAAAATTGGTAGTAAAATTTAAAACTTACACTGCACAAACAGTGTTTAGGTATTAAACACCATTCTAGACACCATATTGTCCTCGATTTGTAAATGTCTAAATGCTTTGTGTTTAGAAAAACACAAATGTTTTGAAGTTTGACATTTTTTTTTTTAATTTTACATGTGTTGACAAATCGAGGACAAAAATGTGTTCAATCTCTAGACACAGTTTTTGCAGTGTGCCTTTGGTCAATTAACACAAACTGCAACGGTATTGGAATTGAAATTGAATTGGAATTGAAATGAATGCTCAGAATTGAATTGAAATTGATTAGCTGTTAATTTCACTGCATTGGATTGGAATTGAAATGAAATGATTTTGAAATTGAAAATTGAATTGGAATCGAATTGAATTAATTCTAAAGCAAGGTGGATTGAATTGGAATTGAATAGCAAGACTCCAGGTGCAGAAAGAATTGAATTTGAATAGAATTGAAATCAATTTTCTGGAGTAACAATAACAATAGCCCCCACTAGGAGGGTCAAAACTTTTTCATCAAAATATCAAAATTTTTCGCATGCTTCGCGCTCATTTGTACCGCGAACTTATTCTGTCCCCAAAATGAGCTGCATTGACTCTTCAAGAATTTTTTCCAACTCCATCCCCCAATGTCAAAAAGAAATCTATAAAAAGTCCCAAAAATGGGCTGAAGATAATTAAAAGTGCGGACATTTTGACTTAATAAAAGAAGGAATTCAGGCATGAAAAGGAAAAGTGGCATCTCTGATACTGGAAATTACTGGGAAATACTTGTAAACATTGAAATTAATAGTAAATACCTGGTCAAAGACTGATTTGGCAATAATTTTTTTTTTAATTTTATAAATTTAGTTTTGCTCATGTTTTTAAGGGATCTAGAATGAGCGTTTCGGCGTTATGGCGTTTCGACAGTATTTTTTGTGGGACATGAGAGCACCTCAGACGTATCGAATTGCCTTCTGAATACGAAGCATGTCTTTCTGATATCAAATAATTTTCATTTTTTGAAATTCACGATATAATACAAATTTTATGACAAATTATTAAAATTTGATATTTTTTGATATATAACAGTCCTCGAAATAAATTTTATAAATCTAATGATATATTTTTAAAGTGTATGTAGCTGGAAGGAAAAGCCGACGATCAATTGAAAATGTTGACCTTTTATATTGAAGATATGGATTTTTTTCCATATATTCAATACGAAAGGTCCAAATTTTCAATTGGTCGTCGGCTTTTCATCCCACCTAGGCCTACATCCACTTTAAGTATAAATCATCAGATTGATAAAGTTTACTTCAAGTACTGTTAAATGTCAAAAATATCAATTTTTAACGATTTGCCATAAAATGTGTATTACATTGCAATTTCAAAAATCAAAATTATTGATATCAGAAGACATTCTTCGTATTCAGAATGCAATTCGATATGTCTGATGTGCTCTAATGTCCCACAATAATACTGTCCAAACGTTCATACCCCTTCCCTTAACACATTTTCATAATTTCTTATCAAATAATTTCAATACATTTTAGAAAATGCCACTCGTCCAAAACAGGTTTTTTTTGGCACGTCAAAAGGGGGGGGGCAAAGATTTTTGGCGATTTTTGGCAGACCATTTAGAAAATTCACCATCCGGGGGTAGGCCTACACATAAAAGGGACCGTTCACAAAAACTTGTTAGGGGGGCCTGATACAAAACAATTTCATCACGAAAATTTTTCGTCCCTCCCCCTTTTCAGATCTCAAAATTTCAGCTCCCTCCCCCCTTTGACATGAAAATTATGGGTCAACCCCATAGAAAAGCATGTAGGCCTAAACTCAATTTTTCCCTGGAAAATTTGTGGTCAATTTTTTCAGCCCCGCCCCCTTTTAATAGGAGGGTCAAACTTTTAAGGCCCCGTTTTGCATCAGGCCCCCCCTAACAAGTGTTTATGAACGGTCCCTAAGTAACAGCATCGCCCATTTGCACAAAGAACACGTCCATATATTCTGGGTACGAGATGAATAATTCGATTGATCGATATTTAGGTGATGCTCGATGACTTACATTGTTGTTCAAACGCTTTGAAGAGCCAAAAAATTCCGGGAACATGAGCAAAGAGCGATTTCGAATTTTATATTTGTACCGCGGTGTTCGAATTTAGGAACACATAATATTTGTGTTTTGCAGAACATTTAAGAGTTGGAGACCTTAGAAAACAAATTAAAAATTGTATATTTGTTCCGTAAGTAATATAATCCATTTGTGTTAATTTGTTTTAAGGAATATTAGCGCTTTTTAAGACCTGGACGGTAACCGATTTTGCGTCGGACTTCCGAATTTTGCACTATACATGTACTCAATATAGCTTAAATACTAAAATGCAGCAAACCTTTTACGAGCGCGACTACCGTGATGTTGCAAATTCGGCGCTAACAACGCGTACGGCGCACAGTTCATTCATAAATTTCCACTCGGCAACAACAGATCGCCTCAGCAGCCAATCAGAGACAAGTGCGTGCAGCGCAGTAAATATCGCGATGTATCCTTACACTACGCGCTTCGTCTAAGGTTTACTGCATTTCAGTACATAGCCGCTTTCGCCAAACGTTTGACAAACATTTAGCGATCAAAACGTTTGCCAAACGTTTGTGGGCGTTTGCGAAAATGTTTGACAAACGTTTCTGCTCGGCAATTGTTTGACAAACGTTTGGCGAAAACGGCTGTGTATAGCTCGAGATACTCTAGCTAAAATACAGGTTTACATTTACTATCTTACATTATCTTGCTGTATTTCAGCTAGAGCTCCAAACGACAAGCTTCCGGTTTTTTTGGAGAACAATACTGTTACGTAAGATGAAGAAGAAACCCGCCTCGGAGCCCGCCCTACTCATTATTTCATTGTACTTATTGCAATTTGCCTCCACACATTACGTAATCAACACAAAGCTTTTGTGAGGATTAGTGAGTGGATAAGAAATTGACAGTGGAGGATACGAAGGACACGCCGATTGTTAGCTGTCAATCATGAATTGCCGCAACGTATTAATATTTTACTGCATGGCATTCCGCAAACACCAAGACAAATTATGCCGTATTTTTCCAAAGATCATCTCATATGAAGTAAGCTGAATGCGATCTGTACTTTTGTAACATTCCGATCGCTTTTGATCACCTATTATCGGTAATTTGCTTGAAAACATGTGAGTTCATGTTGTGTAAACATAATTAGCATAGACACAAATGAAATTACGATGCAATACAATGCAATTTGAATGCGCAGCAGATCTATAGAAATAACGTTGCCCGGTTTTATGCAGAATTAGACCCTGTCTGATATAGCTCGAGATACTCTAGCTAAAATACAGGTTTACATTTACTATCTTACATTATCTTGCTGTATTTCAGCTAGAGCTCCAAACGACAAGCTTCCGGTTTTTTGGAGAACAATACTGTTACGTAAGATGAAGAAGAAACCATACTCGAGCCCGCCCTACTCATTATTTCATTGTACCGTGCCTTATTGCAATTTGCCTCCACACATTTAATCGTAATCAACACAAAGCTTTTGTGAGGATTAGTGAGTGGATAAGAAATTGACAGTGGAGGATCTGAAGGACACGCCGATTGTTAGTTGTCAATCATGAATTGCCGCGAGCGTATTAATATTTTACTGCATGGCATTCCGCAAACACCAAGACAAATTATGCCGTATTTTTCCAAAGATCATCTCATATGAAGTAAGCTGAATGCGATCTGTACTTTTGCAACATTCCGATCGCTTTTGATCACCTATTATCGGCGAATTTGCTTGAAAACACGTGAGTTCATGTTGTGTAAACATAATTAGCATAGACACAAATGAAATTACGATGCAATACAATGCAATTTGAATGCGCAGCAGATCTATAGAAATAACGTTGCCCGGTTTTATGCAGAATTAGACCCTGTCTGACTCAATAGGGGTTCATTCATATATTTCCGTGACTAAACGATTGTTTATGCCCGAGACAACGTTTAATCATGAAAATATATGAATAAACCCCGTTCATACATACGCAACATTCTGCGTGCTGTTATTTTCCTCCACAACTAAAAATACCATCATTTTTAAACTAACAAAAACTACCAGTTGTCGTTAATATCTTTTTGGTGATCCAGACTTTTAGACCACCCGAGCTATATAAGGTACAAATTGCAAATTTATCATATTAAACTTTTGGCGATCCTGACTTTTAGACCACCCGAGCTATAATAGGTACAAATTGCAAATTTATCATATTAAACTTTCGCAACAAGGTTAACATGTTTTCAACTGTACAAACATACCTTTTATTCCATCAAACAAGCTTTATTTTGTTCCAAAATTCACGTTTTTATAGCTATTTTTGACTTAAAAGAGCTGGTTACAAAACCGGTGATGCCAGCTCCGAAGTTTTCGCGTAGCACAAGCGCTTGATGTACGCTCATTTTGACAGTAATTTACGCTCGCGTATCATGCATTTTCAAGCGCGTTTGACATCGTTTTACTGCATGACGCAATTCTGCATTTATTCAAGATGGCGAATTTCTCGAAAAACGTGATGTATTTTACCCCGTAATTTCCCTCATTAGGCCTACTCAAAGCCTTGCCCTCTTTCACAATATTTTAGCTTCTTGGATATCATCGGAAACATAGATTAGTAATATTAGGTAGGTCACTGTATTTTTAAAGATTGTTTAGATGGTTTTTACAATGAAAAAATTGATGTTAAAGCTTCTTTTCAAAAATTGGTTTTAGCTTGTTAAAAAACGGGTAAAAAAATCGTTTTTAGCTTGTTGGATATTGTTGCTTTAATAGTTTAAAGCTTGACTCCTTAGATGAAACTTTTAGTTAAAAGCTTGTTAGAATATATTAAACCTTGATGAAATATATATTTGAGCCCTATATAGCGAGGGTGGTCTAAAAGTCAGGATCGCCAAACTTTTGCAACAAGGTTAAACATGTTCTCAACTGTACAAACATAGGGGAGATTGGGGTTAGTTGGAACGCAGGGTAAGTTGAAACATGTATTTTTTTCTGACACAAAAAATTAATTTGGTAAAATACTGGCACCTAGTAATAGGTATTAGTAAGGGTCATCCACCAAATTAGCAACAGCACTGATGCCCCACCAGTGTTGGCTTGGGAAAGGAATATCTGTTTTTTGACTTACTAACTAATTTTTATACCCCTCAGAAAAGATGCGTTATCTCCATGTTGTTTGAACATTCAGGGGATTATTTTTTGAGTATCATAAGCACTAGTAGTAAGTCCCAGAATAATATTAAATAAAAGTTTTATTGTATTTCTTATTTTGTGTAGTGAACTTTGAAATGTAAAAATAGGCATCGGGGTTAGTTGAAACATTTGAGGTGGGGTTAGTTGACACGTCAAAATCGCATAGAAAAATATGGTTAAAAATTTGACTTTTTAAAAATTTGTAACATGTTTTCCATTTCTTCAATATTGCTTTAATATGGTTAAAAAGCAATAATACAAGCAAAAAGTGCACACAGAATGTACATTTTATAATATTTTAGGCTTCTCATATTTTGGTCCTTGGTGACACTCGTCACCTTGTGTCCAAAGCATTGACCCGCACTCCCACATATTTATTTATTCATTTTTTCACACTGATTGTATGTTAAAGGGTGCCTTCAAGGGAAGTATAACCCTAACAACACAATAATAATTATTTTGACATTTTTACAAGCCGTGTTTCAACTAACCCCACTGTATGTTTCAACTTACCCCAGGGGTGGGGTTAGTTGAAACACTTTTTTTTTCAAATTTTCAAATTTGATTATATGAATTACCATAGGCAGGTCCAATAAAGTTTAAGGCTGTATTTGTAGCATGTATGTATATGGTCATGTGTTTTATACTCGCCTCCTTTTGCGTTACATAGGCGATTTTGGTTTCACGGCATGAATTTTGCTTTCATTATTCATATTTTCTGAAGTATACCCCCTAGCATAGCAAAAGTATACATTTTCTTGCAGGGAATTTCTCAGGGAATTCAAATATGAACTCAAAATGAACACTAGGTATAAGGTGCTCAAATTACATATACAAAAATGGGTGACATTTTGTGTTTCAAGGTATACAAGGTTTTCATGTCATGTATTTTTCTGTGGTGACCCTATATCAGTTGTAATGCTATTTTCTTACAGTCCAGGGGTGGACCCTTACAGCAAAATACAATTGTTTGAGGTTTATGATTTAAAAAATTTAAATCCGAGCAATCAAAAATTGTTAAAATATGAACTAGATTTTGCTTAATATTAATGAACTACTATGTACTGATACTTATTTGGATTACATTCTATATAAATTTGATTAGCATGTTTGAATTCTGTGGTTCAACAGCTTTACAAAAATGTATACTTTTGCTACCCTAGGATGAATACCTCTGAAGATATGTGGCAATTTATCTGGGCTGATACGTCGCCGTAATGAAAGTGTTAGTGTTTTACAAAATTGTGTGTAAAAGATAGGAGACAAGCATGAGGTCATGTGATGTATCTTGATTTAAAGTCCATTTAGTCTGACCTAAACTAGGCTAAAACAGTGAACTGTGAAGGAGAATAATGTAAGCTTATTTTAATACCCAAAAAGTGATAATGCACCACAAATTAATAACAAAAAATTCAAATTTCATATTTGAGGGCTTAAAATAAAATGTCCCCATTGAGTTTGTACAGGCGGCGCCGCTTCCTGTGGCGCCGCTTCCTGTACCACCCCTGGCCTTCAAACTTCAAATAGCTATATCTCCATTTTAGTATAAGCTAGACCAATGCCACTTTGCAAGCATATGGGATATTGATACAGCTTTAAAATGATACCAAATATGTTGGGATAGCTTTTGCTGTTTTTAAAATAAGACAGAATTACAACAGCTTGATACCAAAAAGCGTAACAGCACCACCTTTTTGGGAGGCGAGCTCAAAACGCGTGACCATATGTTTATACTGATATGGTTAGTGTTTCTTGAAAGTAATCGGTTTGCGTTAAAAAGATGATTTTGTGAAAAATGTTTCAACTAACCCCAATCTCCCCTACCTTTTATTCCATCGAACAAGCTTTATTTTGTTCCAAAATTCACATTTTTATAACTATTTTTGATGTAAAAGAGCTGGTAACAAAACCGGTGATGCCAGCTCCGAAGTTTTCGCGTAGCACAAGCGCTTGATGTACGCTCGTTTTGACGGTAATTTACGCTAGCGTATCATGCATTTTCAAGCGCGTTTGACATCGTTTTACTGCGTGGCGCAATTCTGCATTTACATTGTTTATTCAAAATGGCGAATTTCTCGAAAAACGTGATACATTTTACCCCGAAATTTCCCTCATTAGGCCCTTCGCACTTGATTATTAGTTTCCTGTTTACCGCCCGCGTCCAAAATTGAAAATCTCAAAATAATTAGTTATTTTATTTTTATTTCCAATTTTCTCCTTTAAAATAACTTTCAACTACTTCTACTTGACATTTTCTGACTTTAATAATATCAACAATAATGATGAATGAACAAAGAGTACAACTCCACCTTCACTTATTTATAAAATCAAATATTGTTGTGAAATAATTAAATGCCCGCCCTTGTCAAAACGAGTCGATAGTTGCTTGTAATAGTTCAAACCAAATAAAGAAAATAAAAGATAATTAATAATTAATAATTAAAAGTCACCTCGTCCCTTTTTCAAAATCTTAAACTGGAAACTAATAATCAAGTGCAAAGGGCCTTACTCAAAGCCCTGCCCGTTTTCACAATATTTTAGCTTCCGTAGATTGGGGTGAATAGGGACGCAGGGGTGAATAGGGACAAACATGAGAAAAGTTTTTGAAATCTCATTTTTTCACATTTGGTTAACACTTTTTTTTTTTTTTCCACATATTGAAAGATCAATCAAACAGTGTTCAGAAAATGGTTCAGCAGATGTTGAAGAATACATTTAGGATACAGGGTGTCCAAAATAAAATGATCTAAAAAAAGTTCTAAAAAATGGGGTGGTCAAAACTTTCCTGCTCCCACGGCCACTATTTTAGAAAATGAGCTGGAAATTCACCAGGACCTAGCCTGTTAGGTCTTACAACTTTCTCTAAAAGATTATTTATTAATTCTGACAGGAATTTTTATAACAATTTTTAAAATATTTTTCAGGTAAAAGTCACTTAATAGAGGCCATCAGCCTTTCGCCATCTTGTGGGTACAAATGATACGCGTGTTTATGCGTCGGACACTTCGCGTACGGCGCAGCTTGCCACGCAGCTGTTATCACGCGTCGACACGGTGATTTTGCTGTTCACGCATGGAGATCGAACGACCATCGCAGCGTGTACCCACAAGATGGCGGCATATGACGTCACGCTGACGGCCTCTATACGGGGTGAATAGGGACACCCTTGCCACAACCACCCTTACCCCACCACACCCTACACTACCAGTCCACCCTACCCTGCTCCACCCTTACCCCACTACCCTCATGAACCTATCCCACCACCTTAACCCTACCACCACCAGTGTCCACCACCCTTAAATCACTATACCACACCGTGACCCCACTAGCCTCATTAAACCTACCATCCCCACCGCCCTAACCCACTACCACACCACCCTACCTAGGCTACCACCCTCATCCACCCCTAATACTATCATGCCACTGCCAGAACTCACTAACCCACACCCTACCCCAGCACTCCACCATCCTACCCCACCCATCTACCCCACCACCCTATCCCCTACCCTACCACCCTATCCACTGCTCCACCCTATCCACTACCTCTAACCACCATGATACCTTTTCTTATGCCCCACCACCCTGATCCCACTACCCCAACACCCTACCTTACCCACCTACTTCCCTACCACCCAGAACCCTACCCCAGCCATCCTTACCCCACCACACCCTACCCCTCCTCTTCTTGTACTTACGAGCCTGATCAACATTGTAAAGAAATCAGATTTTAATCAGTTATGATGGTATGAATTACCTTGACATGTTTCTATTGTTGCTTAAAACTCACTTGGTTTCCCTTTTCCCTCCCTTTGGGGCTAAAAAAGTACACTCCTTCAAAGTTGTACTTTCCTTATCAACACCAGTGCTGTCCCTATTGACCCTGAAGTCGGGGTCAATAGGGACACCAAAATTTTATTAAAAAAATATATACCCCCCACATATATTCAATTTTTTTATAATGGTGGATTAAAGGCATCATGGGTGGACATAATATGCCCTCAAAAGTTTGGCTCATGGGGCTACAGGAAAAAACTACAATCTAGAGAGTGCCAAAACTGTCCCTATTCACCCCAATCTACGGTTCTTGGATATCATCGGAAACAGAGATTAGTAATATTAGGTAGGTCACTGTATTTTAAAAGATTTTTTAGATGATTTTTACGATGAAAAAATTGATGTTTTAAGCTTTTTTTCAAAAATTGGTTTTAGCTTGTTAAAAAACGGGGAAAAAAAATCATTATTAGCTTGTTGGATATTTTTCCTAAATAGTTTAAAGCTTGATTCCTTAGATGAAACTTTTAGTTTAAGCTTGTTAGAATATTAAACCTTGATAAAATAGTAATATTTTAGCCCTATATAGCGCGGGTGGTCTAAAAGTCAGGAGTTTTTCCATCGCATATATTCATTGATGATGTGAGAAAACATTTACTTGCTCAGTCCATCGTGCTTGGATGCGCGCGAACATCGCGTACATCACTCGTGCTTTGTGTAAATAGCTCGCGAGCATAGGCGCGTAATATCCTACATGTCCTACTCGCGAGCGTCCATCAGTTCTCCTCGCGCGGCTTGTTTAATTCCCCAAAACAGCATTTCGGTGGTGTTTCTAGATCGATGATGATGATAGTGCAGCTTTTTTTAATGGAACTGCTATCAAAAACCCTCAAAAATTCCATGTGCGATTGTCTTATCACCATAAAAGATCATATATTTAGGTCAAGTGAAGTATAGAAAACATATTTATGTAGGTTTTCTTGACCAGCCTGTCCAATCTGTTCTTTTAAATTTCTATGTAAATATGTATTGTGTTTGGGCCCCCAGTCTAGGCGAATTTGGCTGACTAGCAAACTTATGTGTTAACTAAGGTTTGCCTCTCATACATGTACCTACTCATAACATCGTGGATTGAACGGTGTACATGTTCACACAGCTGGGTGCAACAGTTACGCGAACTACGTTTTGTGTGAAGAATTTATGTGTGCGTAAGTCGGAACTTTATTGACTCACGCAGTAACAAAAACCGAATAATAATATTTTGCATTTGCTGGCGATTAAAAGCTTCAATATTCAAGGTGGCAAATTTCTTGAAAAACATGATGTATTTTTCTTTAAAACAATCCCTCATTTTGCAAATTCTTCACCATTTTCCACTCATCTGATCATCTTTGATGCTGATTTTTTAAGTACCGGTATGTTTCTTGCTTTTCCAATAATTTTTAAATTGTTTTTTGAGACAAAAACATCCTAGCAGAATAGCCATTTACACTTGTTTTCAAAAAGTTGTTTTAACCTTGTTTTTTACCCCATAATTTCCCTCATTTATCGCTCCCTGCCCTCCTCCCAATACATTAAACCTTGACTTCAAAGTTTTTAGCAACTGTTTAACCTTGATGCAAAAGTAAAACTTGATGCATATAAGTAATAATTTAGTCCCTATATAGCGAGGGTGGTCTAAAGGAAAAGATCGCCTATAAAATATATTGCAATGTTGCATTTTGTTGATCATTGACATTGATGAGATGAATCATCATGAGCATATGATGAGAATCTTTGCGAGAATGCATGAAATAAATGGATTCTCAGGTTTTTCCCCCAATTTCTGACCCTGCGTTCTCATGTTCCACAGAACCGGGACTCCCTCCAGAGGCATTGAACCTTATAAGGGTACGGTACATGTACATAACTTCTAAAAAATAACTTTCCATAGACTTTAGGCTAATGAAAGTCAATGCTATATGTTTAGCGTAACATTTTTTTCAAACCACAATGAGGCAACTTCTTCATTATTCATTATTTTGCAGGGTTTTTATTATTTACCAAATAGCTGCCATTTCATAAACACTCTACTGATTTCTGCCACAACTTATTCACCGCAGCCATCAAGACTTGCATTGACACAGTTTCATCCTTTGACTTCAGCAGGAGGCAGAAAAACAAACATGATAAGACTAGTCAACGGCTGACACAGTTCTCATCAGCGAAATGGATGGAAATAATGCTCACAAAATAGGTGCTAGTATAGAGGTAATGTTATGTGTACTCATTTTGTATGCAAGATTGTCCACATCTATATGACCACACATGCACCTATTTTCCCCACCCAACAACAAACATGGGTAGTCTTCTAAGAAACAGGTATGCTGGTTGCCGGGATACTTGCATTGTAACCCCAAGTAAAGTGCTGTGCTTAAACACATTCTATATGGTAGCCTACAAAAAAGTACACATGAAACTGTTTTTGAGGGTATTGCAGTTGGAGGTTGTAATCAGGGTTGTAGCTACATTGGGTGGTGGCCGCCGCCCACGGCCCTGTCCGGCACTCTTAATTTCCACCCGGCACTCAAGTTAATTTTGAGCCCAAATACCCGGCACTCCAGTTTCAAATGTTTCAAAATCAATAAACAATCAGTGTAAAAGTTAGCAATTCTTATCAAAATTTCAATTTTTTTACCATTTCATATAAATTTTACCCGGCACTAAAATTTGCCTAGCTATAACCCTGGGTTGTATTATGAGTTTTCGATTTCCACAACGGATGGTTCTGCGACGGTAAAACACCAAAGGTTATCAGACTCTTTGCATTTTGTATAATGAGGACAACAACGCATTACAAAATCGATGTATTTACCCTATCAAATTGGCTCTTGAACAGCCATATATTATTTGGCAAGGGCCTTCACTGGTATCCGACTGCACTTCCTGATTATCGCATATTATCGAAAATTTTGCAGATGAATGAGAGTATAAATAATACACATACTATTTTTGTATACCTCTACAGGACTACCAGGTCTTAAATCTTTTGGGTAAAGGTGGTTTTGCATGTGTGTACAGAGCAAGAGCAATACATACAGGGCAAGAATGTGCCATCAAAATGGTAAGTAAATTCATGTCTTATGTAAATTTGATTTGGTTTATTACATGCCTGTGTGTGTACTCATCAAAAAAGTCCCAATTTAAACACTTGATTTATTTTTATTTTTATTTATTTATGACATTCGGTGAAATAAACTGAATGATGCAAAATCACCCGCCAATGATTCATTATGCAGAGTACACTTGCCATAGGTGTTAAACACAGTGTATGCCATTCTTATATCAATCCAATATGCTATGAATCTTGCCTTATAAGATTCAAAGTATAAACTTTAGAGGTACATGTACAAAAGCTGCAAGATAAATGCCAAACTGCCTAGTACATGGGTATTAAAAAGGCCCAACCCAGTCCAAAGTTACTATGTTTATTAAAAAAAGCAGGGTCTGTGTGCCTGGAGACAGCAAACTTGCTTTTAGAATATATAATTATACCGGTACTGTGTGTTTCACAGGGCTTGTGGGTATTGATCCCTCTGGTTTTCACCCGATATGGCCAGTGCTGTTACTTATACTTTATTTTGGTTGAGGGGCTAATTCATGTATGCTGAAGATGACAAAACAGACTATGTCATTAATTGAAAATGGTGCCAAACATTCACAAAATGGTCTCAAACTTGTAACTTTGTTATTTACCTGTTTGTGTGCTTGTTTTCCCATGTATGTTAATCCTGTAAACAAGTGCACTGAATATGTATTTAACCAGTGATTTTCATTTGTCACCTTTCAGATTGATAAGAAAATGATGCAGGCAGCCAACATGGTAGGCCGAGTGAAGAATGAAGTGGAAATTCACTGTCAATTGAAACATCCATCAATACTAGAGGTAACTTTACCACCTGTAACATCAAACATCTTAATGATTTTGGACAAACTTTGCATGCAAGGAAAGGAGATTTGACAAGAATGAACAAGTTTGAATGCAATGTACACAATGGAGATCCAAACAAAATTGATTCATTTTTTATATTTCACAAGAAAGTGGTGCAATTTGCTGGTTATTGCAATGAAGAATGGGTCCAGCCAGTAAAATAATATGAAAATCGGAAAACTCCTCTCTCTGGAAACTTTGTCATTCTCCTAGGGATCGTTTGCCTATCCAGATATAAATAATGCTTTGTGGAAAATAATGATTTTTTTTTGTATGTTTGGGTTATATTCCGTATTGGTGAACAGTTTTCCAGGTTTTCCAGTAGAGTATGCTGTCAGATAGTAATTCAGTTCATAATGATTCAAATTGGTCCTTAAAGGTTAAGATTAAACAGAAACAATTTTGAAATTGAATTTTCAATTTGAAAGATCATGATTTTATCAGATTTAATTTTGCTGATGATAGATTTTACATTACTTTACATGTACATTGGTCCTGTCTGATTTACCATAATAGATATTTTGCTCACCTAAAGCAAATATTTGTATATTTTTATTTATAGTTATACAACTACTTTGAGGATCAGAACTATGTGTATTTGGTGCTTGAGATGTGTCATAATGGAGAGCTGAATAGATACCTGAAACAACATAGCAAAATACTGACAGAGCAACAAGGTAGGATAGATTAATGCATTGTTTATTACAGGACATAACAATAGGGTATTGTTATTGCAGACTGCAATCTCAGTTAAAGTTGTTGGTACACTTTAAAAAATACTTATTGTGATATTTTACACGATATGTTCCCCAATATCAATAATTTTGAATGGTGGACTTTGCTCTCATCTGAAGCCAACATTGATTGTTAGGGAATAGTGGAATGTTAGGGAATAGTGGAATGTTAGGGAATAGTGTTCCAGGGTTCTCCAATTCACCAACCTTCCGATAGCAAATCAGCTCTAAATATGATAGCAAAAAGTATGGAATGAAGATATTGCATGTGTTCCAACTAATTCTGACATTTTGCGTGATTCTGTTGAGCATCCAGAAAATTTCTGGTGAATCTTTAGCCAACTAATGGTGGTGGATTTGAAATTTCTATTGAGATAAACTTTCAATAAAATATCCAATTATGCTTACCACCCTTATAACCATTAATGAGTTGAACGTTTGTAATAGCCTACCAGATGGAGTAGCCGGAGACATGTCTGACAATGGCGCACCATCCTTCAAGATCAGAGTGCATTATAAGCATCTTATTTCATGTGTCTGACGCTTTACTGTACCCCTTCACTCTTGTTGTTCTTTTAAGAACAACAAGGGCCAATCAGTGGTTAAAAGCTGCTGTGAACCACTGATTGGCCCATGTGGTTTTCTTTTATAGTGCCTTGGTGCCTATATAAGTTCTTGACCTGTGTTACTCCTCATGGGCTATTGTTCACTCTAGCATTTTATAAAAAAAATAGTTTAAAAAAGGGGGGTATTGGCAATCAATAGCAAATGCCAATTTCTCCCCGGCATGCACATTCAGGCTGAACCTTGTGTTTTTCTACTGATGCTCTCCTTGAAAGGTGGTGAGCAGTGTGCATTGACCAATCGCAATACTTTGCTATGCTGTTTTCTTTTAAATTTTATATACCTCATATATAGATTCCTGTCATCTGACTGGTTAAAAGTGCAGTCATTGAATTAGCTATGCCCTCCTTTTTAAGAATTACGTAAAAACTGATCTATTCCCCAGGCAATACTCTTTTAAAAAGACTATTTCCCGAACATAGTCATTTTCACATCATCGGTGTGCGTCCCGATCAAACTCTACGCGCGCGATGGTGTGTTCGCATTACGCACACATCAGATGACAAAAATCTATATTAATGAGGAATATAAAACAAATATTGACTGCTTTATTCGGGTCATGGTTAACATAATTACAGGCCCGCTGTGATCTCAAAACCATGCTATGACCCTCTGCTGCACCTTGGGTCACAGCATGGTTCCGAGATCACCTCGGGCCTATAATATTAACCATGCCCCTCATAGCAGTCAATTTTTGTATAATAACCACAGTGATGTTTTGACCCTATTTCAGCCAAGCATTTTTTAAAGGAGATTGTCGTGGGTATGCTGTATCTGCATTCTCATGGGATTCTGCACAGGGACTTGACACTGGCAAATATATTACTCACAAAAGATATGCATTGTGTAAGTACTGTGTCATATTGCATTCATCTATGATACTATTATACTATGATCAGCTTGTAATAGACAGGAATCATAACATCGTGTATAGAATGGTATTCACGCTGTGGAGTGAATCACCGTAATCGGGGCCTAGATTTCGTCTTGGTTTGCGAGAATCAAAATCCATCATACATTAGTCACTGCACTTACTGTATGATACAATGAGAAGTTGATTCTCACAACTGAATCTTACAAGAATCGATTCTGTGATTCTCGTCGAAATGTAGACCCTGGTAATTGATTTGCACTTTTGTGAAGTTCGGACATGTGCAGTAACAAAAACTGAACAATTCCCGCCTATTACGAGCTGATCATAGTATATTGTGACATATTTTAAAATAGGATGTGTCACTTATTGATGTATCATGATAGCAATTTTACCAAGAAATTTGGTTCAGGGAAATGTTCAAGGTGGGTGAATTTTATCAGACATTGATTAAAGTTGACATCATCATTGGGCATTTATTTACACATTCGAAAATTGTGTCCAATAACTTATTGTAAATTTGTACATTAAATATAGCAAATGTAAATATATACATCACTGTATGGTACAGATTTTGAGTAAAATTTTAATGTTGTTACGAAATGGGCTATTTTTGACATGGTTTACTATGTCCAAATCGAAATAATATTTACAAAAATGGTAGATATGATGCATTTGAAATGAAACCTTTGTGTTTTGTTTTGCCATGATTTTGCGATTTCAGGCATGTTTATTTCTCTTATATTACACTTTACTGCAGAAAATTGCTGATTTTGGATTGGCAGCCAGACTTAATATGCCCAGTGAAAAGCATTATACCATGTGTGGCACACCAAACTACATATCTCCGTAAGTAAGACATCAATACTTTTGAAACAAAAGTAACTGAAGAAATAAATATATCAGTGATTGATGGCTCATTCAATATCAACAGACCAAAATACACCAGCCTCATAGCTCAGCTGTTATAAAGTCTCTGCTTGAAGTTCAAATAGGAAACAATTGACCAGAATCCTTATGACCATGGCAATTCTTTCTGTAGATGGGCTTTGAGAGTACTTTGTGTTAAACCTGGGCATAGTGATGCATCATACTGAGCTATGAATGTCAAACTGGATATTATGTAAACAATATTCTAATGGACAAGATATAGATTTAGGCTGTTGAACAAGTTAGTACATGCACTTAAAAGCCTAGATCATTAAATAATTGCAACTCAATGTCTAGATCATTTTCTTCTGATTTAGAAAAAACTAGTGTTGAAGTGTTGCATACAACACGAACAAGCCGGCCGGCTTCATGACCTTTGACCCCAATCTGTGAACATATACTATAGACACTGGCTAATGTCAATTCATGTGTGCAAGTAGCGTCACTCAGCTATTGTTTATGGAAGAAGATGCAATTTGAAGGTATTTTGTCTCGGACCGGAAGTGACCCCTTAATGACCTTTGACCCAAATTTAAAAAATACCACATACACAGGGTAACAACAATTCATGTGTGAACATACCGGCTCTCTGCTATTTTTTTCCTGGCTAATAAAACATTTTGACGGCATTTTGTTTTAAACCGGAAGTAACCCCTTAATGACCTCTGACCCCAAATAAAAAAATGTCTCATTTACACTCTGTAATAACAATTCATGTGTGAACATACCGGCTCTCTGCTATGTTTTTCCAGGCTAATAAAAATTATCGAAGGTATTTAGTTATAGACCGGAAGTGACCCCTTAATGACCTTTGACCCTCAAATCTGTGAACAACCTATAGACACTGGCTAATGTCAATGCATGTGTGCAAGTGGTGTCACTCTGCTATGTTGTTTGTGGCAGAAGAGTCATTTTGAAGATTTTTTGTCTTGGACCGGAAGTGACCCCATATTTGTTAACACCTAAAAGACATTGACTAATATCAATGCTTATGTGCAAGTGTCATCACTGTACTATGTAACTTTAGAAAGAATTTGATTTTTGAATTATTTTAAATTTCAGACCGGAAATGACCCCCTTAATGACCTTTGACCCCAAATCTGTGAACACCCCATAGGCATTGACTAATGTCAATGCATGTGTGCAAGTGGCGTCACTGTTCCATGTTATTTGTAGAAGAAGAAGCATTTTTAGTGTCAAAAATCGTGTTTTTGGCCATAAACCGGAAGTAGCTACCCCTTAATGACCTTTGACCCCAAATCTGTTAACACCCCAAAGGCACAGTGTAATAACAATGTATATGTGCAAATGGCGTCACTGTGCAATGTTGCTTGTGAGAGAAGAAGCAGATTGACAGAAAGAAAGAAAGAAAGAAATCGTTGAAAAACAATACAAGCCGGCCTATCGGCTCGGCTTGTAAATAGGAATATTTTGTTTTCACTATCCTATATTGATGTGATAGAGGATGGGCAGGTCCAATATTAACTATGACATATATTTTAATGCAATGTTTCTATATTATTTTGACAGTGAGATTGCCACTCGTAGTGCTCATGGTCTGGAATCTGATGTGTGGTCCCTAGGATGTATGCTCTACTCATTTCTAACAGGCAGACCACCATTTGATGTAAGTTTGCACAACCTACAAGGGGCCATAACTAACGTCACAAGATTTCACACTCACCAATCAACACTTAACAAAAGGGGACAGGCTGAGTTAAATTTACACAAAGCATAAGCATTGTAAAGATTTTAGTCAATATTCGGTTCTTGAAGGAATTGTAACTTTCTATCAATGAAAATAGCCAAAAGTGAAAAAATGCAGCACCCTTTTCATTGACTTTAAATAGGATTGATATTTACATCATGGTTGCAATTTTACTATAATGTGCTTGTGCCAATAATGAATACTCAGTGCTGCAAATACAAAGCATTTGTAATTCTTTGTAAGAAGCTGTTTATCAATCAATTTGGAGGGGTTGTAAAAAACGCAACAGGTTTGTCTATTTGTCCTGTGGTGGAACTTCTGCAGTGTTTGGGCATGGGATATTGATTCAGTCTTCACTAAATACTAGACTTGACGCTTCTAATCTTTTGTCTTTGCCATATTACAGACTGATGCTGTCAGGAGTACCTTGAACAAAGTGATGCTTGGTGACTACCACATGCCTCAGTAAGTTTTTGTTAGATTCATCATGATTTGCAGTTACTGGTGTAGAGACCATTTCCCATCTACACTATTCTGTGTGGCACTATTGAATGTTAGGGAAATCAAGAGTTATGGAAAGGGAAATTATTTTGCATGAATTGTAATTAATGCTATAGTGCTTTTTATTTATTTATTTATTTATTTTGATTTTACTGCTTAAGCAGAGTGCAGTCAGTGATGTCAATATGTCAAGGCATCTATTTCACATGCACATCTATGTGGCATCTTTAAACATACGTGTATCATATGTAAAACAGGGCTTTGAGCTAGTCTTGTGATGTGAAGCTGTGCACAGTGAAATTTGCTCTTACGCCAGTCACTCCACTGACTACACTTCGCAAATTGGCACTGTAGGCAAAGCCAAAATCTCCTGAACCCAATGTTATTTTCAATAAGCTAAGAATTGGTTTTTATTAGAGAATGGACTTTGATGTTAAAATAATGTGTTTTAGCTGTACAGAATATCATCACCTGGACTAATTGTTTGCTTATTTTTATCCCCTAAATAGACACATTTCAATGGAAGCCAAGGATCTCATTTCAAGACTTCTCCGAAAGAACCCATCAGATAGACTCACACTTTCAGGTACAAATTCTCTTTTTTTTTCTTTTTTTTGTATGACTGTGGTCTCATATGTTTGAAAAATGCAACTAAGTCCATCAGGTCAGCTATTTTTTAAAGAATATGAATACAGTCATAATAAGATTTAATGACTCAACACAATACAGCGTTTATATTGTTTTCCCTTTCTTTTCTTCATTCTTGCCTTCCTTCTGTTACTTCCTTTCTTGGGTAAGTGAAATGGATGTTGAAATGTAAATTGCCACACATATGCTTCATTTGTCTTTCAATTTTCAAAGCAAATCTTTGCCACAACTTGTCCATATAGAAGTCCTGCATGTGACATAGTTACCCATAATCATGGCTGAATGCTCAACTTTGTTCAACAGAAAGAAGCATATCAGTACCATTTATTCCACAGAAAATATAACATGTGCAGTTTTGTGCATCATACATTGTTCCCAACATACATGTTATTGAATTGATTGAAGTATGGTATGGGACAATAGTTTGAATCCTGTTTTAGAAGTTACTCGATAAAAGCATGCAGGACCTCTATGCATCCTACCTGTATCATCTTTGTGTATCTGTTTTCTTGTGATAAATGTGCACCTTAGATAATAGGAATTTGTGACAAAACCTGATCATACACATGTACCAGGGCCGTATTTAATTAAAGCAATTATGCATTTATTTTAATGATAAAACATGACATTGTCTAAACTGATGTTTGTTATTGCAGGTGTACTGGATCATCCTTTCATGACTAACACCTGTCTGAAACCATCAGATATACAGCAGTATTCACAGAGTAAACATGTAAGTAGAAGCTCACATATTCCTTAGTCGCACATATTTCATTTTTGGCGCATACAAGGCATATGTTGTGGTATTTTGTTTTGTTTCTTCTCCTTTTCTGTTACTGATAAATATATTTCTATGTTTATTAATTTGTCAAATTATCCTCTTTTATGTCTTTCTCTCAATTCATCTGTTCCATTTTCATCCAGAACCTAATGGAGGCATCCATCGACAGTGGCCATGCCACCATGGCAACCATGTCAACTGGTACCAACAGTCGCATCTCTTCACGTACACGCCCTATGAAAGCTCTGCCCCTGTCCAATCTTACCCCAGTCATCTCTCAGGAGAGGAGGAGGATGCCCAGTCTACAGGATGATTATGGTTTCAATGGGAGGATGGATGCTGGTAAGGAAGACTGGCAAGGAGGATACATAGATAGGCACCCACCATCACCACCTGTCAGGCAAAGAGCCAGGTAAGATTCAAAATGGTCAAAATGTTTGTAATGAATTCCATATAAAAATATATTAAAGGAGTATTTTGTGATCCTAGCATCCTTTTTTATGACATTTTTCAGTAAATATCCACACAAAAAGCTTACTCCCAAAATTTTAGTTGATTGCGATTTTGCGTTTGCGAGTTATGCATGACAATGTATTGTAATTTTGTTTTGGTGTATCAGAACGAAATTCAAATTTCACAATACTTTTGCTAAACGAAAGTGCAAGAAATTTTTGTACATACACATTATTTAGCCAGAGGTTTCCAGTGGTATAATTTTTTAGAAAAGTGGGGGTAGATGCTGTGGATCACGAAATGCCCTTTTAAGAGTCATGAGCTTACTAAGACCAAGCATGATCCAAAAGAATTTTAAATGGCATACTTCATAACAATCCAGAATATAGTCCATTATGGCTTCTGTGAGGCAGTAACATCCATGTGCGATACACACATGTTCAAAGGTAAGGTGCAGTAACTTTGTGCCACATCTCGTGCTACAGATGTACCAGAGATGCCAACCCTCCCTATTTTAGAGGGAGGCTCCCTATTTTTGTAAACATTTTTTCCATTTTGACACCCAACTTTGGGTTAGGTGCCATTGAAATTGCATGTAATTTTGAAAACCTCCCTATATTTTTTGTTTAAATCCTCCATATTTTGACTACAGCATTTCTTGGTAAAAGCAGATATTAAACAATAATTGATGGCTAAGAACACATGAACTTTATATGTGGAGGAATTTTGTAATTAACATCATATGCAAACAAGTGTATACTATAAAGAAAGTTTTCTCTATGTGTAACAGAGCAGTTTTAAGATTGTTCCATGCATGTTGTTACGGAGCGTGATGTGTGATTTATAAGCTGTCACTGTATTTTGTTGATCACTGTTGTATTTGATTTCATTAAGGGGGTACTACACCCCTAGCCAATTTTTTGCTGATGTTTGCGTTTTTCTCAAATATTATAGCCCATTGGTGACAAGTAAGATATGTATATTATAGGGGCAAGGACTACAACTACTGTATTGAAAATTCAGCAACTCAAGGCAAGTAGTTATTGATTTATTGATCAAATATTGGGGTTCCCTCATTTGTTACTGTAACTCCACAACTGTTGTCTGTGCTGAAATAAAATTCCCAGTGTAGCAGTTGTAGTCCTTGCCCCTATAATATACATATCTTACTTGTCACCAATGCTCTATAATTTTGGAGAAAAATGCAAAAATAGGCACAAAATTGGGCAGGGGTGTAGTACCCCCTTAATACTTGTTGAATTTGATATAGTTACAAATTTTGATACATTTTGATTTCTTTCAGCAGAAAAGATAACAAAGAAAACACAAAGTCCAGAGAGTTTGAATCCTCAAAGGATTCTTGGCTAGCGGAAATAGGTAAGAAACATTGTTTACATTGTTTATTGAACTATCATTTGTAATAATTGTATAATTTTTATTCTCTGTAGAATATTTGATGCAACATACTTTTTATTCTAGAATATTTGATGCAGTTATGTTTAACTTCTATTGAAGGTGTAAAGACAACATCGACATCAAATATATTTGATTTTCCATCAAATATTTATTAGAAGATAAAAGTTGAAATAAATTGAATAGATATTTTCAAATCATTGAAGACTGCCGCTGTTTGTTTATAATGACCAAGTTTGTAATAATATTCTGCATCATTACACAACTGTTTGTGTTGGGCTAGTTGCACTTTGTGTAATGTGTGTCACTGGTGAGTGCTGATGTGGATTTGCGTGAGTGTAAGGCTGCTCGCATACGCTTTATTATGCTGTGTACACACCTGGTGCATGTGGCCTGGTTTTCCTAACGTTAATTTGAAAAGGTCTATAATGAATACGTGTTGAACAAATATTCTACATCAAATTCAAATATTTGGAGGGAGATATTGATAAATAACTCAATTAGGGGTTATATTATGTCACAGTGGTCTTTAAGAAGAGGCAAGAGGTAGTTTGAAGAGACAATTTGTAATTATTGATTCCATTGCAGCTTAAAACTCTTGTGTCAGTAAATGCAATTGGTTCAATATCATGTCAGACCTGTGAGGTGACAAGTTTATAACAGTATGTAAACAAGCATTATGGATGTTGATAAAATTTTAATGTTGTAAAACAAAAGCATTTGATTGTGCAAGAGAGCATGCCATTGAACTTGCTGCTTATTTGTTCTTAAACATGGCCCGATTGTTTGAAGTGGAACTGCACCCTTCACATACACAGCGTCATACGGGCACGGGGGGGGGGGGGCAATTTTTCAGAACTTTTAAAAAACCCACAGGAAAATTGCCAAAAAACGGCTTGTGCCCCCCCCAATCAGACCCGGTGCCCCCCAATCAGACCCGGTGCCCCCCAATCATGGTCGGTGCCCCCCATATGATGTTGATGACCCACGCTATGCCACTGCACATACATAATGTGTGACTTTGTAAGATTACAACTTACCATCTTGCTTATTGGTTTGTATCTCTTATAGGTTCTCGAACCAACCTCAGTTCTAGTAATGGAATACACGATAGAATATCAGTACAACAGCATAAAGAAAGTGATATCAATGCATATGGTGCATCTAGAACTAACCATTCAAGAACCAATCATTTTAGAAGTCAGCATGATACTAAGAGTGATCTGTCACTGTCTTCAGCTAGTGGGATGTATGGGGTACACACAGACACCAGAACATTGTTAAAATCTCAGAAGGAACTAAACACAAACAATTCCAACTTTCATCCAAGTGAGATCCACCATGACAAGCGACGGAATTACAGTGGAAGAGATTCCGAGTTGGAATTAACAGAGATGAATGTAAGAGAAAAGAAACATAGATTTGAGGAGCAGATTCCAGCACATAAATGGAATTCCAAGGAGCATTCAGCTTCTCAGGAGCAACTGAATATGATTCACAGAGGTGAATATAAAAGTGCTGGTAAATACAATTCAACCAATTATCAGCCTGTGTCCAGCACAGATTCTCATAGTTAGATCGAGCAATCGGTAACCAAGATAATCAACATAGTGAACTCAAGTCTCAAAAGAGCATGTTGAGTGAAAGGAGTGAGCATCGGTCCATGCATGAACATCAAATACAGCAATCCAGGGATGTACACTCTCACCTGCAAGAATCATCAGGTGTTGGGAGTATGTCTGGTAACTATGCAGAAAACAAAACTGAACACAGTGACCTTAGAACTATTGGGACGACAAAGAAGCTATTAGAAAACACGGGTAACTTGGCATCTCTGGAAGTCAAGCAGAGACACACAAGAAAGCATGAGAGTAGGGAGGAACAGCATCAAGACAAGAAAGGAGAAGGGGCAATGTCATCAACATCAAGACCAAAGAAGAGTTTATCACAGATAACATCTCCTCTGAATGCTAAGAGATTGAGGCCCATAAGGCAGCGCACCAGGAATGCAATGGTAAGGACATGCTAGAAGTAGATGTGGACAAAGTTTGTTACAATTCATCATATGACAGTAACTTTTTTGTTTTGGACTCAGCAAATTTTGGATGGATTTAGGCACTTAATACCGTAACCACCCGGGTATAAGCCCACCTTCAGGTATAAGCCCACCCCCTATTTTTCAAAACATTCTGGGAATAAGGGTGCACTCGGCTATAAGCCCAGTACTAAATTTTGGCCAAGTTCTTAAATCAAATCAATGCTTTTCTCTCACATTTAAGAACAAATATAAAAGATATCAGTTGATAATTAACATTCCACACTTAGAATTTTAAGAAATTGACATAGATGATAGAAATTACTGGTACATTGAGCATATACAAATGGGGATGATTTTTCTTATTTCTAAATTCAAGTACTAGCCCCTCCCCGGTTATAAGCCCACCCCCATTTTTGAAGTGAAATCTGCCATCTAGGGGTGGGCTTATACCCGAGTGGTTACGGTAATTATAATAATGTAAATTGCAATTTTGTGTTAAATACCATACCTTGCCTTTGAAATTGTGGTCTCAATACTTTATATTGTTTTAAATAAAATACAAAAAAAAAAGGTTTGTGTCAATACCCATCATTTTTTCCAGTAACAATTTAAAATTGAGTCCTCATGTTGCAAATTCAAAATTCAGTTCCTGGCTAATGTCTCATTTCATAATGTATCATTCTCTTTCAATAATTTATTAACAAATAAAGCGTAACTATAGAATACCCCTGGCATCCCAAGTTTTATGGTTAGGGTTTAGAGTTAGGATAAGGGTGCAGATGGTAATGGTACTCTATGGTTATTCCAAAGTGCACATTTGTGTTAACTTATATTATGATGACTGTTATACCTGTAGGTGAGCATTTTGTGCACTAGTGAAGTTTGTCTGGAATTTCTGAAGACTAAAGAGGGACAAGACAGAGTGATGGAGGTGTTCAGGATATCTCAGGATGGTATGCAGGTAAGCCCAATTAATATTCCCAGTTTGATATCCACATATAGTAGAAATTTTGAATATTTTGACACTTACGCATGGATTACTGATGGTGCATTTGACCAGATTTGTGTTAATATGTGATCAAACTAGGCTAACTGGGTAAGTACCTATGTGTTTCTCCCAGTCCTTCCATTCCAGAGGTTTGATCTGCTTCATACAAAAGATTCAAATAAGTACTGTACCAAAATACTATAAGATGATTAAAAGATGGCAACCTTGCATGATACCATACTATTGAAATTACTTAATTGAGGTAAAGTCAGTCTTTTCAATAATGTGGCATTGTTCCTGTACCTCATTCAATAGTGTGGCATCATGGGAGGACACCATCTTGTTATTAATCTTTATGGTAAAGCACATGTGTCTGTTACCTCAATGTAGGATTTCAATAGTATGGCATCATGGAAGGTCCCCATCCTTTGGTCATCTTATAGTTAAGTACCTATTTGAAAGACGCAGATAAAACCGGTGCAAGGAGAAACATGATGTGCCCTGATAAAGGTCCGTTCATACTACCACCGCATCTGTGATGCATTGCTTTGCGATGCCGATATATCGATTACTTTTGTCGCAACTCAACGCAACTCGTCGCATTTCCAACTTAAAATGTATTTAACTTCATTGCGATATCGCAATGCAGTAGTTTGCAGTACGATGCGGTGCAGCAACGCAACGCATCGCAAAGCAACGCATCGCAAATGCGGTGGTAGTATGAACGGACCTTAAGTCTGATTTTGACATAATCTGTAACATACATGAAGTATGATGTATCTTGTTGGAAAACTTTCTTGATCACCATTATTATTGAAATTCTTTATAAATTTGCTGTTCTGTTCATACTTTCTTTGTTCACAAATTATATATAAATTAAATCAACCTTAAATTCATCATCATGAAATTGCGTTTGAAACTTTCAGATCAGCATCTATCAACCAAACAGTGGCAAGGGTTTCCCAGTGGCCGAGTCTCCACCTTCACCACCACATGACCACAGCACGATATACAGCTATCATGAGCTGCCTTCAAAATACTGGAAGAAATACCAGTATGCTGCCAAGTTTGTGCAGCTTGTGAGGACCAAAACGCCTAAAGTGACGGTTTACACCAAACATGCCAAATGTATGCTGATGGAAAATGGACCTGATAATGATTTTGAAGCATGTTTTTATGATGGTGGGTATTGTGCCTAGCTCTTGTATGACTTGTATATTTATTTAGTATTCACTATCTTTCATTATGTTTAAAATAATGTAAGGCTTTGAATGTTCTGGTACAGACACTGAGAATTTGTGACATTGTTATGCAATTGCATATAGAGCCCATAGTAGTTCAAAGGTTTGGCAATTCAACCAACCAGACTACCTGTTAAATGACTTTCTGAATTATGTTAAACTTTTGCACTCCATAAATGAAGGTTGGTGCAATACTATTTTGAAAAGCGGATATGAACTGCGCTGCTGCTAATCTTCAAGAAATTTTGTAGCAGTGGTGCAGATCTTCATGAAATAAGTATTGCAGTTTATCAAACTCTGAAAGCTGTATCAGATGGCAGCAGAATAAAACAATTGAAATTGGTGGTACCAGATCAACTGCTGCTTTTACAGGTCTTTTTGTGTGTTCTTTATCTGCCTTTCAATGTCAATTTTTTGCAGAATTTACCCAAAATAAAAGACCTTCATTCTAAAGAATGGATTAAACAATGATAACTTTGCGCTATCTGTTTTCAGGTCATTAACACAAATTCGGAGGGGTTTGTTTCGGATTGTGAGCTCCCTAAAAAAAGTACCGAAGCCCAACACTAATCCCAATGATTTTGTACAGTGACCGTAAAGAAGATCGTTCAAAGTTATAATTGGCATTCATTACCACCATTTTACAAATTTATTTCATGAAATTAACACATTCTTTTGCTTAAAAGACTATTGAAAATGTATCTTCTGTTAATTATAGTACTTCGCATTTAATGCATAATCCACAAGTACCGCGGCTTACTAGTGGTGATATATATGTGTTAAGAAATGACAAAATACTGGTTATTCATGTGCAAGATTGGAAGAATTACACACTTTGCGGTCAATGACCTACATGTGCATTTGTGAGTTTACATATATGTAACATGATCAAGGGGAATGAGTCACATGTCGACCCTGGTCGAAAATGAGGTTTACATGTTTTTAAAGCGAACATTTAGAGCTTTCTGAAATGGAAAACCCCATGTTGATACGACTTTTCTGTGCAAATTAAATCAATTTATCAATCGCTGAAAACAATATAAAACAAAAGAATTTTAACACTTCCTTTCCTAATATCTCAAAATCAATATTAGCGACATCCGACTCATTTCCCTTGATCGTGTCACAAAATATGATTGGATCACAAGCATCACATATTTTTTATTCCCTTCTAATGAAACTAGTTTTGTTCTTACGACTTAATTAATCTTGGTTATGTTCCCTTATAGTCATGGTTGTTTACAATTGATTTGTGTGTAATGATGTATACACTATATATGTTCACTTTTGGTCTTTATGAAATACCATTCACTACCCCCTGCAGGTTCCAAGATTCATATGTCAGCAGAGAACACAAAGATCACAGAACAAACAGGGAAATCATACACAGTAGACTCTGATGCAGACCCCAAAGATTTAGTGTCTACTATTCAGGCCAATTGGGATCATGCTCAGGAGATCAGACAACAATGCGTGGAGCTGGAGGAGATTGTGTCACGGCTTGAGTCAGTTAAGACTCACCGTCAGTACTTCCCAATAATAAGTGCAAGGTATGTGTTGTAAAATGCTTTTGCTAAATTAGTATCCATGAAACAAAGATGTGAAACATTGCAGTGAGGTCTGCTATAACAAAGTAAACCCATGAGGTCTTCTATAAAAGTTAACCCATACAAATAACAGCTTGGTTCTGGGTGGGGGTACAACAACTATTTACTAAGTAGAACTAACATTTGAATAATATCAACTTCTTGCTGAGTTCTTACTTTGTCTGATTTTGTTCTCCAGTATACGTAGCAAGAAAGTTTACCTGCGTAACTCGTGTATAATTTATGTAGCAGTAAGCAGCAATATATTTCCCCCATAAAGCTGGGCACAATATCGGGAGAACAGGTGTTCCTAGCTCATGTCAAAAGAAGCCAAAACCTATAAAATGGAACTTGTGACATTGTGTGATTTTGCCCGTGACAGGCTGATACCTGTTATTAAAAGGAGACAAGAACTCGAACGTGAATTAATAAATAGTATAGCTGTATGTTTGAAAAACATTTGCAAAAGTAATGAACATTTTTTAGGCTTTTCTTAAAGGGTGTTAGATTATGCAATTCGATTTAGGTAATGATGATGCTAGAACTTTGTAATCAGTTTTGAGTTTGCAGTTAAAATCCACTTTCCTTATTTTCCAATCTTTGCTTTGCATTATTATTTATATAAGAGTATTCTGGTGTACAAATCTGTGGTTAACTTTCAGAATTCAGTTCATCAAACATACATGATTATACAATTTTTATCTTGGCTAGTCAGTGACATCAATATGTTAAGGCAGCTGTTTCGCATGCAATTATGCGACGTCTTTAAACATGTATGTGTACACCAGCATTCTGATCAAATGCTTGCAATTTGAAGCTGCAGTCCTGCACCTAATGAAATGTACACTGATGTCACCAACTTACCTAAGTGAAAAATAGTATACAGGCAGTGGGGTCTTGTGTAGACAGATATGCTCTTTTAAATTATAACTTTTTATATCTATGTTACCACAGGCGGCCTTCTGCTCAACAGGTGGCAAGCTCAGCACATCAGACTGACTCCAACCCCACAAAATCACCTCATTTATCTAACACAGCAACAAGTGGTGCATGTGATGCTGCCATGACTTCACCCAGTGTAGCACCTCCTGTATCGGCTTCCATATGCTCCTTTGATGGTACAGTATTGAGCTCAAGGACAAGACACACATCCAAGAGATCTCCTACAGGTTAGTGAGGAGCTTTGTAAGATAATTGAGCTCTAGATGAGCCCCTCAACATGTATACACTAAAGTTGTGTATAGTTTTGTATACAGTTTGGTAATGTTTTATACATGTTCAGTGGCCAAAACAAATCTTATACAACCTTTCATGATATTTTCACCCGGAAACATGTATTAAACATTATAAAACCTTAAGAAGCTGTACGTAACTTTAGTATATACATGTGGAGGGGCCAAGTGGACTTGCAGTCTTCTTTCGCTCAGGTCTTCAATTCCAATAAATAGTTTTGTTAGGATATTTTAGGGTTTTTGAGATGATTAGATTGGATGCATTTTGGCGGTGATTGGTATCAAATGCTTTGCCAAATCAGGGGTGTGAGAGTTCCTCTTTTCAGCTGATTTCCTATTTTTTGTTGCCAAAATTTATGTGTTTTCTTTTATTTTGAGCCCATATTTGGCATTTTTACTCTGATTTTAAGTTGTTGTTTTTTGGGGGGGGGATTTTTCCTCTTTTTTGGTATGTGGCTTCTCACACCCCTGCAAAATTGAATATTTATAAATAGGTAAAGTTTGGACCCTATATGGTGCTTATTGGTGCACTTAACAGAAAACCCTGTTCAGAATGTTTCAGTAGATGTAAAATTTTACAAACCTTGTGTGCACGCTTCCATTCTACATTGACAAATTACTGCAAGAGACTTGTGCTAGAACCTCTAATGAGTCGCATCTTTTGAAAATAAGACACGCTACATAGATTTTCAATGGCATTTTGTCTGTTATTTGTTACAATCTTGCAACAACAAAAAAGTAGGATCTTATTATAATCACACCATTCAGAAAGGATACTTATGAAATTGATTTTTCAAAATACAGAATAACATGCAAGATCTTACAAGCTTGATAATTATTGTATCCCTTGATTGCAGAATCCAGACACAGCAAGAAGGAACGGCATAACAGCAAAGGAACTGTACTGAAGACTGTCTTTGTTCCCAATGTTGGATGGGCTTCTCAGATGGCCTCCGGCGAAGTCTGTGTGTACTATAACGATGGTAGCCAGATAGTAGTGAAGTCCGTTACTACAAATGTGAAATACATTGACCCTAATGGACGGATCATTGAGTATGGACAGAGTGATCGATTACCAGATCATGTTAGAGACAAACTAGCGCAGCTTTCAGCTATAGTTGAAATGTTTGTGACTCAAACATAGCTACACATATAAATAGCAGCTTGACCCTGCTTAGAAATAGTGCTTTTACAGATATAAATACATACAATGTATTATTTGATACAATCTGATACACTTCAGGTCAAAGAAATAGTTTGGGAAGTTGAGTTATTTTTATAATGAACTCACCTAAATGGTAAGGTATGAGAGCACAAACCAGCCTGATTCTACTCCCTATTCAAGAAAAATACAGCACTAATCCTTTTTGAATTAAAAAAATATTAGTGTGTTTTGCCAAATAAAACATAGCTAGGTCCTAATCAGGGTTCGAATTCAGTCAATTTTTTTGCATAGCTGTTTGTGCGATGGAAAACACATGTTTGTATAGCAGTTTCCAAATTTTGCATAGCAGTTATTTTGCTATGCAAAAAAAGAAAAATGCGTAGCATTTTGCGATGCAATATTTGTATTTGCGTAGCGAATCTACAATTTCTGTCATTGTCATCAAATCTCGGCCCCCAGACGATCACATGTCACGCTCGAGGGCAGAATTTGAGGGCAATTAGCAAATATAATTAATTGTATGCACGAAGCAGGATCATAGCATTTGAAAAAAGGGTATGACTATAGCCTATACTTTTACCGAGGAATGAGCATTGAAAAATAATGTTGCAATTTTGCAAACCTGGTAAAGTCGCTCCATGACCATAAAGAACAGCAAAAATACCACAGATGAAAAAACCTTCAAAAACGATAAAACCAGATTAGGTCTTCAGTAAACTCTTCACCTAATTTTTGTTCAATATTTTCTCGACATTATCTCATCCCTGTAAAAATATTGCAAGCTTCCGAAGGTCGCTGATCTTATGGTTTTGGTAACTCCCTTCACCAGGAACATGTGTTATGATTTTGTGTATAGTTGGTGCGTGCAATGGCAACATTCTCTCGCATAATTGGAGGGGGGGAGTAACGCTAATAAACATAAGCATGACATAAGCAATCAACCACAACAGATTCCGCAATATGGTACCCAACATTGCTTTGTCTTATTTTTGCAACGGAATACAGCATAATTATCTTAGATGTAACGAGAATGAGCAAATACCGACTGTGTGATGTTTTTGATTTGCGGGGAATTCCAGAGCATCCAGATATGTTTTGAGGTAAATGCGACGTGTCGCGGAATTTGGCTCGCAAATAGCGATGCATTGGGGGACTTTGGGGGCAAATGAGACGTGCAATTTAGCTCAAATTTATGTATAGCACTTTTAACGATGCATTTTGGAAAAGTGCATAGCAGTTGCTGGAAATTGCATCGCAAAATGCGATGCGATACCATCGAATTCGACCGCTGGTCCTAATCTTTTAGTAAGTTCTAACTGCCAATAAAAGTAAAATTTTAATATTTTTGTAATTTGAGGGGAAATGGGCCAAAAACATGCAATTTTGCATGTTTTCTAACAATTGTAGTCGCATAAGTCTAAGACTTGGCACAAGTCTAAGCATTCAAAATCTTGAGTGTAGGCTACAAGTAAGCTCATAATTTTAATAATTAGAAAATGTGTTTTCCAAATATCAGTAACTTGAAATTAGTCTTTGTACAAGTCCTTGTTTGGGCTTGATTGTCACAGCATATGAAAAATGCCCAAAAGGCACATGTTTTTGGCCGTTATTTCCAAAAATAAGCAAATATTTAAATTTTACTTTCATTGCTAGTTAGAACTAACTAAATGATTAGGATTTAGCTAAACATTTGGCAAAACAAGATGAGTAGATGGTAGATGGGCCACCACACTTTGGCCCACTCAAATTTGGTGTAGAAATTTACATAACAGTGGTGAGTATTTACAAAACAAATTATACAATATTTTGCATCCCAACACCAATTGCCACACTTGGGCCACAGTTTTCAATATATTAGTAACACCCAGGATGAGGCCAAATTGTGAAAATTGTTATGTAAATATTTATCAGATTTGAGTGAGACCTGAGTAGGGAGGGTCCAGTAGAATGGGCTAGTTTGTGCTCTTATATCAAGACTACCTAATGTTGAAATGTACCTATGTTGAAATGAGTTAAGGGGGTACTACACCCCTGTGGTAAATTTGTGACTATCTTTGCATTTTTCTCAAAAAATAATAACACACTGGTAACAAAAGTTATGTATATTATTGGGGCAAGGAATCCAATTACTATACTGAAATTTCAGTGACCCATGACAAGCGGTTCAGTTTATATGATTGGAAATGAGGTACAATCTAGCGGTACCTCTTTTCTTATCATAAATGAATTGTTTGTCATGGGTCACTGAAATTCCAGCGTAGTAATTGGATTCCTTGCCCCTATAATATACGTAACTTTTGTTACCACTGTAGTATTAGTTTTTGAGAAAAATGCAAAAATAGACAAAAAATTATCAAGGGGTGTAGTACCCCCTTAACATACTTGATTACTTTGGTTATTGTGGCATAGATATTTTATTTTGTCTATGTAAGTCCACATATCCCATCTGATAGTTATCAGATGTGTCACATATACAAGCCTTATACTTGATATCTATCTATGCAATGATTCATCAAGAAGAAAGGGAGAAACATACTTGCACTTTTTCCTTAGATTGTGTCTGTAGTCATCAAATTATAATTCAATACAAGTATGGCATTGACAGCATCGGAAAAAATAATTTTGGCACATTTGTTTCAGATGAAGAGCAAACATGATTTTAGTCCCAAATGAAAACTACTTGCAGCTCATGTGAGTGTTATTCCATACTTTGTTGCATTGGGCTATTCCATTTGAATTCCATATCCCCTTCGCAGACATGATTTTAATTTCCCAGGCAGGGGGTATAGATTTCAAATGGAGTCGCCCATTCTGGATTTCAGGTAACCGTATTTGAAATTCACACTACATGTGTGGAAGATTAAGGTCATGCCTTCCATAGGGGGTGTATGTATTTTAACTGGAATAGCCCATTTTCAACACATGTAAGGTTAGTCTTGAGAATTTCTAAAAGTGAGGCTATGTGATTACACTGTTTCATTGCATAGATATCAAGATGCAGCAGAGGTCTAAACAACAACATACTGAAATGATTTCTCCCATTGCTGGTGTCCTGTCATCCTGGATGATGAGTGACAAATGTCTACTAGTCTATAGTCGTCAACTCAGAAGTACAAAGTAAATAGACCTCGGAAACTGGAGATATGAGAATAATTATTTCAGTGCAATGCGTGTGTAAATGCTTCTTTTTTAAATTGGCGCGCTAACTTCTGCGCGATTTGTACTTACCAAGCGCACCACGCTCTTTATGCATCGACCCTGATGCCATAGATTTGGTTTGTATTTTTAGGTTGAAGCAGTATACTGTTATACTGAATACCGAAACTCATCAAGAGAGAGAGCGAGAGCCTTGTTATTTCAGTATGTTGGTACCAGACTATTGCAGCATCTTTATATTAATGAAACAGTGAATTAATGCCAATCATCAGTGTTCTTGCTAGCCAAGGTCATATGGACCATGATTGGTCTGGTGCTTCCATGAATTGGCACATGGCCTCCAAAGAAGACAAAAGTTTTTGCTACTAGGGAAGGCAGGCCCTGGACCTTTCTATGCTTGGACCTCTCCAAGTCCCTGGACCAAAATTTTCACTTACACCTTAGTACAATTGGCCCACAAAAAATCCTTCAAGGGAACACATGTTAGTCATGCTTTTGGAAAAAACTGTCCATTACCATAAAGCCACGATTTCTCTGTGTTACAAAATTTAAAATCTGTGTTACAAATTGGACGATTTCTGTGATTTTCCATTTTTCACTATTAAGCACTGAAAAGTTAAAACAAACATGTTTTAAAAGTGTCTTTTGTCTTGCCTTTTAATGGTTAATTACTGCTAAATAATCACTTTTCTTTTATTTTGTAAATCAACACAAAAGTTAGACATTTTACACAGTTTTTCACTATTTTGTGGCATTTTCAAATTTCCGTGAGCAAACCCCGAATTCCGTGAATTTGTCCGTTTTTCCGTATCGCAGAGAAATCGTGGCTTTACATTACCAGTTACATAAATGTAAATTTTGCAAATTTAATGTGGTGTGGACGGTGGAAATATCAATCTTTCAAGTTGTTAGTTTCATTTTGTTACCAAAATAAAATGTACAATGTATGTAGCACATATACAGGCAAAAAATTGTGTCGTTAAATTCAATTTGAGAGAGAAAACATGTCCAAGGCATGAGTTGTTGAGAAAAAGTAAAACAATAAACAAACATTAAAGAGTATTTCCTTTAGGGACCGTTCACAAATACTTGTTAAAGGAGGGGGGCCTGATGCAAAAAAATTCAGCGTGAAATTTTTTTGGGGCCCCCCTTTTCAGATCTCAAAAATATCAGGGCCCCCTTTTTGACATGAAAATTATGGGTCAACCCCATAGAAAAGCATATAAACTCAATTTTCCTGGGAAAATTTGTGGTCAATTTTTTATTTTTTTTTATGAGGGTCAAAACTTTTAAGGGCCCCCATTTTGCATCAGCCCCCCCCAACAAGTGTTTGTGAACGGTCCCTTATGGGACCAAACTTTATAAAATTGAATCAGGTGTGTAAAAATGCTTCCTGTATTTTATATTTTGAATAAATTAAATTTCTTATACATATTTCATACATAACTTGTAGATATTCATATAGGATGTTTTTGTTAATTTACTTTTCTATTTAAATATTGCAGCCAACTGCCAAATATGAATGTTTCTAATATTTATATTAACACCAGAGACATGAAATAAACCTTGAAATGCATTTAAACTGATTTGCATTAGACTTTTTCTTTTGTTGGTTTATCAAACATAGTGTTGCAGATTACAAATGGGCTCAAGCTTTCTGTATAGACCCTATGCAATAAACCCAACCGGAACGGTATAACAATTGAAATGGCAGCCCAGGGGGGCCACTGGTCATTGACCAGGGGGTATCATGCGTGGCCAAAGATTCAAGTAAAAAGAGTCTTTTTTTTCATGATCAGGCACTGTACTTACGTATCGTGAATAGGGTATCTAAAACAAGGAAATTTGAGAAAAAGGGTATACCTTGTACAATAAATCCAAAATTTATTTATTTATATTTATTTAAATCAGTGTTTAGGGTCCTTTGAGACCAATGTAGTATGTAATAAAGGTTAAAAGTTTTGAATTTGTGTTTTCCCAGTTATCATGAAGGGTTTTAGAGTCAAAATATGACTGATTTACTTGCTTCTAATGGGGCAAAAATAATGTCAATACTTATTTAGGGTATGAAATTGCACTTGTCATACTTGTTTATGGGTGCATTTTCAGACCTCGTAAATACTTGTTTGGGGTGCTATTTGAAACTTCGTGGCCACCGCATGATACCCCCTTGTCAATGACCAGTGCCCCCCCCCCCCCTCCCCCGGAATGGCAGCCACTAGCCATGTTGAGGGCCAGTTCTAAGATGACAGAGGGACAGGTCTTTAGTTCGCACCTCATGCATATTATTGTCCTGGGTAGGGTTAGGCCTATGTTTACTGGAAGGGCATGACAACTAGTCCCAAACAGAAATGTTTGGTAGACTCATAACCGGTGCGATCTTACCTTTCCGATGTTGATTAAGATACTTCTTGCATCGATCCCGAGATGCGGAAAAACCAATAGTCATTTTGTCCCACATAAATGAATAAATAACAAAAAACCCGATCCCCGGTGGACTCACCCAAAAGGTGACGTCACACCATATGATCGCCCTTATCCGACTTGGGATCCCCTACTCGGACCAAACTTGTAGGGGGTGGCGGGGTCGGGATAATCAACATCGGAAAGGTAAGATCGCACCGTTATGAGTCTACCAAACATTTCTGTTTGGGACTAGACTCAGTACACCGGTCGATCTTACCGTTCCGATGTTGATTAAGATACTTCTTGCATCAACATATGAAAGATCGATCTAGCAAGTAACCGACGGATGGAGGTACAAGATTGGTCAGCATCTGATCAGGGATCGGGAGCGGGTAGCGATGGTTTTCGCGGGGGCAGAAAAGATTTGCCCACAACGGTCGGGAAACAAAAAGACCACGCGATCACAGACATAAACCTCCTTACTTAATAAGTTTGGTGGTTAAGAATAGCGACACTGGTTCTTACCATGCTGAGTATTCTGTATAGTCTGAAAACCTGGTACCCGTACACCACCGTATTATGATCGCCCGAACAATGTCCCAGTAAACCTCCCGCCCGTCTCTGATTACTAACGTAAGCGGAAGTATCGTAGAGAAGGGCGAAGGTGGCTTCCGGGACACCGCCTGCTAGATCTCCTCAAGGGACAACCGAACGGTATACCCAAGATGATGAGATAGCTCGTGTCGAGTGGGTCGTGGGATGCGAAACCTTCGCGATCCCCCCGACCCCACCAACACCTGGACCAGCCATTGCGACAGCGGCTGGACCGAAAGGCTCTGTAAGGGTGATGAATGCGGTCGTGAGTCCCTCGCAAGGCTTGTGTTCGGAAGAAATAGTGCTGCAGCGCCTTATCGGACACCCCAGCCTATCTTTGGCTTCAGCCGAACCTTGCCCAACCCTGGGGATTGGAGAGGGACGAATGTCGGTATGCACCGCGCCCGTTCAGAGTCACGAGAACAGAGCGCCCGAAACAGTGTCGCTCCAGTGTTTGTGAACACGGAAGCTAACCTCGAGACCGTGTGCAACTCAGCACCGCCGTCCCGAAGCCAACGCCAAACCGGAAAGCCATCTTGAGAGTTACGTATTTAAGCGTCACTTTTGACGGAAGGTCAAAAGGGTGACCCTTAAAGTAATCTAAGACTGTTTTGGGATCCCTTAGGAGGATCACTTTCCTTTTTGGTAGACACTCGTTGAACATACCGTCGAGGCGTAGACTAATAAGGTAACCATCGGTTATGATAGTCGACCCGTCTCGAAACCTCGGTGAATGGAGAGGACAGCTGACTTATAGCTGGCCCCAGAGGCCCGCTGAAGTCTTGCTTGGAACTTTTCTGTCAGAAACTCCGGAACTAGCAGCACAGAGGCTCTAGCGGGAGAGCTATTTGTCTCATTGCACCAAGCGTAGTATGGAGCCAGACTCTGGCTATACGTGCACGGAGGGTAGACTTCCGTCTAGCCCGGCGATGAGAAAAACAGCTTCTGATGAAAAGTATCCCTCCGCTGCGTGTTCCTGGTAAGGGCCATGCAGCTAACTGCAGGTGCTCTAGTGATAGACTGGTACCTCCGCTCCGGGCATCCGGAGTAGATCTGGTACTGGGAGTGCCAGCGGCCTTGCCGCTAGCAGAATGACAATGCAGTCTTCCCACCCGATCTTGGCCACCACCCTCATGAGTAGTGAGATCGGAGGGACTGCATAAGCTGTCATCCTCCCCAGTCTATGGACAGAGCGTCCACGGTGAATGCTTGGGGTCCGCGACCCTTGAGCAGTACACCGCAGTGGATGATTGCGATGAGATGCGAACAGATCTTTCGAGGGGTGGTACATCCCTTGAAGATCGTCTGAGCGACCTCTTGAGCAAGGGACCATTCTGCTGGTCCCGACACCCTTCCTCGTGACAGATTGTGCGCGAGGATGCTGGTGACGCCAGCGATGTGTATCGCTCTCATCGTAATCTGCCTGAACTTGCACCACCCTATCAGGTGTCGTGCATGCAGGCTCAATCGTGGTGGCCCGGAGTCCCCTTGTCTGTTGGGGTAGGCTACCACGGTTGTGTTATCCGTCAGGACAACGGTATGTGATTCCACGATCACCTCCTCGTATGCGAGGGAGGTTGATGTGAAACTCTGTCTCTATGGCCCCCATAGGCCCGAGACGGAGTCTCCGTGGATGTGGACCCCCCAGCCCCGTTTTGACGCTATGGTCGTCACTACGCGATACCGGGGTGCAGGAAACCTGGCACCCTGGGTCAAATTGGGCTGATGGGTCCACCACCAGAGTTCCTCTCGCGCGATCTCCGACAACGGAACCGCGAGGGATCTTGGGTGACGCCTGGGCCTGCAAGCAGGCTAGAAGGTGTAGTTGGGTAAGCCTAACGTAGAAACGGCAGTACAGTACGAGGTCTACCATACTGGCCATTAGGCCTACCACCTTCATCTATGCCACAGCGGGTTTTGCCCGAGACTCGGCCAAGAGTCAGGCACACCGCACCATGTTCGTCACCCGCTCGGGTCAGAGCACCGCGAACCCCTCCGTGAGGGTGATCTGGGCCCCTACAAATAGTGGTGTCTGCGTCGGGACCACGCTGGACTTTTTGAGCTGATCAAAAAATCCAGGGTCCCGCACCCTACGGACTATCAACCCCATGAGACCCGTAGTCTTCAGTGGAGTGCGTCCAGTATATGAGCCAAACGTCCAGGTAGCAACTGATGTTGACACCCCTGTGCTTCAGGTGCGCTGCCACCGCTCTGACCAAGAGTGTTAAACACCCTGGGAGAGATGGACAGGCGGATGGCGGTATCAAAACTGGTAATTTTGATCCTGTACCTAGAAGCGCAGATGCCTCCGATCTTGAGAGGCGATTGGCATATGCAGATAGGCGTCCGAGAGATCTAGCGATGCTGTTCCCATGCCCCTGATGGGGCAGGCTAGCACCGAGGCGAGAGTCCCCATTCTGAACCTCTTGGGCCTGAAGAACGTGTTCAATGGAAAATTTTTAAGGGCCCCCCATTTTGCATCAGGTCCCCCCCCCCAACAAGTGTTTGTGAACGGTCCCTTATGGGACCAAACTTTATAAAATTGAATCAGGTGTGTAAAAATGCTTCCTGTATTTTATATTTTGAATAAATTAAATTTCTTATACATATTTCATACATAACTTGTAGATATTCATATAGGATGTTTTTTGTTAATTTACTTTTCTATTTAAATATTGCAGCCAACTGCCAAATATGAATGTTTCTAATATTTATATTAACACCAGAGACATGAAATAAACCTTGAAATGCATTTAAACTGATTTGCATTAGACTTTTTCTTTTGTTGGTTTATCAAACATAGTGTTGCAGATTACAAATGGGCTCAAGCTTTCTGTATAGACCCTATGCAATAAACCCAACCGGAACGGTATAACAATTGAAATGGCAGCCCAGGGGGGCCACTGGTCATTGACCAGGGGTATCATGCGTGGCCAAAGATTCAAGTAAAAAGAGTCTTTTTTTTCATGATCAGGCACTGTACTTACGTATCGTGAATAGGGTATCTAAAACAAGGAAATTTGAGAAAAAGGGTATACCTTGTACAATAAATCCAAAATTTATTTATTTATATTTATTTAAATCAGTGTTTAGGGTCCTTTGAGACCAATGTAGTATGTAATAAAGGTTAAAAGTTTTGAATTTGTGTTTTCCCAGTTATCATGAAGGGTTTTAGAGTCAAAATATGACTGATTTACTTGCTTCTAATGGGGCAAAAATAATGTCAATACTTATTTAGGGTATGAAATTGCACTTGTCATACTTGTTTATGGGTGCATTTTCAGACCTCGTAAATACTTGTTTGGGGTGCTATTTGAAACTTCGTGGCCACGCATGATACCCCCTTGTCAATGACCAGTGCCCCCCCCCCTCCCCCGGAATGGCAGCCACTAGCCATGTTGAGGGCCAGTTCTAAGATGACAGAGGGACAGGTCTTTAGTTCGCACCTCATGCATATTATTGTCCTGGGTAGGGTTAGGCCTATGTTTACTGGAAGGGCATGACAACTAGTCCCAAACAGAAATGTTTGGTAGACTCATAACCGGTGCGATCTTACCTTTCCGATGTTGATTAAGATACTTCTTGCATCGATCCCGAGATGCGGAAAAACCAATAGTCATTTTGTCCCACATAAATGAATAAATAACAAAAAACCCCGATCCCCGGTGGACTCACCCAAAAGGTGACGTCACACCATATGATCGCCCCTTATCCGACTTGGGATCCCCTACTCGGACCAAACTTGTAGGGGTGGCGGGGTCGGGATAATCAACATCGGAAAGGTAAGATCGCGACCGGTTATGAGTCTACCAAACATTTCTGTTTGGGACTAGACTCAGTACACCGGTCGATCTTACCGCTTCCGATGTTGATTAAGATACTTCTTGCATCAACATCTGAAAGATCGATCTAGCAAGTAACCGACGGATGGAGGTACAAGATTGGTCAGCATCTGATCAGGGATCGGGAGCGGGTAACGATGGTTTTCGCGAGGTCAGAAAATATTTTCCCACAACGGTCGGGAAACAAAAAAGACCACGCGATCACAGACATAAACCTCCTTACTTAATAAGTTTGGTGGTTAAGAATAGCGACACTGGTTCTTACCATGCTGAGTATTCTGTATAGTCTGAAAACCTGGTACCCGTACACCACCGTATTATGATCGCCCGAACAATGTCCCAGTAAACCTCCCGCCCCGTCTCTGATTACTAACGTAAACGGAAGTATCGTAGAGAAGGGCGAAGGTGGCTTCCGGGACACCGCCTGCTAGATCTCCTCAAGGGACAACCGAACGGTATACCCAAGATGATGAGATAGCTCGTGTCGAGTGGGTCGTGGGGCGCGAAACCTTCGCGATCCCCGGACCCCACCAACACCTGGACCAGCCATTGCGACAGCGGCTGGACGGAAAGGCGCTGTAAGGGTGATGAATGCGGTCGTGAGTCCCTCGCAAGGCTTGTGTTCGGAAGAGATAGTGCTGCAGCGCCTTATCGGACACCCCAGCCTATCTTTGGCTTCAGCCGAACCTTGCCCAACCCTGGGGATTGGAGAGGGACGAATGTCGGTATGCACCGCGCCCGTTCGTAGTCACGAGAACAGAGCGCCGAAACAGTGTCGCTCCAGTGTTTGTGAACACGGAAGCTAACCTCGAGACCGTGTGCAACTCAGCACCGCCGTCCCGAAGCCAAAGCCAAACCGGAAAGCCATCTTGAGAGTTACGTATTTAAGCGTCACTTTTGACGGAAGGTCAAAAGGGTGACCCTTAAAGTAATCTAAGACTGTGTTGGGATCCCTTAGGAGGATCACTTTCCTTTTTGGTAGACACTCGTTGAACATACCGTCGAGGCGTAGACTAATAAGGTAACCATCGGTTATGATAGTCGAACCGTCTCGAAAACTCGGTGAATGGAGAGGACAGCTGACTTATAGCTGGCCCCAGAGGCCCGCTGAAGTCTTGCTTGGAACTTTTCTGTCAGAAACTCCGGAACTAGCAGCACAGAGGCTCTAGCGGGAGAGCTATTTGTCTCATTGCACCAAGCGTAGTATGGAGCCAGACTCTGGCTATACGTACGGAGGGTAGACTTCCGTCTAGCCCCGGCGATGAGAAAAACAGCTTCTGATGAAAAGTATCCCTCCGCTGCGTGTTCCCTGGTAAGGGCCATGCAGCTAACTGCAGGTGCTCTAGTGATAGACTGGTACCTCCGCTCCGGGCATCCGGAGTAGATCTGGTACCTGGGAGTGCCAGCGGCCTTGCCGCTAGCAGAATGACAATGCAGTCTTCCCACCCGATCTTGGCCACCACCCTCATGAGTAGTGAGATCGGAGGGACTGCATAAGCTGTCATCCTCCCCAGTCTATGGACAGAGCGTCCCACGGTGAATGCTTGGGGGTCCGCGACCCTTGAGCAGTACACCGGCAGTGGATGATTGCGATGAGATGCGAACAGATCTTTCGAGGGTGGTACATCCCTTGAAGATCGTCTGAGCGACCTGCGAGCAAGGGACCATTCTGCTGGTCCCGACACCTTCCTCGTGACAGATTGTGCGCGAGGATGCTGGTGACGCCCGCGATGTGTATCGCTCTCATCGTAATCTGCCTGAACTTGCACCACCCTATCAGGTGTCGTGCATGCAGGCTCAATCGTGGTGGCCCGGAGTCCCTTGTCTGTTGGGGTAGGCTACCACGGTTGTGTTATCCGTCAGGACAACGGTATGTGATTCCACGATCACCTCCTCGTAAGCGAGGGAGGTTGATGTGAAACTCTGTCTCTATGGCCCCCATAGGCCCGAGACGGAGTCTCCGTGGATGTGGACCCCCCAGCCCCGTTTTGACGCTATGGTCGTCACTACGTGACATACCGGGGGTGCAGGAAACCTGGCACCCTGGGTCAAATTGGGCTGATGGGTCCACCACCAGAGTTCTCTCGCGATCTCCGACAACGGAACCGCGAGGGATATTGGTGACGACTGGGCCTGCAAGCAGGCTAGAAGGTGTAGTTGGGTAAGCCTAACGTAGAAACGGCAGTACAGTACGAGGTCTACCATACTGGCCATTAGGCCTACCACCTTCATCTATGCCACAGCGGGTTTTGCCCGAGACTCGGGCAAGAGTCTGGCACACCGCACCCTGGTCGTCACCCGCTCGGGTCAGAGCACCGCGACCCCCTCCGTGAGGGTGATCTGGGCCCCTACAAATAGTGGTGTCTCGCGTGGGACCACGCTGGACTTTTTGAGCTGATCAAAAATCCAGGGTCCCGCACCCCACGGACTATCAACCCCATGAGACCCGTAGTCTTCAGTGGAGTGCGTCCGTATATGAGCCAAACGTCCAGGTAGCAACTGATGTTGACACCCCTGTGCTTCAGGTGCGCTGCCACCGCTTCTGACCAAGAGTGTTAAACACCCTGGGAGAGATGGACAGGCGGATGGCCGGTATCAAAACTGGTAATTTTGATCCTGTACCTAGAAGCGCAGATGCCTCCGATCTTGAGAGGCGATTGGCATATGCAGATAGGCGTCCGAGAGATCTAGCGATGTGTTCCCATGCCCCTGATGGGGCAGGCTAGCACTGAGGCGAGAGTCCCCATTCTGAACCTCTTGGGCCTGAAGAACGTGTTCAACAGCCTGCGGTTCCGGATGGGGCTCCCGTTGCCGGTCTTCCTTGGAGCCAATGGGGAGTGCCAGCGGCCTTGCCGCTAGCAGAATGACAATGCAGTCTTCCCACCCGATCTTGGCCACCACCCTCATGAGTAGTGAGATCGGAGGGACTGCATAAGCTGTCATCCTCCCCAGTCTATGGACAGAGCGTCCACGGTGAATGCTTGGGGGTCCGCGACCCTTGAGCAGTACACCGGCAGTGGATGATTGCGATGAGATGCGAACAGATCTTTCGAGGGGTGGTACATCCCCTTGAAGATCGTCTGAGCGACCTGCGGAGCAAGGGACCATTCTGCTGGTCCCGACACCCTTCCTCGTGACAGATTGTGCGCGAGGATGCTGGTGACGCCCGCGATGTGTATCGCTCTCATCGTAATCTGCCTGAACTTGCACCACCCTATCAGGTGTCGTGCATGCAGGCTCAATCGTGGTGGCCCGGAGTCCCCTTGTCTGTTGGGGTAGGCTACCACGGTTGTGTTATCCGTCAGGACAACGGTATGTGATTCCACGATCACCTCCTCGTAAGCGAGGGAGGTTGATGTGAAACTCTGTCTCTATGGCCCCATAGGCCCGAGACGGAGTCTCAGGATGTGGACCCCCAGCCCCGTTTTGACGCTATGGTCGTCACTACGTGACATACCGGGGGTGCAGGAAACCTGGCACCCTGGGTCAAATTGGGCTGATGGGTCCACCACCAGAGTTCCTCTCGCGCGATCTCCGACAACGGAACCGCGAGGGATATTGGGTGACGACTGGGCCTGCAAGCAGGCTAGAAGGTGTAGTTGGGTAAGCCTAACGTAGAAACGGCAGTACAGTACGAGGTCTACCATACTGGCCATTAGGCCTACCACCTTCATCCATGCCACAGCGGGTTTTGCCCGAGACCCGGCCAAGAGTCAGGCACACCGCACCATGTTCGCCACCCGCTCGGGTCAGAGCACCGCCAACCCCTCCGTGAGGGTGATCTGGGCCCCTACAAATAGTGGTGTTCGCGTCGGGACCACGCTGGACTTTTTGAGCTGATCAAAAATCCAGGGTCCCGCACCCTACGGACTATCAACCCCATGAGACCCGTAGTCTTCAGTGGAGTGCGTCCCGTGTGATGAGCCAAACGTCCAGGTAGCAACTGATGTTGACACCCCTGTGCTTCAGGTACGCTGCCACCGCTCTGACCAAGAGTGTTAAACACCCTGGGAGAGATGGACAGGCCGGATGGCGGTATCAAAACTGGTAATTTTGATCCTGTACCTAGAAGCGCAGATGCCTCCGATCTTGAGAGGCGATTGGCATATGCAGATAGGCGTCCGAGAGATCTAGCGATGTTGTTCCCATGCCCCTGATGGGGCAGGCTAGCACCGAGGCGAGAGTCCCCATTCTGAACCTCTTGGGCCTGAGGAACGTGTTCAACAGCCTGCGGTTCCGGATGGGGCTCCCGTTGCCGGTCTTCCTTGGAGCCAATGGCTCCAAGATCACCCGTAGAACGGGGGTAGACCGGGACAATCGCCCGCTTCGTGAGAAGCTGTGTGATCCCTGTCAGTAGTGCCCGACGCTGGGGGCCGTCTGACGGCACTACTGTGGACCTCTGAAATGTGCAGACGAATGTGGGGAGACTGGGTTGCCACTCACCACTGACCATACCCAGGCGCTCAAAGAGATGGTTTCCCACCTCTGGGTGAAAGCCATAAGCGGTCGTCCACTGGGAGGTCCCCCTGGGGAAAAACCGCTGAGCCCCCCAGGAATGCACTGCCTAGCTTCCCTTGGAAGAGCGCTTGCTCTGCTTAGGGGGTTGCCCGCTGTTGCGGCGCTACCCTTGCGGCGACCAGAAATGGGTGCTACAGAGGTAGTGGGCTCGGGTACTGTTGGTGGTGCACGGCCTGCTGAAGTCGGAGCTCCTACCCATGGTAAGGGCAGTTTCCGACCTCTTCAGAGTGCTCCCGTTGGTAGCTTCTTTGCACGGTCCTCCACCGTAGCGCAGAAGCATCCAAAGAGAAAAAGGACCCTGCCTTTCCATCGCGTGAGCGATTGGAGTGGCAGGCCCCTCCCCGGCGCTGAGTGGACACCCTATGGGCTAGGCCCATGGAGCTCTCGTTGAGGCTAGCTGTTAGCACCGCTAATAGGCTCACCTCGCGGAAGAGCTCAGATGTTGTCTGAGCGTGATACGCTTGACGACATCTGGGTCCCTCTCGGATCCCCTCAGGTAGGTCCCGTGGTCCTCCCGCGTTACACGCAGAGGAAGCGTGCAAGCACGCGGCGTCATAGCTCTACTGAGCTCGACAGCCCTACGATATCTACCCGTGAGGTTTGCCGGGAATGAGAGTGCAGGCGTCCCCTGTGAGGAAGCAGCAGCTGATTTGAAACTTCGTGGCCACGCATGATACCCCCTTGTCAATGACCAGTGCCCCCCCCCCCTCCCCCGGAATGGCAGCCACTAGCCATGTTGAGGGCCAGTTCTAAGATGACAGAGGGACAGGTCTTTAGTTCGCACCTCATGCATATTATTGTCCTGGGTAGGGTTAGGCCTATGTTTACTGGAAGGGCATGACAACTAGTCCCAAACAGAAATGTTTGGTAGACTCATAACCGGTGCGATCTTACCTTTCCGATGTTGATTAAGATACTTCTTGCATCGATCCCGAGATGCGGAAAAACCAATAGTCATTTTGTCCCACATAAATGAATAAATAACAAAAAACCCCCGATCCCCCGGTGGACTCACCCAAAGGTGACGTCACACCATATGATCGTCCCTTATCCGACTTGGGATCCCCTACTCGGACCAAACTTGTAGGGGGTGGCCGGGGTCCGGGATAATCAATATCGGAAAGGTAAGATCGCACCGGTTATGAGTCTACCAAACATTTCTGTTTGGGACTAGACTCAGTACACCGTCGATCTTACCGCTTCCGATGTTGATTAAGATACTTCTTGCATCAACATCTGAAAGATCGATCTAGCAAGTAACCGACGGATGGAGGTACAAGATTGGTCAGCATCTGATCAGGGATCGGGAGCGGGTAACGATGGTTTTCGCGAGGTCAGAAAATATTTTCCCACAACGGTCGGGAAACAAAAAAGACCACGCGATCACAGACATAAACCTCCTTACTTAATAAGTTTGGTGGTTAAGAATAGCGACACTGGTTCTTACCATGCTGAGTATTCTGTATAGTCTGAAAACCTGGTACCCGTACACCACCGTATTATGATCGCCCGAACAATGTCCCAGTAAACCTCCCGCCCGCCTCTGATTACTAACGTAAACGGAAGTATCGTAGAGAAGGGCGAAGGTGGCTTCGGGACACCGCCTGCTAGATCTCCTCAAGGGACAACCGAACGGGATACCCAAGATGATGAGATAGCTCGTGTCGGGTGGGTCGTGGGACGCGAAACCTTCGCGATCCCCCGGACCCCACCAACACCTGGACCAGCCATTGCGACAGCGGCTGGACCGAAAGGCTCTGTAAGGGTGATGAATGCGGTCGTGAGTCCTCGCAAGGCTTGTGTTCGGAAGAAATAGTGCTGCAGCGCCTTATCGGACACCCCAGCCTATCTTTGGCTTCAGCCGAACCTTGCCCAACCCTGGGGATTGGAGAGGGACGAATGTCGGTATGCACCGCGCCCGTTCGTAGTCACGAGAACAGAGCGCCGAAACAGTGTCGCTCCAGTGTTTGTGAACACGGAAGCTAACCTCGAGACCGTGTGCAACTCAGCACCGCCGTCCCGAAGCCAACGCCAAACCGGAAAGCCATCTTGAGAGTTACGTGTTTAAGCGCCACTTTTGACGGAAGGTCAAAAGGGTGACCCAAAGTAATCTAAGACTGTGTTGGGATCCCTTAGGAGGATCACTTTCCTTTTGGTAGACACTGTTGAACATACCGTCGAGGCGTAGACTAATAAGGTAACCATCGGTTATGATAGTCGACCCGCCTCAAACCTCGGTGAATGGAGAGGACAGCTGAATTATAGCTGGCCCCAGAGGCCCGCTGAAGTCTTGCTTGGAACTTTTCTGTCAGACACTCCGGAACTAGCAGCACAGAGGCTCTAGCGGGAGAGCTATTTGTCTCATTGCACCAAGCGTAGTATGGAGCCAGACTCTGGCTATACGTCACGGAGGGTAGACTTCCGCTAGCCCCGGCGATGAGAAAAACAGCTTCTGATGAAAAGTATCCCTCCGCTGCGTGTTCCCTGGTAAGGGCCATGCAGCTAACTGCAGGTGCTCTAGTGATAGACTGGTACCTCCGCTCCGGGCATCCGGAGTAGATCTGGTACTGGGAGTGCCAGCGGCCTTGCCGCTAGCAGAATGACAATGCAGTCTTCCCACCCGATCTTGGCCACCACCCTCATGAGTAGTGAGATCGGAGGGACTGCATAAGCTGTCATCCCTCCCCAGTCTATGGACAGAGCGTCCACGGTGAATGCTTGGGGGCCCGCGACCCTTGAGCAGTACACCGGCAGTGGATGATTGCGATGAGATGCGAACAGATCTTTCGAGGGGTGGTACATCCCTTGAAGATCGTCTGAGCGACCTCATGGAGCAAGGGACCATTCTGCTGGTCCCGACACCCTTCCTCGTGACAGATTGTGCGCGAGGATGCTGGTGACGCCCGCGTGTGTATCGCTCACATCGTAATCTGCCTGAACTTGCACCACCCTATCAGGTGTCGTGCATGCAGGCTCAATCGTGGTGGCCCGGAGTCCCCTTGTCTGTTGGGGTAGGCTACCACGGTTGTGTTATCCGTCAGGACAACGGTATGTGATTCCACGATCACCTCCTCGTAAGCGAGGGAGGTTGATGTGAAACTCTGTCTCTATGGCCCCCATAGGCCCGAGACGGAGTCTCCGTGGATGTGGACCCCCCCGCCCCGTTTTGACGCTATGGTCGTCGCTACGTGACATACCGGGGGTGGCAGGAAACCTGGCACCCTGGGTCAAATTGGGCTGATGGGTCCACCACCAGAGTTCCTCGCGCGCGATCTCCGACAACGGAACCGCGCGGGATATTGGGTGACGACTGGGCCTGCAAGCAGGCTAGAAGGTGTAGTTGGGTAAGCCTAACGAGAAACGGCAGTACAGTACGAGGTCTACCATACTGGCCATTAGGCTTACCACCTTCATCCATGCCACAGCGGGTTTTGCCCGAGACTCGGCCAAGAGTCAGGCACACCGCACCATGTTCGTCACCCGCTCGGGTCAGAGCACCGCGAACCCCTCCGTGAGGGGTGATCTGGGCCCCTACAAATAGTGGTGTTCAAGCGTCGGGACCACGCTGGACTTTTTGAGCTGATCAAAAATCCAGGGTCCCGCACCCTACAGACTATCAACCCCATGAGACCCGTAGTCTTCAGTGGAGTGCGTCCGTATATGAGCCAAACGTCCAGGTAGCAACTGATGTTGACACCCCTGTGCTTCAGGTACGCTGCCACCGCTCTGACCAAGAGCGTTAAACACCGAGGTAGAGATGGACAGGCGGGATGGCGGTATCAAAACTGGTAATTTTGATCCTGTACCTAGAAGCGCAGATGCCTCCGATCTTGAGAGGCGATTGGCATATGCAGATAGGCGTCCGAGAGATCTAGCGATGCTGTTCCCATGCCCCTGATGGGGCAGGCTAGCACTGAGGCGAGAGTCCCCATTCTGAACCTCTTGGGCCTGAAGAACGTGTTCAACAGCCTGCGGTTCCGGATGGGGCTCCCGTCGCCGGTCTTCCTTGGAGCCAATGGCTCCAAGATCACCCGTAGAACGGGGGTAGACCGGGACAATCGCCCGCTTCGTGAGAAGCTGTGTGATCCCTGTCAGTAGTGCCCGACGCTGGGGGCCGTCTGACGGCACTACTGTGGACCTCTGAAATGTGCAGACGAATGTGGGGAGACTGGGTTGCCACTCACCACTGACCATACCCAGGCGCTCAAAGAGATGGTTTCCCACCTCTGGGTGAAAGCCATAAGCGGTCGAGCTCCACTGGGAGATCCCCTGTGGAAAAACCGCTGAGCCCCCCAGGAATGCTCTGCCTAGCTTCCCTTGGAAGAGCGCTTGCTCTTCTTCGGGCTTGCCAGCTGTTCCTGTGCTACCCTTGCGCCTCCCAGAAATGGGTGCTACAGAGGTAGTGGGCTCGGGTACTGTTGGTGGTGCACGGCCTGCTGAAGTCGGAGCTCCTACCCATGGTAAGGGCAGTTTCCGACCTCTTCAGAGTGCTCCCGTTGGTAGCTTCTTTGCACGGTCCTCCACCGTGCGCAGAAGCATCCAAAGAGAAAAGGACCCTGCCTTTCCATCGCGTTGAGCGATTGGAGTGGCAGGCCCCTCCCCGGCGCTGAGTGGACACCCTATGGGCTAGGCCCATGGAGCTCTCGTTGAGGCTAGCTGTTAGCACCGCTAATAGGCTCACCTCGCGGAGAGCTCAGATGTTGTCTGAGCGTGAGACGCTTGACGACATCTGGGTCCCTCTCGGATCCCCTCAGGTAGGTCCCGTGGTCCTCCCGCGTTACACGCAGAGGAAGCGTGCAAAGCACGCCGGGCGTCATAGCTCTACTGAGCGCGGCAGCTCTATGATATCTACCCGGGAGGTTTGCCGGGAATGAGAGTGCAGGCGTCCCCTGTGAGGAAGCAGCAGCTGAGCATCCGACTGAAAGGAGCCCCTGGTCCTCCTCCATGGACTCCCCCTTAGGGGTGTCCGGAGGAAGATCAGTGCTGTTGCTCCCCTCGCGGGGCAGCGGGGAAGGAGATTGTAGTGATGTCACTACCGGACTCAGCTTCCGACTCCTTTCCTCGCCCCACAGTATCCGTATCATGCTCGATGATGGCGGTAACTGAGGACGGGCATCTGAAAGCGGTAAGAAGGCATAACCACTGTGTGGCTCGCCGACTACCTGCCAGCAGAAGAGGGAGTACTCCCGCAAGACCCTGAGGTATCCGCCATGGCACCACTGGGTCCGCATGCTCGCAGCCGTCGTCCTAGCGCTAGCAGCCCGGGGCCTCCCCTGATCAAGCTCTGGGTTAGCCCCATGCCGGCTGGCCTGGTCAACAGCTGATGTTGGTACTGCGTGGCCATCGCTAGGCGACACTTGCCACGGTGCTAGGCCGTGGAAGAAACACCCTGCGGCGGGTACCACGGGCATACCCAGCCGGCAGCTGACCCTGAAAGGATCCGCCACCAGGGTAACCCCATGGTACTGCAGTACCAGCACCGCCTCCCCCTTGTTGCCACAGAGACTGTGGCGACTAAAGCGCGGTGCTGCGGTACCGGTGCGGTATCAGCGTGGGTACCCGTGAGGGTTCCCAACTGTGGACCGCTGTACCCTCGCCACACTGCGCTCCCTGTTTGGGGATCAAGCTGTGTGCTGGCGTGGTACCGGCGCCGTACTAGCATGGGTACCCGTGAGGGTTCCCGGTTGTGTACCGCTGTATGCGTGGTTCCAGCGTAGGTGCCCGTGAGGGCTCCCGGCTGTGTACCACTGTACCCATGCCTCACTGCGTTCCCCCGCAAGGGATCAAGCCGCAGTATGGGTACCCGCTATACCGGCTGTCCCTTGGCTAGAGGGAGCTTGCCTAGTACCACGGGTAGCTGAGCGCAGCATACCCCGATCAATCACCTCGCCACCTGAATAGGCAGCGTCAATCAATGGAGCTATGCCCTGTTGATTTGACAGTGATCGATCAAGAGAGGGTAATTGACCCATTGACGGTAATGGATCACCCACGCTCCGCTGGCTCTCGAGGACATAAGTGGGTTGTTGATCAGCTAGGCTGTTCAAGCTACTTACTGTACCCTCTAGAGCTTCGCCCAAGGTCGCTGTGTGTGGCGGACCACTCACGGCAGCTATGGGCGGGTGCATAGCGGCTACCACTGAAGTCAAGCCGTAGCTCGCCTTTGTAGCTGCCACCGAATCGCACCTGGGTCGCTGTCCCGTGAGAGACTGCGAGCCCAACCCCTGAATAATCGCCAGCCAGTCCCTGTGGACAGCCAGCAGCTATTCTAGGGCCCAGGGTATCACTCGGCGGTCCCGCCATGGAACGCTGCCGCAGACAACCCCAGTTGGTTCTGCTAAGACTACACCCACAGCGTTAGCCGCGGCATCGTCTCTGCTGAGCCCACGCATGCTAGGGTTCAACCCAGGCAAGCCCGGGGTACCCTTGCATGCCGCCCGTCGCTGGCTACTACTGTGGCTGTTTGAGCCCGTAGATATGCCTGCAACAGACGGTGTCCTCCTGCTAAAAACCCGTGAGGATTTTCGCTGGAGGACTGGTATCCTCCTGCTACAAAACCCGCTAGGGTTTTCGCTGGTGGTTACCGCTCTGCTGCCTGCTACTTTGCTCCGACGTATAGTCAGTGCTTTCGCTGGCTGCTGAGCCTTTGGACGCGCTTAGCAGTCCCGAAGGAACCGCCTGCTTGTCCGGGGACCGGAGCCCCTTAAGCAGACCTGCCATGACCCATAGGGGCTGTCACAGCAGAATCTACCGTGACGACTGGTATCCTCCTGCTGCAAAACCCGCTAGGGTTTTCGCTGGTGGTTACCGCTCTGCTGCCTGCTACTTTGCTCCGACGTATAGTCAGTGCTTTCGCTGGCTGCTGAGCCTTTGGACGCGCTTAGCAGTCCCGAAGGAACCGCTTGCTTGTCCGGGACCGAGCCCCTTAAGCAGACCTGCCATGACCCATAGGGGCTGTCACAGCAGAATCCACCGTGTCGACCTTACCAGTGCCCTTGGTAGATTTCTTCTTCGTCTTATGGCGATGGACGGAGCCTATCCCAATCGTCAAGCTGGAACTCGGAGAGTCCTAAGCAAAAGAAAGACATCTAGAAGATCGTGAGCACTCCTGTGGGTGAAACAGAGCGGTGTGGGTCCCGCTCCGTCACCAGGGAAGGGCAAGCCCGACAGGGCCGAGGCGGCGAGGAGAAAAGGGAGGGGGGCACTACCCCCCCCAACACGCGACTCAAGCCCAGTAAGCAAACCTGAGCACGGAGGCTGGTCGCTAACGTTAGTGGTAAAGTAAGGACTGGCTAACTTTATTACTAAAATGTCAGACGGGTCCCTACCAATCCCCACCGTATGAATATCTGATTAACTCGTCTTTATTGGACGGTAATGAAGACATAACGATAGAGTAATCACCCTAACATAGCAACAATAACCTACCGTACATGAAATACAATGTGTATGTACAAACATCTATTGTAACTTACAGGCTGCAATGGTTGTTTTACGTGGGAAACAAAATGAATGGCGTCAACGAGCGGCCATTTTGAATTGCTCGTGTGTCCCGTATACAAACGGAGGCACGATATGTAGCTAAGTTTTGGATCGTTTTTGTCACTTTTTCGCCAGAAAATGCCGTCAAAACTATCCTCAGCCGAACAATACCGGTTTGGTTTTACCTAAGGTGTGAAACTACAACCGTATATCTCGCCTTGGTCGAGAAATTGATACACAGTGCTATGAACAATCGATAGGCACGTCTGTGTCAGTCGGAGACCAAGGAGGATAAGGACGATCATATGGTGTGACGTCACCTTTTGGGTGAGTCCACCGGGGATCGGGGGTTTTTGTTATTTATTCATTTATGTGGGACAAAATGACTATTGGTTTTTCCGCATCTCGGGATCGATGCAAGAAGTATCTTAATCAACATCGGAAACGGTAAGATCGACCGGTGTACTGAGTCTAGCACTACTACCCTGCTGTTATATACAAGTAAAATGCTAATACCTATTTCAATACATCCAAAGGTTGGGGGGAAATTAATGAGGTGTCACTGGAGCTGGAATAGAAACATAGCAACCCATTGACTTGGAGTTGCAATCATTTTGATTGTAGTTCCAAACACAGAGAGCGCAGAACTAGTTGACCAAGCAGCAATTGATTTGGACAGTTGACCAGGCAGCAATTTTTTGGACATAGCACTACTGAAGGCAAAAATATAACTACCGTGATTTCGTCAAATAGTCGCCCCCTCAAATAAATGCCCCCACCACTTTTTCCAACCAAGAGGGTTCAAAAATACCGATATTTCCATGCTATCTTTTGTAGTAAGCTGTAGTTCGTCATTTTAGCGTGAGTTTTAAGTTTACCAAATGATTTTAACATGAATCATCGTTTAAAATTGACCTTGAATAAACGCCCCCCTTGAGAAAATGTAACACCAGGGGGGGGGGGGCCTTTTATTTAAAAAAATACAGTAAATTAAAAAAAAAAAAAAAAGAAAATAGCATATACATATCAAATGGTTTATATCCCCCGCCCTTCTATCTCTCAGCAGAGTTAGTTTTGATGGATTTTTTCTTTGTGATTATTGCACTTTGGGCAAAATATTCTGGTGGATGCAATTAAAATTATCACCCTTGGGCAATCAAAAATTCTCAGGTCAAAGTTTAAACAAGATCAAAATTAAACCTTTAAATTATTCCTTTGTTCATAAGGATTCAGAAAAAGTTGAGTTTGACCTATACGACTTAACCGCTCCGGAATTATTAGAGCAAAAAGGCAAGCGATTGAAATTTGTGCTCTATAAGTGTACACATCAAAAATACTAAAGATTTCTATTTTGCAATAGTCCCATCATGAAAATTCAAATAAGAATAGTTTGACTTGTTACCATTGTCAAGCAGTAAGATATAGATTTGCCTACGATTCCTATTGCCATTGACCTTTTGTGATGTTACATTTGCAACAACACATTTTAGAGAGTGCAAACTATTAGAGTTGTTATGACAAGTAAAACAATTCAAATCCATTTTAATCAAATCTAGAGCATTTTTGTGTTCAGTTTTGTGTTTTGCCCTCAGTAGAGCCGATCAAGTTTTGACCTTTTGCTCATAACTTGGAAAGAAAGTTGTGGAGTGTGTAATCATTGGATTGGATAACAGAATTAAGTGTGACTTTGATGCAGCCCTGCCCCCCCCCCCCAACTCAACACAAAAGTTGGTAACATGGGTTACCAAATAGTGCGGAAAAGGGGTCATCTTTTTACCAGTAGCGAGGACCGTGAAATTGGCAAAATAGGGGGTATTTAATTTGCACTGTCCATGAAATTTGACCGTGAAATCAGCAAAATAGGGGGCATTTAATTTGTACTGTCCGCGAAATTTGGATAAAAGGGGGGTACTTGGGAAAATCCGGTAATTTTATGTCAATATTTAGTGTCATTGGAACGGGGTGTTTGAAATTCTAGTTCACTGAAAACCTCAAAAAAATGGTTGTTTTTGGCCACATTTTGTCCTTAATTTTGCATGAAAATGGGGGTGGGGTAAATTTGATAAAAATCATTGCAAAAGAGGTCTTCGAAAGATTTGATAACCCACATGGTTACCAACTGTTGTGTAGTTGAGGGGGGGTGCTGCAGATGCAGCATCATCCAAACATCACTGAAGGCATCCAATGACTACTAGTACTACATTATGCAGAGATGCCAGTCAGTTTCACTCAAAAAACCTGAAACTGGTCAGAAAACCTGAAAAAGCGTGTGAATGCAGGCCAAAAAGCCAAAAAACAGGCTGAAAATAAATAAAAACACGCGGGAATTTGAACTCACAAAACCTGAATTCAGGTTAAAACCTGAAAACTGGCATCTCTGATTATAGCAGGGGCGGATTTAGAGGGGGGCGTACCCGGCGCATGCCCCCTCTATTTTTTGCAAATTGGCGCCTGACTCTGTGTATTTTTGCAGAGCGGCGCCTGACTTTGTGTGGGCGCCAAGCCGCTGCGGCGGTGGCTCGGTGCCCCCTCTATTGAAAATTCCTGGATCCACCCCTGTATAGCGCCTCTATGGCGGAAGGATAAGTCATCGATAGGTCAGGCAACATTGGCAATACACTTTCTGCATTTGACCACAGGAATAATGATGTGATCAAGCAAAATCAGTCGGAGGTTGGAAATATTGATTTTCAGATATAACCAAACAAAGGAAATCATTTCTTTTGTTGCCTATTGTTTTGGAAACACTTCAACTGTTCATAGCTTTTGAACTCAATGGGGTTTTCTGCAAAATGTAGAGCTTTACAAATATACAGGGTGAGTCAAAAAAAGTGCAATAGAGCAAAGAATCAATAATTACGTAAGAATTACTTTGAACTTTCCAATTATTGAAAGTTTCTATAAATACCACACTCAATAGGCACCTTCTGTGAAAAACTGAAGTCAATCACATCTACCGTTTAATTTTTATAAGTCATTTTGCTACGATACCCAATTTCATTATTTGTCCACGAGGTACCGTGTATTTTGAATGAGAGCACACAATGCACGATAAAGGCACCAGCTCTGAAACTGACTTTAACTTAAATAAAGTTGATTTTTGCGTTATTTTCATTTCTTTTTTCTGTTCTAACAAACTTTTTAACATTACTTTAAGTCCTTCATACCTAACTCGACTCCAACTACAGTTTTTTAAATCCCAGTATGTCCAACTTACTGGATATTTTATAATTCGCTCCACTTCAATTTACGCGCATTTCATTTCGACATTTGAAAAAATCTGCCTGCAAATTTGTATGTTTTTGATAGAGAATAAACATCTTTAAAGTAAAGGTAAAATGAAAATAACAACAAATAATGTTTCTTTTCCTTAAACAAGACCAAGGACAATAACAATTTGGGTGCTCCGTTTTATTTCAATGCCAATGAGGTTAAGAAAATAGCAGTTGTTCCAAATCTACCTTACGCAGAGTGGGTTGACTTTCAAATTTTAGATGTTTCTTGGACAAACATTAAAATTGGGTATCGCTATAAAATGTGTCATAAAAACAAAACGGTAAATGCTAATTCCTTGGTTTTTTCACACAAGGTCACTTATGGATATATCATTCATAAAATGTTTTAAAACCTGTAAGGTTCAAATCGGTTCTTAAATAAAAATGGATTCTTTTCTCTATTGCACTTTTTTTGACTCACCCTGTACAAACATACAACACAATTCTTTTATAAAGCACCGTTACATCTAGATCACAGCGCATAAACAAATTCAAAGCATAAACACAAATGATTGATGCAATCGTATAGAAAACTGAAAATTAAATATGCCGGACTAATTTTACTTGATCACACCACATATGGGTTTGGGAAAAATTTGAGAAGTTAAGAATTTTCTTGAACTCCTTAATTTTGAGAAAATTGCACTTCCATGGCATGGGTATATCATATGCATCTAGTGAAGTGTAAATCTCACATGGAAACACTAGCTGAACTCATTACAGTCAGCACATGATTGACTGTTCACACCAAGGAAATTGCTTCAGTGCCGCAGTACATTGCTTTGCCAGTTTTAATTAACTCTCAGTAGTTCAGACTCTTAAAATCTAAATACATGTAGCTAGAAAGTGTGATGTTTAACAGGATGCACGCGGAATCAAAAAGGTTTTGTTTTCATTGAAAACTATCATGTTTTTTACAAATCATGAAGAGGGAATATTTTTACATCCTAGGACCTATTTTCCCTTTGTAAAATGTCTGTTCAATTTCTTCATATTTTAGATTGACCAGTTAAACATGGGGTTAGAAACCTATAACCTACATAAAGCATAACTGGTGCACAACACTGTGGAACATAATTTTAATGTATTCAAAATGTAAAATTCTTCAGTTGGAAATCATGCTTGATCCACCAAACTGGTCTAAAGTGATACTATTTGTTTACAAAACAACAACAAAGTAAATACAAAATCACTCATGTTTATTTCACATTTATAGAAGTATATTTATTCACAAATAAAATTATCAAACAGCAATTTGCAAAATTCAGCTGTCAGCATCAATAACACTAAGTCCAGTGAACCAAAATGCATGTTATAATGTAAATTGTGTACCGGTATTGCATACTATACAGAGGGGTCAGTGACACAAAAACGTAACTCCATTTTGTGCAAAAATGATATTTTGATATCAAAATTTTCAGAAACATGAAAACTTTTCCAATATACACATAGAAGTAACTCCATTTAGCGCCACATTGAAATCAATGGCCAGTAAAACAGACTTAACTACGTAAGTTAATGTGGACCATTATCTTTAAACTCATAATAGTCTCATTTTTCTCAGAATGGACAAAATGGAGTTACGTTACGCCTTTGTGTCAATGACCCTCGACATGACTTTCAATGCAACTTTGTATCCATTATTATTAGTTCTGTGGTTTGATAGAATGAACAAATGTTAATTTTAATAAAGAGCAGCAAGCGCAAAAAATTGAAAAAAAAAAAAAAAAACAGTGCATCTGGCTGGATTCGAACCGGCAACCTTTGTATTACTAGCAAGACGCTCTAACAAACTGAGCAACAGAGGCACACTGGAGAAAAGTGGAAGATTGAAATTTATAGTGTACACGTAGTAAGGTTCAAATGATGTTCATCACATTTCTAGTGGGAAATTTGTTCATCCTATCAACCCAGAGAACATGTATTTGTTATAAATATGTAGTTCTGATACCTTCCGCTAGGAATATGACGAACATCATTTGAACCTAAATTACCTTCTCTTCTCCAGGGTGCCTTTGTTGCTTAGTTAATTAAAACTAATAATATGAAGGTTACCGGTTCTAATAATATGCACATCGCAGGTTCAAATTCGGCCAGATGCACTGGGTTTATTGGGGCGGGTGGTTTTCAATGTTGATGTGCGCTGGCTGCTTGGGTACAGATCAAAATGTATTCAATATACATTGTAGTATGCCGTACATCATTATAACACAAATGTACATTTTTAAAACTGTTCTCTTTTTGGGTTAAATTACATGTAAGCAAACTGTTTCAATGATTCTACTCCATGAACATATGTGACTCCTCGCCACAACTGAGCCCGGATGTCGCCAATCATCATTTTTGAGATATTCAACCAAAATATTCTGCTTGAAATTAGCTTTAAAATGATGTATATCATGTCTATAGTACTTGACATTTAAGTAGTGAAAAATCAATAAAACAGTCAATAAATCCTTTCTTTCCTATTGTTTATTGTTAAGTTCGATGGAGCATATCTCAATAGTGGCACTGGCGACATCCGGGCTCAGTTGTGGCGAGGAGTCACATATGTGGATTTATATTGTAACATGATATTAGCAATTTAACATGTAATTGGGGCATCAATTATATGATCAGTCCCTTTGGCTTCCTCAAGACACACGATCAAAGGCATTGCATTGTAGCATCTGATGCAGTACAAAGTGATTGCGCTCTACAGATATACCACCTTTGATCACACATGTACCACACAGTAATGTCTTGAGGAAGCCAAATGGACTATAGCGTTTCAAACAGGTGCATCTGTAGCATGTGATGCATTACCAAGTGATTGCACTCTACAGATAAACTGCCTTTGATCGCACATGTATATCACACAGGAAAGCTTGTCTCATGGAAGCCAAATGGACTGTACCTAGTGTTTCAAATCACAGCAGCTGAAGGGAGTATCCCATCATGCATTGCAGTCTATCTGCTTGCTCCATAGCAAATGTATACAAAATATCAACAAGAGCCGCTTAGATATTGAGAGCTACGGATAGTTTTACAATACTTTAGAGATCATATTTTTTCAAACAAAAATCTAAGCTCCCCTGATATAAGCGAGTAATCAGTAATGGAAAGTTGAAGTGAGGGATTTTGTGTACACTTTCTATGGCACAAAGAGTTTTATTATGGTACTGCAGAGCATGGTGGGATACACCTATCAGCTGCTGTGATTTCAAACAGTGGAAACTAAACTATGTGGGCCTAAATGTTTAACTAATGTCCAGAATAATAATTACAAAATATAGTACTGTCACTACTGTGTTCAAATTACTTCCGATGTCAGAAATATATTATACAGAACTAAATATTTCAGTTTCAAGTTGAGGACACCAGTTGCGGTCCCAGTTTACTGAAAATCCATTTTATTATGGTAACAACGCTTGCACAGTATTTTTGTGGGACATGAGAGCACATCAGACATATCAAATTACATTCCGAATATGAAGAATGTCCTTCTGGTATCAAATTACTTTAATTTTTTTTTTAATTCGCGAGAAGAGCATTCCTCGCATTCAGAATACATTATTCGATATGTCTGATGTGCTCACATGTCCCACAAAAAATACTGTGCAAACGTTGTAACCAAAGCCCTTTAATGGATTTTGATCAAATATGTAGCATCAAACCAAAACACAGTATATTTGTCACTACATTGGAACTTTTTCCAAGCTAACACTTAATACATGTAATGTTACTACATCAATCAATATCGTAGCAATACACAATTGCAATTTATTCACCCACTCTGCCAGTCAGCATACATGCACTGTTAAGTTTTTATGGGCCTGAGCTCTCGGTCCTACGCCACTTTCGATTTTGCAGTGACAGATTTGAATCGCATTGCTAACCTAATCACAGGGGGTCGAATACTGACACGTAGAAGAGCAATCTGTGTATGCAGGCAACGCAAACAAGTAAAGGCACTGATTTGAATCTGCCACTGCGCAATCAAAACATGGCGTTACTCAAGATTTAAGTATAAAATATTAATAAATTGCTAGTTTAGAACAAAGGAGTGACATCTCTACAAAGAGCTCTTATCTACACAGAATATCAAAACAAGAAATTTTAGGGAATAAACCACAAGATCCATGAAGCCCTACTGGTACAACAAAATTGACAGGAGGGTGTTGAAAAACGGTGATTACATACATGCATCATCAATCATGTACACTTTCCATTTTGTTACAAATGTGGATGGAGGTCAAGCTGATAACAACAGTTTTGGTGATGAGACTTCAACAATCTTTTGGCCCAGTTTTTTGGTTTGTTCCCTTACAATTACAGTAACAACTACATGCACTTTTAGCACATCCATTTAATTTTGTTGTGGCACAATTCAATTTGTTGTAATCCATCAATGTGAAATAACTGATTGATACATACATGTATACTGCAGCAATTCCTGATCAACATTTTTACACCAGTGTAAAATAGTTTATTTTTAAATAGATGGGGCTTACTTTGTACAACATATTTCATGACTGGTAAATAGATCCAAAAGCAAATGTTTTCTGCTTGCCATCGGCAACAAGGGGAATAAAATGAGACATGCTCATTATAATTATTCTTTACACATCCCCAACAAATACAATGAACACAAACATACTTTCCATGCAGGCCTCGAAATAAGGCAGAATTTCTGAGGGCCATTTGGGTCCTTGATCTTAAATGTTTGAGGGCCCTCGCAAATTTTTGTGGGCCTGAATTTGGGCCATTGGTTTTAACCTATGAACCCCACAAAAAAGTGAGAAAAATTGCCACAAATTTTGCGGGCCATTTGGGCCCACCGTATGTGTCATTTCACTGATTTTCGGGGGCCAGGACCCTTGGGCCCTCTTTATTTCGAGCCCTCCATGCTTTCCAGTTCCAATGAGGGTAATCCATGCTGGCTAAAGAAAAATATGTGTTTCTTGTGTGTAGGTGCACCAAAATCCAAAATGCATGTTGTTGTTGATGAATGTGTCAGGATTTATGATGACACAACTTTCAAATCCAAATTACATGTATGTTAGATTTATTTTTACCTTAGATTTCTCAATATCAACAAAATGTGGTAGATGAGCAACCCTTACAAGAAAGAAACTAGTAGCCCTGCCATGGATTTTGTTCTGGAGGTGTGGGACACCAGCTCCCGGTAATCTAACTTCATATCCTCCTCCTGCATTGCCTATTTGTACCGAATCCATCACCACCTGTTGAAGACTCCTCTTGGTGGATACCAACAAGTATCGCTCCACATCTTTCCCATAGGATTTACTCTTCAGGTTAAATTTGTGTGCAATGGTGTGAATCTGCGCTCTCTCATCTCTGTTCAATGATGATGGAAAGACAAGAGGATCTTGATTTCCGGATGAGATGTAATCTTCAATGATCTTTGTCACCGCATCCATGTTCAGACCCTTCTCTGAGAAACCTAAACCTTCTCGGCGTATATGCTCAATTGGGATTATGGGCTGCGAGATTCCAGACCCACCCTTTCCAAGTCCCCCTTTGCCGGTCCAGCCCATTATTTTCAGCATTTTATGACCAATATTCCCTTCACTGATAACTTTAGAAGAACTGGGCAAGCCCAACTCTGTTTCACCATCTTTCACAATGTGTGTCAATGGAATTGCTGCTTTTTGGTCAACCTCATAACTACGGTTGTTGCGCTGCACAAGCGGACATTTTTTTGCAGAAACTCGACTGCCACTTTTGCGGCACAGTGCTTAACCCTCTTTTGTTCTTCATGAGTGGCAAAGCCAATCAACACCCCATTCAGGATACACTTGCAAAGCCATACTTCTTCACCATTCACTGGAATTTTGGTGTCACTTACTATAATTTCTAGCTTGGATCCTCTGTTTGTTTGTGATGAGTTGACTAAGGTTTGGAGATCTCGAAAATCTTCTGGTACATTTTGATTTGTTTCAAGCAAGACAAAATTTGCAAATGGGTCATCAGGATCAAATGACCCAGTACCACCTTCATGAGCATTTGGTCTATATTTTTGCTTGTAACTTTGACTTTCATCTTTCAACCATGGGAGTGGTACCACTACCATCTCTTTATAAAACTCCTTGCCATTTGGACTGGTTTTCTTTTGCCGATTGATGGTTAAACTTCTTGGATTCATCAAATTGTTAATACATTCGTCTGCTGCGTTATTCTTAGCTACCTTCTGAGCCATCCCTTTGGGTGCATTATAGGTTATCAACTTCATATCATCCAAATAAATATTCACAATCCAGCTGTCTCTTTTCTCTACTATTTCCCCATCTTCCTCAACAGGTACAGTCACTGGAATACACTCAACTTCAAACCGCTTATTACCCATTTTCTGGGCGCCATTGCCTAGAATTTGCAATGGTTGATCGAAACAACAGTTGGGTCTTTGACACAACCAATCTATTCTGTGGGCAAGCTCCTTGAGCTTGGCTCTGTCTTCATCTTCGTCATCATTTGGTGCACGCCGCTTTCTGCCATGACGACTATCACTTGTGTACTGAGATGACTGTTCATTGCCCCATGTACTTGTAGCTGCTTGTTGCATGAGGTTGGCTACACCACCCAACATACTCCCTGTTGCTTGTGGAGACCCCTGCGGTACAGCTCCCAATGACCCACTACCTACTGGTGCTTGCTCTGGCCGATTTGAATATTCTCTGGTATTTGCAGGTTTTGATTCTCTGCCCAATGGGATTTGTGGTGTCACTTCTCTGACTTCAACACCTGCAGCCAATTCTCTCACTCTCTCCATAAGCTCAGGCTCGTATCTTCAAGAGAAATAAGATGATAAAATGCCTGTCAGTCCACAGTTTGCCACTTATTTGTCAATTACATTTTGAATTGCTTGCCATGTACCCAACATTTTCATCTCTTATACATCTACAATATGCACTGATATTAAATTTTATGGTAAAATCTGATTTGAACATACTGAACTGATTACACAGGCATGAGACTGCACTTTCCTAAAAAAAACTGAAAAAACTGAAAATGCGCGTGAAATTGGGCAATGAATAAGTACCAAAAACAGGCTGAAATTAAATAAAGTTGCGGAAATTTTGACTATAAAAAACTGAATTCAGTTTTTAAACTGAAAATTCTCATGCCTGATTACACAAAGAAATGTAGAGTTTTTATCATGTGGCAATGAGTAGTGGTATAAGAAATGAGACTGTTTTAAAAGCATGTATACATGACATACTGGACATGTTTTGAGTGTCTTTCAAAGTGTTTTGTGCCAAAAATGAATGGCCAACATCATTTTTTCTTTGTGAATGCAAGTTCATTTCTGTCCACATCAATGCCGGCTGCTAGCTCAGTGACTTTTTCTGCAAGTTCAGGCTGATATCTGGAATTGAAAATCACAAGTAAATTTTAAATTCAATGAAAATCCAAAGTGCAAAATGTACTACCAAGTTTGAGGGGATTTTGGGCCAAATTTGACCTCACAGATGAACTTATCAAGTCTTTGCCAAATTCTAAATATAGTACATACTTTTATACCTAAAAACCAACAATTTAGCAGTTATGAGGCTTGAAAGTTTCCATAATTCCAGGGTTCAGACCAACCCGGGGGCACTTCCATAACAGATGTGCATCATGTGCCTCGGGATAGACCCCTTTTCAAACCGGCTTGTACCCAATGACCCCTTTTTGTGTTATGGTCCTACCTATTATCCAATGACCCCCTTTTTAATTACCAAATTTAGGTGGTATTTGTGTCCCCTCCCCTAATTACGCCACTGCAAAGGTCATAAATTCAATAAAACATAAAAGTGCTAAATGCACTGTAAGCTTTCAGAAGTTATGGGATTTGTTATTATTATTTAAATCAGGCTTTTGAACGATACAATAAAACTGTATATTGTACAATATTTGCAAAATACCGGATGCAATACAATATTTTTTAATATTGTATGTGTATCAGCGTATCGTCATGCTACAAGACGTTACCATGGTGACAGCACCAACACGCCATGATACAACAGCACAATAATACAGACACCGTAACCGCTCACAGGAGATTTCGTATTGTATAAACAAGTAAAATCACAAACTTAATTCGCGGCAATTCTGGATGATGATACATATAATTGGGAAATATAATCCACAACAAATAAACCTATACATGTACAATATAATTATAGTACCGAAATTATCTTTCATGCTTTTGGAGAGTAAAGAGCAGAAAACAAGAAGGTCAAAAAGGTCATTTTACATTACAATACCCCTTGGTTAAAGTAACCCGGTGGCTATTAAATACAAATTACGATGACATCGATTATTCGATGTCTTGACCTCATTCACAAACTGTAGGTATGCTAGGTGAATTCAAATTTGCCATCAAACTGCATCATTTTATATATCAAATCAAAGCCCTTGAGTAAACAAAGCCAAAACTGAAAACCATTTTTTCATAGCACTTTCCGTAGCAAAGTTACATCTTGTCAAAGATTGACTTTCATCAAAAAGTTTCAGCTAGCAAAATTCCCCAAAACGACATTTCGGGGGTGTTTCTAGATCTTAGTCTCATTATGATAGCAGCTTTTTTAATGGAACTGCTATCCAAATCCTCTAAAATTCCATGTGCGAGTGACTTATCACCATAAAAATCATATATTTGGGTCAAGTGAAGTATAGAAAACATATTTATGTACGCTTTCCTTCTTCGCCAGTTGTTTTAAATTTCTATGTAAATATGCATTGACATTGTCGGCGAATTTGGCTGACTAGCAAATGTGTTAACTAAGGTTTGCCTGGGTTACCTACAAACTGAGTGATAGTATCTCATCTGTCCAAACTTAGCCTAAGCCTTGGTAAGCTTAAAATTTCATTTTACCGCATAGCAAAACCCTGAATAATAATAATAATATTGAATATTATTCTCGTGTGATACAAGAATATATTGCACTCGATAGAAAAATATATTCTTGTACATGTATCACACTCAAAAGTCAAAACAAAGGCAAAGCCATTCAAATTCAATATTACACATGATACATCACCATGATCACTAGACAGTTGCCTTTTGTATCTCTTTCCTTGTTGGAAAGGTATAACGTTGTGGAGATAGGAACATGTACGACCATCCGGGACCTACTCTGCCATGTTTGGCTGAGTAACGCCACGTTGAACACGGTCTTTTGTGCCTATGTAAATTATCCTCTGACAGGTATTGTGTTGAGAAATGACCTAACGACTTTCACGTGCTTGGAATTGTACCATTGACATTTATCAAATTTTGACGCTCGGACAACGATCGGATCTTTCTATATATGCAGATCATATTCGTTAGCCTGATATCTGGCCTTTAAACTTACCAATATTCTTCAGTAACTTGGTCATACTTCTTTACGGTATGAAATAGACGACATTTGTGTGATATTGGCAATGTCAAAGGTTACGATAATTTGGACTATTCTACTTTACGGGGGAGTCCGAAAATGAACTTTGGCAGGGCTGAAATGCATTTTTACTAGCGCAATCTCTGTTTGTAACTAAAGCATTTGGAGTTCCAAGACAATCCAGCGTGTATTTTTTATTCCAACGGGCGGCGGCCGGTCGGACATGCGCGAAGTTATTCTCGCTTTATACAGGTGTTTTACGTTTCATGTTAATTTACTATTCCTAGTCCACTACTCCGTCATTTATCCACCCCACAAGTAAATGGACATGACGACCCGAGATGTGGCGAGGTCAGATGCGGTTGCATGATGGTAATTGAAGACCGAATTAAAAAGACTAGTTTGCGCCTGACGTCAGGGCAAAGGCGCGACGTGATTGGTTACTGACCTGCGCGCAGTACGGCATTTTTGGTCTGGTTGACAGGACGCCATACGCAAACTAGTCTTTTCAATTCGGTCTTCAATTAATAGGGAAGAGTTCGCATCAGGTCAAGAGGTCAAATGATGCCAATGATGTAAATAACGGAAGAACTGAACAATTCCCTCCCAGTAAATGCAAGCGTTTTCACGGCAAATCAACAGGGATCGTCGAATTGAAGGTAACACAAATGGGTACAATATGTTGGTCAATATTGAGGTTCATTTAAATAGGTAGGGAAAGCGTGCATAAATATGAAAAATATGTTTTTTCAAATGGAATTTTACAGCTCTTGCGGTGACCCACGAACACAATGAAAAGGTCAATTTTCATCATTTATTTGTTCTGTTGCGTTCAACCATCTCCAACAATTTTTTCAATGTAAGTGCCTCTGGCCCTAGTGGAAGTAAAAACGGATACTATCAAACAATCATTTTTCCCCAAAACGGTAATCACCTGGAACAATCTACCCTACTCAATAATACAAATTCAAGACCCTGCCAGCTTCAAAACTGCAGTGATGGAACACCTAAGAAACGACTAATCAACCCATGCGCACACCAATTCCTACACGCCTGGTTCCAGCTAGGGAGCGTTGTGTAGTACCAACTACAGATACAGATACAGATACTATCATGGCCAGAGTTCTAGGGCTAATGATCACATGTAAAATTCGTTATGGTTATACTTACTCGCAACCGTCAAACTCCATATTTGCCCATACTCTGGACAAAGAAACTAATTGACGTTCAGGATAATCACCCCAGTTGTTCATTAAAAACGTTTTACGAGCTTCCCAGTGCTTTTGGGGCTCGTAAATCTGTCGAAATTGTTCGACATACTGGGCCAAATCTTCTCCTGAATTCGTCGCCATCGTCACGTTTTGAGGAAATTCCTACTTCAAAATTTAGTAGGAGCACCATTTTCAGAGAGTATTTTCTTCGGGAGTTCGCAAATCTCTCACGCTGCGATTCAGACAGCTTCAGACGATGGTGGCCGGGCGACAAAAAAATAAAACCCTGTTCTACGGGCCCGATTTTGAACAAATTGGGGAAAAAATGCTGTACAAATATGAAATGAATGCCAACCCAAATTTCGGAAATTTCAGGAACAATTTTTGGGGTATTTTCTCAAATTGCAAATTATTTACAGATTTTGGTTATTTTTTGGGTCATTTCCAAAAACAAAAAAAAGGCCGAACGACCGACCCTACTTGAAAGGTCCGTCCGCCCGTAGAACAGGGTTTCTTTTTTTTGTCGCCTTTCCCCCAGGTAACAGTGCTGGGGTAAAAGTTTTATCACTAAAATGAGCGCAAAGGATGGATCTACGATGGCATAAACACGTTTTTTTATGACAGATAAAAAAAATCTTATGGGGTAGGCTAAGGGTCGCTACAACCCAACCCCTTTGTACCGTAGTTCTAGGGTTTAGGGACCGTTCACAAACACTTGCAACTGCCTAACACCAACACTATTTTCTATGGGGTTGACATATATTTTAGCCAAAAGGGGGCCCTGAAAATATTTTAGGTCCATAAAGCTAAAGGATCCCTAAAAAATTGTTATTTTGTTTTTACATCAGGCCCCCTAACACGTGCATGTGAACGGTCCCTAAAAAAACTGGACAAAAAATCACTACACCCATAAATCAAATGCGTTGAGCCAAGTGATGATTTTGTTCATAGATATCAAATATCAATGTAGTATTTGTATAGTTTCTACTCCATCATTGTCCAGACGGGGGATGTCATTTTCTTCAGAAGGGGTCATGAATATGTCTGTGACCGGAGTCAATTTTTTTATGTTTGGCAAAGAATAACCAAATTAAATTTGACCAAAATTGTATGTTGAAGCTTAAATTTAACCAGCATGTTATAATTTGACATTGAAAAGATTCTCCACTCTTTTGAACATTTCAGTATATCCATTAATTGCTGCATGATCTAATCTCAAATCTACACCGATTGCTTTGGCAGTTTTTTAAACGTTTTATTTAGTAGTCCAGGGCATTATTTCAACAACAAAAATTTAATTTACTTTTAATCCTTTATGACCCGGGTTTATGACACACCACTCTGGGCCCTGGCTCCCAACTCATAAATAAAGGAGACAATTCAACAGCTTTTTGCATTCAAATTGTTTTTAAAAATCATGTTTTCCCATTTTGTCCAGAAACAAATGTCATTCAGTATCTTCCTATGTTAGCATTCTACATCAAGACGTGTGCACATGGGAAAAGGGGGACCTATTAAAAATGCCCAAAAAATCTACTGACACATTTCTAAGGGTTCCCCATTTTTCAACTTTACCTAACTTTGGGCTCCCAATTTTCGAGAATACCCAAGGGCAATCTCGAAAATGGGGAACCCCTAAAAATTTGTCAGTAGCTTTTTTGTGATGATTTTAAGGGGTCCCCGTTTTCGAGACTCCCAAGTGCACATCTCTGCAGTAGAACATTATCTTGATGTATTCAAAATGAAAAATTCTTTAGTAAGAAGCATGCTACATGTAGTTCCAGCAAAAACTATTTAAAACAACTGTATATAAATTGCCCGGTGGGTTCAGTCTTCACTGACAATGTGTACGCATGATGGTTCCAATTAGGGGTACTTTTCAAGAAATGTCCGCGGAATTTTCGAGGACAAAATTGTTTGCGATTGTCCAAATTAGGGGTGTTTTGGAGCAAAATTGTCCTTGAAATGAAAAATAGGGTGTATTTCTAGGACTTTCGTCCGCTGCTTTTACCGCTACAGTTTTCGTTATTGTCCTCATTTCCCGTGAAATAGGGGGAAATTCAAAAGCGCCCTTGAAATGGTAAAAATAGGGTATTTATTTCGAAAAATGTCCTCGATTCCTCGTTATAAGGGGGTAAAATGAAAATGCGTCGTCAAAATGATAAAAATAGGGGAGGTATTTGGGGGAAAATTGTCCTTGATTTCGCGCAAAATAGGGGGTAAAATTGCTGCAAATGTCCTCGATTCCCCGTGAAATAGGGGTATTTTCAAATCCTGGAACGGTCATACGTCCTACCTTTAAATACAAAATGAACCCACCGGGATAAATTGATTTGAGACGGAAGCATGACCTATAAAAACAGCACTACAAAGTCACTCATTTGTTTCACACTTGTATAAAAAGTATTTATTCACAAATCATCTTATCAATAAGCAATTTGCAGAACTAAAGTTGTCCGCATCAATTTCCAGTGAGCCAAAATGCATGTTTTTTGTACAGTATACATACGACAGTTTCATTTGTTGTTCCATGTTGCTACATGTACATGAAATACACAATTGATAAACTACAGCAACTCAACATATTCCCAGTTCTATAAGCAATCCGTGTATACTACATGTATGGGGTTCACAGGCATGAGAATGAACTATTGAAAACCTGAACGTTGTAAAAAAAACACTGAAAAGTAGCATGAAAATATGGCCAAAAATAAGACCTAAAACAGGCTAAATATAAATAAAACTGTAAATTTGGACAACATAAATTCAAGTTTTAACCTCAAAATTCTCATGTCTGGGTTCATGCAAGTATTTGCTTAACTAGTGCCCTTCCTTAATAAGGGCCTGTAAATAAATGTGGAGCAAAAAGTAATGGTTGCTGTTGTATGTGCAAATTGGGGTTAACAGTTCCACTTCTGTTGTATTGTTGAGTTATGTTGGGGTGACGTGGCAGCATGCTATTGCTAGTAAAAGGGTGTCTTTTGGAGCTTTGAACAGTCAAAATCAAGCATCTTTCTTGGCTTTCTGGTTGAAAATCATGTGAAACAACCAGAAATGTGAGGAATGAGCAATCAAGGGGTCTTTTAGAGCTGCAATTACACAAATCAAGGGTCTTTCAGAGCTCTATTTAGGTCAAATTTAGGGGTCTCTTGGAGTTGCAAATATAAAAAAGGGGGAACATCCCCATATGGTGGTCTTGTAACCCAACTTGGTATTTATATATTCAGAATTTACAAGCATTCAACACAATCATATTGCAGTTGCTTTCAATGTACCTACAATGTACATTGAATTGTAGATGATTTATTAAAATTGTCTTGCAATGATTGGTTGGTTGATCAAAGTTATCTCTTCATATAGGAAAAATTGAGTGCATTTTATTCAAGACCAGATCAAAATTGGGCAAGGTCAGTGATTTCCTACAATAATCAAATTATCAAAGCCCTAACTTCCATAAAATTCTTAATCCCATAGGAAAATTGCCAAAAAACAGTGTGTGCCCAACCCCTCTCAGGCCCAGTGCCCTCCAATCATGGTCGGTGCACCCCCCCACCATTCGCAATAGAAGTGAATCAGTGATGATGTAATGGGGTTACAGGATTAACTACCATAGCAATTGTTCAAGCAATTTTTGAATATATTGCCCTGTACTACAAGCAGGTTGCACTCTAACCTGTGTATGTCTGGAATCATAGATTGAATACAATACCGCTCTTTTCAATGATACTCATCTTACAGGTGCGAGTGATCAGCACGATATCAATATTCTATAGAATTACGATCCAGGTCTTTATCCCTGTTCTTCGGCATCTATGATTCAATGCAGCAGTACCACATGTACATGTAAGTGCAGTATGTTCAAAAATTGCTTGAACCAATTGCAACAGTATTTAATCCTGTTACATCATCACTTCTACGGAGAATAGGATGACTCGCACTATGCCACTGGGTCTTGATTCCCATTCCTTTTATCAACTGGAATTCTTTACCTATTCACATCAGGTCATTTCCAACAAGAATTCCTTCAAAACCCATGTTAAACTCAAAACTCATTTAAATGCACAACATCAATGATCCAGGAATAGCTGAATAATTACGAGGGGGTATCAAAAAGTTTTAGAAATCGCCCAGAAATGAAAGAGCTAGATATCAATGAAATTTTGTCAGTGCAATCACTGGTCCTTATGTACACTATGGTGCAAAAATGGTCTCATAAGTATGTTTACCTTTTTTACAGGAGCTAGATGTCACTACCTGCCTATGTAACTGCATAACCAGCAAAATGGAGAAAATTGAGGCATGCAGCATGATTAAGTTACATTTTAAGGGTTACAGTGCCCAGAAAATCTGTGATGAAATAAAAATTCCTTTTCCAAAAAGCGACAGTGACATATCACAATCACCATCGAAGATAACTTTCATTTCATCATCTTTTTTCTAGGCACTGCAACCCTTCAAAAGCAGGATCTTAATTTTCTCAATCTTGCAGTTTATGCGCAGTAACTGTGGCAGCAGGTTATTGCATCTAGTGCCACCTGTAAAAAAGTAAACATACTTATGATACCATTTTTGGACCATAATGTACGTAAGGACCAGTGATTGCACTGACAAAATTTCATTGATATAGCTCTTTCACTTCTGGGCGATTTCTAAAACTTTTGATACCCCTTGTATGTTTAATTTATCCCCTTTATTGTGTCTGTTTTCATCACTTTACAGACCCATCGGAAATAACTTAACTTGGCATATTTAGCCAACTTCATGGGTTATCTTGGCTCATTGACTTGGTTGTTTGTTTCTTGTGTGACTGATAACCCTTCATTGATTATTTGTTCTTGCATATTTTTTGTACTGTGGTCAATTCTGCAGAGTAAAAAATAAATATAAATAAACAAGTCCCCAGGAAATAAGTACTGTGGAAACTCGATAACACTGCATATGTTATCACAAAATTCCTGATTATAACACACAAAATGCTTTCTAGTATTAGTCCCAAGCATATACATGTACATATGTATTAACATTATTGACCTGATTTAACACAAAATCCTGTTAACACAAACTGAAACCTCAGGCCCTGATAATTTTGTATCAACGAGGTGCCACTGTACCAGACCAACAGTAATGTTACCCAAAAATGTTCTGAAAGAAAACGCTACATAGGAAACATAGATTGTGAAAGTTTGAATAGGGCTTACACTGTAACATATTCCATGACTGGTTTATACTAGATCCAAAAGCATTTTTTTTTCTGGACTGGCTGCTTGCCATAAAACATGCTCATAATTATTGCAAACATATTATTCAAAACAGTCATGCTTTCCCATTCCAGAAAGGGTCATCTGTGCTCTTTGCTAGGCTCAAGAAAACATGTCTGTCTCCTATACGGGCGCTAAAGTCCAACAAGAGCACCAATGGCGCTGTGGCTCTACGCTTTTTTTGTGGGAAAGCAATTGTTCTTGGAGTCGAATGCGCAACAGGTTGGTAGCTGTATGGAAAGGTTGGTAGGTCGGCCAATTTTTTAAACCTTCAGTTTGAAAAAAGTCCCCACAAATATGCAATACGGTCCTTGAAGCTCGATGCGGGGGTCAATCTTCCTCCGCCGCATTATTATTTTTAGCCGCATTACTATTAGTTGCAAAATCTGAAAATAATTCATTATTGTGCAAATTACTACTGAACCAGCAAGAATAATTTGTTCTGCAAAATTTTAAAATCCCCTTTTTTAGTATTTTTAGTTTTCAACAACTATAGAAAGCCTTGGCAACTATTAGAATTCATCTAAATTGACCTCAGACGACCCCAAAATGACCTCCCAAAAATTTGGCTCTAAATGGTGACCTCAGATGACCCCGAAATGACCTTCCAAAAATTTGATTTCAAATGTTGACTGTACCCACCAAGTTTCATGCCCATACGACAGTTTTTAGTAATTTGACCTCAGGTGACCCCTGGCTGGATGACACCTAAATTACGTTCCGAAACTTTGAATCTAAATGTTGACTGTACGCACCAAGTTTCATGCACATACGACAGTTTTAGTAATTTGACCTCAGATGACCCCTGGATGACCCCAAAATACCCTTCCAAAAATTTGGTTCTAAATGTTGACTGTACCCACCAAGTTTCATGCCCATACGACAGTTTTTGCTAATTTGACTTCAGATGACCCTGGATGACCTCTGGTGACCGTGACCCACTAACCAATACAAACTTGTTCTGTGCGACCCCACAAAATTAGGCTCCAAATGTTGGCCGTACCCACCAATGCCCATACGACATTTTTAGCAATTTTACCTCAGATGACCCCTGGGTGACACCGGTTGATCCTGAAATGACCTTCCAAAACTTTGACTCCAAATGTTGACTGTACCCACCAAGTTTTATGCCCATATGACAGTTTTTGCTAATTTTACCTCAGATGACCCTGGATGACCTCAGGTGTCCTTGACCCACTAACCAATACAAACTTGTTCTGCCTGGGGTCAAGATGCACCCACCAAGTTCGAGGAACATGCGACCCCACAAAATTTGGCTCCAAATGTTGACTGTATCCAGTTTCATGTTCATACAACAGTTTTTAGTAATATGACCTCAGATGACCCCTGGGTGACCCCAAAATGACCTTCCCAAAATTTTGATTCCAAATGTTGACTGTACCCACCAAGTTTCATGTCCATACGACAGTTTTTAGTAATTTGACCTCAGATGACCCCTGATGACCCCAAAATGACCTTCCCAAAATTTGACTCCAAATGTTGACTGTACCCACCAAGTTTCATGCCCATACGACAGTTTTTAGTAATTTGACCTCAGATGACCCCTAGGTGACCCCGGATGACCTCAAAATGACCTTCCCAAAATTTGACTCCAAAGGTTGACTGTACCCACCTAGTTTCATGCCCATACGACAATTTTTAGTATCTTCCCAAAATTTGACTTTAAATGTTGACTGTACCCACCAAGTTTCATGCCCATACAAGTTTTTAGTAATTTGACCTCAGATGACCCCTGGGTGACCCTGGATGACCTTCCCAAAATTTGACTCCAAATGTTGACTGTAACCAGTTTCATGCCCCTACAACAGTTTTTGCAAATTTGACCTCAAATGACCCCTGGATGACCTCAGGTGACCTTGACCCGCTAACCAATACAAACTTATGCTGGGGTCAAGATGCACCTAGTACCAGGGATCTATACGATGATTTTGTTTTTGGGTGGATCACCGCATTTTACACATAAAATACACGTAACCCACACACAACACAATTGAATAACAGACCGGTACTGCACAGTGCCGCTGGTTACCAGTTGTTCTCATTTATGTAATCAGCAATTGGAGCCTACAAAATCTGGTGCATTTATAGTGTACGGTACTAACATGTGATATCGGGAATTGACACACATTTTACGGTAACAAAATCAGTCATACCCAGAAAGGATAAAATTCGAATTGAGAAAATATTGTATGTGACATGGTGTACTAAAGATGCATCCACCCACCAAGTTTGAGGAACATGCTTCCCCTACTATGCTAGTCTGTAGGTAACCTAGGCAAACCTTAGTTAACACATTTACTAGTCAGCGAATTCGCCGAGACCGGGGCCCCAACACAATGCATATTTACATAGAAATTTGAATTTTTTTCGAGAATAGGTGGGTGAAGGAAACCTACATAAATATGTTTTCTATACTTCACTTGACCCAAATATATGATTTTTATGGTGATAATCAAGTCGCACATGGAATTTTAGAGGATTTTGATAGCAGTTCCATTAAAAAAGCTGCCATCGCCATGAGACTAAGATCTAGAAACACCCCGAAATGCCGTTTTGGGGAATTTTGCTAGCTGAATCTTTTTGATGAAAGTCAATCTTTGACAAGATGTAACTTTGCTACGGAAAGTGCTATGAAAAAAAGGTTTTCAGTTTTGGCTTAGTTTACTCAAGGGCTTTAATTTGATATATAAAATGATGCAATTTGATGGCAAATTTGAATTCACCTAGGATACCGTAAAACGGGGTGAATCGGGACAAAACACAAAAAAGTTTTTTGACACCAAATTTTTCAAACCTAATTGATTGTTTTGTGTGTTTCTCTTCCCATGTTAAAAAATGGACTGTCAGTATCAGAATGGTGGCTTTGCACATGTGATACAGGAAATATGGAGCCCAGGACACTAAAATGAAAATTTCCTCCAATTGCTCCAAAAAAAATGATGTGGTCAGAACTTTATCCCTCCCAGTGGAACCATTGGAGGAAATGAGCTGAAATGCACAGGGACCTCACAAAAGTGTCATACATGTGCTGTAAAAGTGAAAATTTGGTTAGTCCAAAGAAATTTATAATTTTGTTGATTTTTGTACTTTTCAGATTTGAACTTTTGAGAACGGGGTGAATTGGGACACAATGTACTGTAGCTTTAATGGTATTAAGTTTGGATTATTCTCTATGTGGCATCACCTTACGCCTGTAATAGTTAGTTGTCCTCTACCTGGTACCACCCACCACTAATTTTAAAAACAGGAAGTGAGTTTTTACTGTCCCGGTACAAAATTTTACCACACCAAATTTTCAGAATTCCAGAAATAATTTTTTGAAAGGATTTTCAGGTTTTAAATAAATACGTACTTTGTTTTTAAAATATTGTTATTAATTTGTTTGTATCTTTAATGGTATTAACTTGTATTAAGATATGTATTGGTAAAACAGACCTATTTGCACCTTCATTGGGCACATTGGGTAGCTCTATAATTTGACTTAGAATTAGAAAATTAGAAAAACAAATTTGAAAGCCACCCACCCTTAACCCAAAAAAGTTTTGGAGGACAACCATTTGAACTATAATGTTGTTAGTCTTATCCTGAAGTTCCAGTAATTATTGAGTTAATTATGCTTTGAATATTGCTGTTAGAGTTGGAAAATGTTTGCCAATATTCAATTTGTTGGACTGATAGAAATCATTCGTGAGTTGTTTTTAATGGCACTGGTTGCAAGTTGGTACCAGTATGGTATTGCTAAATTGCCCATAATGTGTTTGGCCAAAGGTTGTTTTGCTTTAGGCTGTATGTACATGATAATTGTTATTGATGGAAAATGACATGCAAGTAGCAAGAACATTTAACAGTTGTCTGCAATATGTGCGAGTTGTCCATTTTTTGACTGAAAGTCACAGCTCGCTCGTTATTTTTTCCTTTAAAAATGACACATGATTATCTGTATTTTTTTTTAATGTTTAGGGAGAAATGCAGTATTTATTTGGTAAGAAACACTGTAGTATTACCTTATGTAAGTAGTGATAAGAAAAGAACAATGAAAACTTAAGTTTTAACATGAAATGTGAAGGTCAAAAGTTTTATTACTTTTTTACCGTAATAAGTACAGTCCAGTTGAGGGTACCAAAGAACATCCAAGTTATGGCAGTAAACATGACATCAATTGTTGTTAAATTGTTCTAAATTATTAGAGAAGTATTTAAATACTTGTTTAATGTCCCAATTCACCTCATTTGTGGGGATAAAGGGTACAAAAACCAATTCAAACCTTCATCAAATACTATTTACTCTGCTGTCCCGATTCACCCCAAACTCGGGGTGAATCGGGACAGTCACTTTTTTTTAAAAAAAGAGGTAAAGCACTTGAAATCCACTCAATCTAACATTACCAGTATGTAGATCTCATGTGTGGACATAAAATGCACCAATGACTGTGGCAATTGAAGCTACAAAGAAAAAAAATACAATTAAAGCCATGCCCAAACTGTCCCGATTCACCCCGTTTTACGGTACCTATAGTCTGAGGTGCTCTGACGATAACACTCCGATCGCCATGCAATCTAAGTTTTGTAGGCCAGTGGGACAACGGAATCACTACGTGAACGAGCTACTACTACAATAGTCTCTGAGAAAAGAGGCAGACACAGACAAACAAACAGATAGTGAATTAAATAGTGATGATCAGTTGAGTTGTAGCAACTACAAATTTCGAACGTTTGTCAGGGGTCAAACCCCACCATTTATATTTCCCCACACTTTTAGACAGACACCTTTTTATCAAAAACCCCACCATTTATATTTCCCCCACTAGACAGACACCTTTTTTATCAAAAATTGAACCCCCCACCCTTATGCAGTGTTTGTGACCAAAGCTTACAGCATTACTTATCAAATTCGGAAGACTGAACATCGGCGCTATCGCCGTTTCATACAGTCACTTCCGGGTCCATTTTAGCACTATCTGCGCCATCAATCCATTTCAGAATCCGAATTGATGCAGAATTTATCCTCATCTATCAAACACTCATGATTTTCTTATTCATCTGAAACATCTTTCGAAAAGATATGACTTTAAGATTGTTTACAGCATTACTTAATCAAATTCGGAAGACTGAACATCGGCGCGCCGTTTCATACAGTCACTTCCGGGTCCATTTTTATCATTATCTGCGCCATCAATCCATTTCAGAATCCGAATTGATGCAGAATTTATCCTCATCTATCAAACACTCGTGATTTTATTATTCATCTGAAACATTTGCGACATATTAAATGTTGGCAAAACTGCATCACTGCAACTGCATCGAAAAGATACGACTTTAGATTGTTTATCATAAACACATGGGCAAATTGTAAAGGGTTGAGATACCTGTGAGATCCTGAATACATGAAAACGTCAGTCTATACTCTCTACACGGCCGCTGTGGTTCGGATCGCTCCTCTTCTAGTGTGAGCGAGCGGGCCAAAGCGGCTGATGTAGAGACTGAAAATTATATTCATTCATAAAACTCACGGCGCGTCGATTCTTCTACGGGTGACGTCGTATGAATTGAAAACATCAGCAAATTAATTTTTGACATTTTCTTTCCAGATTTATGAAGAAAATATGAATGTTTTTCAACAGATCATCAAATTACTTTATTATATTTTTTTTTCAATTGGTAGCGTTACCCACACGCTTTATAATTATATATTGCTCCCACGGTTTTTAGAAACCCACCCTTTATTCCGCAAAATTGTATTTTTTTTCAGATTTTCAGAATTCCCAACCCACGCTGTAGAAAGCGTGCCAGACAAACAATGATAATGAATAGCCAGATGTGACCTTCGCTGTCGAGACGTTGTTTTCAGGGTTGTCAAACCCGCGATTTGGTAACCCAATTAGGCGACTTTTGAAGATTTTCCCCGGGACAATTTCCTGCCCCATAGAATGCAAAGGGTAAAGAAAAAAATTGGGCGACTTTTCGATTATTTGACCTGCGATTCGGGCCCGGGATTCGGGCTGAATTTTTTTGGCAACCCTGGTTATTTAGCGTTAATTTAACTAAATTACTACGCCGCTGGTCTCTAAATATTTTGAGATTTTGAAGTGTTGTCCCATGGTAACAAAACTCCCGAGAACTCAATAAACAATCTGGACAAAGGAATCATCCAAGGCACGTTTCTATCCATGTGAGATCACCGCAAAAATTCATGATAAAAGGTCACTTTCCCAAAGAAAAATAGTGCAATCCGTCAATTCCCGCCATGATCTCACAACTTAAATTACTCAGACCAAAATAATCTCTAGCGCATACAGGGAACCAAGCAAAACGATAGAAATGACTTGTTTCTCATGACGACTTTTGACTTTTCTCACTTCAAAATAAGTACTTTCCCCACCCCAAATTCACTTCTAAAGGAGTGCAATCGATTGCTAAATAACTAAGCAAACCTTGGAACGTAATTTCAAAGCCAAATATCATAAACAAAAGAAACCTTAGCATAAAAAGCAAGAACGCAAGTGGCCAAAATATGTAGCAAAAATACAGTCCTCACTGACTGCAATGACTCAGGCTCACCTAGCTGACGCTAAGAGCCAAAAATGTGTTGTTGTTGTTGTTGATGATGTTGTGTTTGACTTATGACACAACCTTGAAATCCCAATTTTCAGTTCCACAATATGTTGGATGTGAAATAAGTGAGAAAACCCTTAGTGCTACCGGTACTGATTCATTACTAATGAAAAAATGTTTCAAAAATATTCTTAAGAATTTTAATGCCTGCAAATCAGGAAATTTCCTCTTTTCCCTAAGTTTCTCAACAACAAGATGTGACAAATATGCAACCCTTACAGGAAAGAAACTAGTAGTAACCTTGCCATGTATTTTGTTCTGGAGGAGCTGGAGTGGGGACACCAGCTCCCGGTAATCTAACTTCATATCCCCTTCCTGCATTGCCTATTTGTACTGAATCCATCACCAACTGTTGTACACTCCTCTTGGTGGATACCAACAAGTATTGATCCATATCTTTTTAATTCCATAGGATTTACTTCTAAGGTTAAATTTGTGTGCAATGGTGTGAATCTGCTTTCTCTCATCTCTGTTCAATGATGAAGGAAAGACAAGAGGATCTTGATTTCCGGATGAGATATAATCTTCAATGATCTTTGTCACCGCATCCGTGTTGAGACCCTTCTCTGAGAAACCTAGACCTTCTCGGCGTATATGCTCAATTGGGATTATGGGCTGCGAGATTCCAAACCCACCCTTTCCAAGTCCCCCTACACCGGTCCAACCCATTATTTTCAGCATCTTATGACCAATATTCTCTTCACTGATAACTTTAGAAGAACTGGGCAAGCCCACCTCTGTTTCACCATCTTTCACAATGTGTGTCAATGGAATTGCTGCTTTTTGGTCAACCTCATAATCGTGGTTCCGTTTCACAATCGGACATTTTTTGCGCAGAAACTCGACTGCCACTTTTGCAGCACAGTGCTTGACCATCTTCTCATCTTCATGAGTGGCAAAGCCAATCAACACCCCATTCAGGACACACTTGCAAAGCCATACTTCTTCACCATTCAAGGGAATTTTGGTGTCACTCACTGTAACTTCCAGCTTGGATCCTTTGTTTGATTGTGATGAGTTTTGTAAGGATTGGATATATCTAAATTCTTCTTGTATTTTTTGACTTTGAATTTCAATCAGGACAAAATTTGCAAATGGGTCATCAGGATCAAATGACAGAGTATCATCTTCATCAGTATTTTGTCTATATTTTTCCTTGTAACCTTGAGTTTCGTCTTTCAACCAGGGGAGTGGTACCACTACCACCTCTTTATCAAACTCCTTGCCCTTTGGACTGGTTTTCTTTTGCCGATTGATGGTTAAACTTCTTGGATTCATCAAATTGTTAATACATTCTTCTGCCGTGTTACTCTTAGCTACCTTTTGATCCATCCCTTTCGGTGAATTATAGGTGATCAACTTCATATTTTCCATATAAATATTCACAATCCAGCTTTCTCTTTTCTCTACTATTTCCCCGTCTTCCTCAACAGGTACTTTCACTGGAACACACTCAACTTCAATCTTCTTATTATTCATTTTCTGGGCAGCATTGCACAGAATTTGCAATGGTTGATCTAAACGACAGTTGGGTCTTTTACACAACCAATCTATTCTGTGGACAAGATCCTTGAGCTTGGCTTTGTCTGGATCATTGTCATTGTCATCACTTGGTGCATGGCGCTTTCTGCTGTGACGACTATCACTTGTGTACTGAGATGACTGTTCATTATTACCCCAATTCGCATCTTCTAATGTACTTGTAGCTGCTTGCTGCATGAGGTTGGCTACACCACCCAACGTACTCCCCGTTGCTGGTGCAAACCCCGGCGGTGCGGCTCCCAATAACCCATCGCCTACTGGCGCTTGTTGTCGCTGATTTGAATATTGTCTGTTATTTGCAGGTTTTGATGATCCTCTGCCCAATGGAATTTGTGGTGTCACGTCTCCACCTGCAGCCATTTCTCTCACCCTCTCCATAAGCTCAGGCTCGTATCTTCAAGAGAAATAAGATGATAATATGCCTGTCAGTCCAATGTTTGCTACTTATTTGTCAATTACGTTTTACCATGTATCGAACATTTTCATCTCTTATACATCTATATAACATTGTATGTGTGCACTGATATTAAATTGTATGGCAAAATCTGAATATGAACATATCCAAATACTGATTAAGAAATGTATAGTTTTAATCACATGACAATGAGTAGTAGTATAAGAAATGAGAATGTTTAAGCATGTATGACAAACTGGAATTGTTTCAAGTGTATAATTGTTTTTAACTGTTTTTGCCGCAGAAAAGAATGGCTAACATCATTTTTTCTTTGTGAATGCAAGTTCATTTCTGTCCACATCAATGCCGGCTGCTAGCTCAGTGACTTTTTCTGCAAGTTCAGGCTGATATCTGGAAATGAAAACCACAAGTGAATTAATTCAATGAAATTCCAAAAAGAAGTGCAATTGTGCATGTAACACCGTAAGTTAATAATCCATCATTGTGGTTGGACTAAGTGGGATTGGACCAAACAAATGGGATTGGACCAAGTGGGAATTGCCCATTCCCGGACTGATTTAATATTCGGGCTAGACTATCTAGTACAGGCTTTAAAATAAGAAAAAAAATCCAAGGGTCCTCTGGACCCTTGCCATTTCAAGGGTCCGACCCCCCGAGTCCAACCCGGACCCTTGCCTTTGAAAATTCTAATTTTCAAGGGTCCGACTATTATGTAGTATTAAATGTTGGTGTAGACTATAGAAACAATAACTACCAATACCTCCTGCTTGAGAGAGAATTAGCTACAGTGATCAAGGTATGTAGATTGTAGAAAATTGAAAACTTGATGGGAAACTGAAATGAAAGTGTACTCAGGGAGCTGGACGTTTTATGTTAACCAGATTTTCCAGTGGAACAACAAAACTAGGATTTTCTGCTCTTTGCTTTTTAACGGGTCATACGGACCCGTACTGTAGTAAATATGCGGGTCCGCGCTTACTTTCATGGGTATTTGACGCAAGGACGCACCTTACACATACAATGTACATGCAAAGTCTTAGCCAGCCATGCGTCCAACTGTCTTTAAGACGGGCTAATCTAATTTTAGACGGGTGTATTTAATGGATTTTACATGTGATAGCTCTAAAACAGATGATTTTAAGGTTATATGAACTTGAGACTAATTCAGAGTGACATGTTAAGGCCAAATCAGGACATATTTGACCCCAGTGGGTATAGACAAGTTGTTTTATATTTGAGGGTCAAATTTTGGTATCTGCTTGGACAGGTGGTTTCTGATTTCTGGCTAAGACTCTGCATACATGTCTGCACATACATGTGTAGGTATCCCAGGCAAACTAACACATTTGCTAGTCAGCCAAATTGGTCCAAAAATACAATACAAATTTTACATAGAAAATTAAAAGAAAAGATTTTTCAAGGAAACCTGCATAAATAATATGTTGTCTATACTTCACTTAAAGCCTTAATGTACTATCTTTTTTCAAAATATACCTTTATTTTTTTCAAAACCAAATTTTTGGCATATTTGTAATATTTACTTATTCCAACATAAATCTATGAGCAAACTGTCAAATTTGCCCATTTTGTAGTAAAATGGGACGATTTTCTACATTGGTCCGACATATAATTTTTAGATAATATGATAATATGTCAGAACGATCGCAAATCGTAGTCTCCTACGAAGCCAGTTTGGTTACGCTCCCTCCACATGGGGAAACTCCTGAGGCCGCACTTGCCGTCCTAATCCAAATAGTGCGAGATATTTCGAGTCATAGAGGTTAAAGTTTATGATGTTGTTTCTTTGCCAATTCCCAATGTTTTTCGCGTCCAAATAATGATTGCATTTATCATTTTGGAAGAAAAAAAGAAAATTCTAAAAATTTAAAAAGGTCGTACATTAAGGCTTTAACCCAAATATGCAATTTATTTTTGTGATGAGATAATCGCACATGAATTTTAGAGGGATTTTAATAGCAGTTCCATAAAGAAAAGCTGCTCTAAAATATTATGAGACTATGCCATTTTGTTTTGCAATTGATTCATCAAATGTTGGCTGAATGTTAAACTTTTGAATGTCAATCTTTGACAATATGTAACTTTGTTTAGTTGAAAGTGTTATGACAAAACAGTATTAAGTTTTGGCTTTCTTTACTCAAGGGCTTTAATTTGATATATAAAATGATGTGGTTTGATGACCAATTTGAATTCGCCTGTTATTCTCTCGGTCGGGGCCAAATCACATCCATTAAATTCATGCATTGGAGTGAAAACAAGTTATCGCATATTTTTATTTGCAGAGAGTCGAACCTGGCACAATAGTGTGATAGCTTGTGATACACTCCAGAGTTCAGTGAATGCGAATGTTGTTTTCACTCCAGTGCTATTGTCAAGCCGGTACTGCCCGGATGTCCGACCGACAGAATTAGACTGCGGAACTCAGTCCTCAATGATAGTCAGTCACTTATCTTTTGGTCGTTGTATGACTATCATTTGAGGACTGAGTTCTTACCATACATCTCCCGAGGTGCAGTTTCAGACAAAAGCTTGGGATTATTGGGGCAGAGGTTATCTTTTGAATTCTTTCATCAAATTTGCCATCAAACTGCATCATTTTATATATAATATCAAATTAAAGCCCTCGCCTTGAGTAAAGAAATCCAACACTGAAAACCTTTTTGTCATAGACAGTCATAGCACTTTCCGTAGCAAAGTTACATCTAGTCAAAGATTGACTTTCATCAAAAAGATTCAGCTAAGCAAAATTCCCAAAAAAAGCATTTTGGGGGTGTTTCTAGAACTTAGTATCATGACGATAGCAGCTTTTTTTAATGGAACTGCTATCAAAATCCCGCTGAAATTCCATGTGCGAGTCTCTCATCACCAAAAAAAATCATAATATTTGGGTCAAGTGAAGTATAGACAACATATTTATGTAGGTTTGAGCGAGCGGTTCTTTTAAATTTCACAATGACAAATTTGTAATGCCGGTTTAGGCCAAACATAGACCGTAAGGTACTAATTTCGAGGAGCATAACAAAACACCAAATTGGTGTTGTATGACCTTTGACATGCATGCATTCTTTTGTCGAGAGTTGACATGGTCTTTCAATTTGTGCCGAGTGTCCTTGCCCTTGCCCTTGGCAGACTTGACTATGCTTTAGTGGTCATGAAAGGATTCAATAGATAACCTCTGCCCCACAAATCCCCAGCTATTGTCTGACATTGCTCCTCGGAAAATATATAATAACAACTCAGTCCTCAAATGATAGTCATATAACGACCAAAAGATAAATGACTGACTATCATTGAGGACTGTCCGAGTTCTGCAGTCTACTTTAGGCCATTTTGTAGGTATCCCAGGCAAACCTTAGTTAACACATTTGCTAGTCAGCGAAATTCGCCGAGACCGGGGCCCAGACACAATGCATATTTACATAGAAATTTGAATTTTTTTCGAGAATAGGTCGGTGAAGGAAACCTACATAAATATGTTTTCTATACTTCACTTGACCCAAATATATGATTTTTTATGATGATAATCAAGTCGCACATGGAATTATAGAGGGATTTTGATAGCAGTTCCATTAAAAAAAGCTGCTATCGCCATGAGACTATTAAGATCTAGAAACACCCCCCCGAAATGCCGTTTTGGGGAATTTTGCTAGCTGAATCTTTTTGATGAAAGTCAGTCTTTGACAAGATGTAACTTTGCTACGGAAAGTGCTATGAAAAAAAGGTTTTCAGTTTTGGCTTTGTTTACTCAAGGGCTTTAATTTGATATATAAAATGATGCAGTTTGATGGCAAATTTGAATTCACCTAGCATACCTACATTTTGGCTGACTAGCAAATGAAATGTGATATGTGTTAACTGACGTTTCCCTCTCATACCTACATAAGGCACCACAAACAAATTTGTTCGATCTTTGGATCGACCGTCGATCTAGGATGCATCGCAGTTCCTGTTGTGTAAACCAGGCGTAAACCGCCCATCCAACCTGATCGTGTGCACAGGATTTGTGCTGGAGGCTAGTTAATGCGCACAACCAATGCGCAGAAAGAAGACCTTGATACTAGGCGGAGCTTACGTTTCACAAGAATGATTGACAGCTGTGAGTAAGTGAAATTCTGTTCTGTGATTGGTACAAAAATATGGTTCTCGTATAAATGAATATATTATCCATGCCATGGCTTCAAAATTAGGAACCGTTTCTTCCACAGAGCCCTATATAGGGCTCTATGGTCTCTACTCATCATACACCGTAGAAAGATCTGGCCAGCGACGGCGCTTGCCAATCAGGCTAGCTATTTGTACGACGTGGCCGCTCATCCTTTTTATTATCCCTGGTCTTGTCACGCTGGCGCTGGTAGATTCGCCCACCTGTGATTACTGACCTGGATCTGACAGAAGATTGTGGAATTTACGATTTTCAGCAGCAGGATTTTATGAAACTGCCAATATTTGCAAGTATTCTGAAGGATCGGTAATAATTAAAATATTTTTCATGGTGTCGGTAGTGCAAGTTGAAGTTAGTGAATTTGTGGTTTTGTATACATGTATGTGCAAGAGTGTTTTCAGGAAGCGTAAATAGGCAGGCCGTTATGCTAAGCTCTCCATGTTATATGCAAGTTCGGCGACGAACTGGACACATCACACGGTAGTGTGATGTGTCCAGCCTGGATATACGACCACGCATGCACGGAAGTTTAAAGAAAACAACTTTAAATGAGTACAAAAGCAAATGAAAAGAGAATTTTAACAAGCGGTTAAAGACAGCTTTGCGTCCTATTGTTATTGCATTGGATTATAGAAGATTACCTCACGACCACAACACTTCCTATCAAGTCCAAAGAGCTTTATTGATGTGCAATTGTTCAGAGTTGACATGACACATGTCGATCGATCATCGATTCTCTGCATTCACAATAACTACTTCGGGCATACCAAATAACTTCTGTGTGGCCTATGTAGCTATGTATGAATGAGCCGACTGTCGCACAGAATATCCATTACCAGACCGGGTTGGGCAGGGGATTTTTAATTAATAATGCTTTTCGAAGTTTTACTGCCTTTGATAAAATAAATGAAAACGGCAAGAAGAAGTAGAAGAATAAATTCAAATAAAAACAAACAGAACAACCGAAAACCTTGATATTAAAACGAAAAGAAGAAGAAGAAAAAAAAAGAAAAACAAAAACAAACTATGAATGATTAAAAGTTTTCGCACTAGTTGTAACAAATCTTTCTGGAGCAAAAATTTAAAAGTAGGCAGTTGCATATGCTTGCATGCATGTATCGCGTGATATTTAGGCATGTGGCCTACAGCATGGGTGAAAAAATATTAATTTCCCGGGAAGCGAGCTAAATTCCCCCACAATTAATAGCATGTTTTTCATACAAAAAAGACACACTTTCCCTCCAAATTCCAGAATTTCCCTCCAAACACCAACATTTTCTGAGAAAGAGCTTCCCCGTTCCAAACTTTTTAGAGCCATGCCTACAGGACCTACGGTATTCGTATACTGCTGCCCAAAAACTAAATTAGAACTTATGATAAAAGTCAGAGAAAATGTTTTGTTAACCATGTTCACTTGTTGAACTTATGATTAAAATCTTATATACAAGTTACAGATAAAAACTTTTTCTATAATATTTCATAATAATTAATAGGCCTATAACACTTATTGATAGGCCTACTACTTGAATCTAGACCATGCAGGAACCCGTTCATACTGACAAAATTATCATTAAAAAAATCATTAAATCACTCATAGTCATAGGCCTACCTTTAAAAACTAATCCATGTTTTTCAAAAATTCAAACGAATTAACAAAAAAAAGTTGTTACATATCAATTAAATTTATAAATAAATAAATAAATAAATAAATAAATAAATAGAGTTTAAATAGAGTATAATGTTGTTAAATAAATAGATGAATAAATGAATATTAAAATAAGTAAATCGGAATATAAATAATTAGTAATTGAATGAATCAGAATGAAATAAATAGGCCTAGGCCCCTACATAGGAATAAATAAATATATTTATAAAAATAATAAATTAGTAAATAAATGAATGAATATAATAATATCAGGATAATCATACGCCTATAACAAGTGAAAAAGAATATAAACAATTTTATTAATTATAGCCGTGACCCTGGCCTTGTCAGGTCACGTCATGGTCACGTCTTCGGCCGCAAAGCTGTGCGCTGTATATCCAGCTATATCCGGGACTTTCCGGGTATCGATTATAACGGTGTTGCTGTGAATGCTAGAACCATTAACAATCGATTGACTTGGATGTATCTATAATCCAATGCAATAACAATAGGACGCAAAGCTGTCTTCAACCGCTTGTGAATTTTACACTTACTCGCAACCGTCAAACTCCATATTTGCCCATACTCTGGACAATGAAACTAATTGACGTTCAGGATAATCACCCCAGTTGTTCATTAAAAACGTTTTACGAGCTTCCCAGTGCTTTTGGGGCTCGTAAATTTGTCGAAATTGTTCGACATACTGGGCCAAATCTTCTCCTGAATTCGTCGCCATCGTCAAGTTTTGAGGAAATTCCTACTTCAAAATTTGGTAGGAGCACCTCCGTTTCAGAGAGTTAAGTTTTTTTGGGGAGTTTACACAGAATTAGAGTTTACAATATCTATCACGTATCAAGCGTATTAACCATGTTAACTCCTGAACAATTCCAGAAAAATGCATACATTCATTCATTCATTCATATTTATTCAGTACTCACATAAAAAATATTACAGCACATATGATAAAAAAATATACATTATAAATACGTATACAAGATGTGGTCAATTGCATGAAATACCAGATATAGCAACGAAATATATGGATTATGGAGTAAACACCAGACGAGTACCAAGGATAGCCCCAAAAGCCTCAATAAAATTGAGGCTTATTTCCATTGGGGTCCTTAAAGAAAAAAAAGAAATGGGGAAACAAGCAGATCAGGCAACAGAACCAAATAAATAAATAAATAAATAACTCCCGAACCCAAAATATTGCACAAAATAAATAAATAACACCCAAATCCCATACTGCACATAAACTTACGACCAAATAGAAAAGATCAAACTCCATCAATACCTAATGAAAGACCTTTGTTTATTTCTTATGGCTTGATCCATCAGATGTTTTTGACGGTTTTTTAAATTGGGTCAAATTGGTGATCTGTTTGATGGAATTTGGTAATGAATTCCAATGTTTGATGCCACTAAAAAAAGGTGTGACTAACATTACCGTGGTTTCTAGGAACAACAAAATTGTATGAGCTATCCCTGGTACCGTAGTTATGCAAAGATTTTGTACGAGTAAAATTGGCACTTAGATAGACCGGGGCTTTTTCATGGAAGATTTTAAAAACTTGATTCAGTTTCAACTGAATCACCCTATCATGAACAGACAACAAACCAATTTTGTTCCGCTCTGCCTGACCAATGTGTGCACGAGGTCCCAAATCCAAAATGAACCGCACAACTTTATTTTGCATGGTTTGCAGCCTGTTCTTAAAATGTTGTGAGAGAGAGGAATACCATGAAGAGCATGTATAATCATAATAACACATAATAAGGGCATTGCAAAGTATCTTACGAGTGGTTAAGTTTAAATTACCAGCTTGTCTATACAAGAACCTCAACCGTGCGCTAGCCTTTTTATTTATATCTTGTGCAATTGACTCCCCATGCAGTGTTTCATCAAGGGTCACCCCAAATATTTTGCAACCTTGGAGGATGTTATTTTCTGACCACCACAAGAAACAGAAAATGAATTAACTTTCCTGAGTCTTTTTTTTTGTACCAAATAGCATGCACTCAGTCTTTCCAAGGTGTAAAGAAAGTTTATTGTCTATAAGCCACTGTCTACATGAGTCAAGCTCTTTACCAAGTCTCTCTGCAATGTGCCCCGGATTTTTATCAGACACTAAAAGAGCGCTGTCATCAGCGTAGAGCAGAAGCTTGCAGTCGACACTGCTGGCCATGTCATTCACATAGCAAAGAAACAAAAGGGGACCAAGAATGCTGCCTTGCGGCACACCGCACGAGACACCAAGGGGATTAGAGTCAACATCGTTTACATTTTGACAATCTGCTTCCTGTCACTTAGGTACGATGAAAACCAGTCAACAGAAGATACACCCATGGCTCTAAGTTTTTGGCAGAGAATGACATGGTCAACAGTGTCGAATGCCTTCTGTAGATCAATTAAGACTAAACCGGTGTAATTACCTATGGACATTTGACTCCTGATATAGTCGTTGAGGTGAATTAAGCAGGTATCAGTAGAAAATGAACTCCGAAACCCAGATTGGTACCCATACAAAATATTATTTTCTCTCAAATAGGTCTCCAGCTGAGAATACACAGCTTTTTCCAATAATTTTGATGTAACACATAAAATGCTCACTGGCCTATAGTTTCCAACCTCAGAGCGACTATTTTTTTTGTACAAGGGTCTTACACGAGCAAGCTTAAATTCAGTTGGTACAGTGCTAGTAGCTATTGACACATTAATTATATGGGTCAACTGATTTTTTAATAATGCTGCCCCATCTCTCAGAAATTTGGCAGGAACTCCATCAAGGCCAGTGCTTTTGTTGGGATTAAGAGAGCGAAGCTCTTTCAAGATAAAATCACTTGACACAGGGCATAATTTAAAGGCATTAGGTGACACGCCCAGTTTTTTGTAATGGCTCGAAAAATTGTGGAGTTCACGCTGAACTTTCCGAGAGAGGCAGGCAATTTGTTGACTAATGTGCTAGCAACAGTAGTATAGAACTGGTTGATATGATTGGCAACTGTGCTAGGATCAAAACAAAGGTCACCATCAATTTTAAGAATAACACGAGATTGATCCTTGCTTTTATTACTGTAACCCAGGGTTTTCAATTGCTCCCAGAGTTTTTTGGGATTGAATCTAAATTCTTCAATTTTATCCCTAAAGAAACTACTCTTGGCCTTTTTCACATCCCTTTGAATTTTATTTCTTAATCTGGAATACTCAGAATACAATTCAGGCTTTTGTTCTTTCTTGAACCTGTATAAAAGATTATCTCTCAATTTAATTGCTTCTAAGATTTCACTAGTCATCCAAGGTTCAGTGTGATTTTGAGTCTGATTTCTTTGACAGGAGCCAAGGTTTCAATAATATTTGATAAAACTGTTTTAAAAACACACCATGATCTATTGACATCAGTACAAAAAACCCCAGACCAGTCTGCCAGTGAAATGGCAGTTAACAAAGCATCAACGGTGTAATTTTTCATTGATCGTATCTTGACAATGTTGTGATGTTTCATCTGGCCTTTGACAACTAAAAAAAAAAAAAAAATCAACAAATGATCACTCATGCCAATATTGATAGTCCCTGACTGGCATATTTTGTTGCTGTTATTACAAATGATGTGATCAATAGCACTAGAACTAGTTGAGGTGACTAATTTTTGGGATTAAAAAATATTATCCTGTTTTGCCCTGAGACGAATATTCGTCTCAGGTTTTGCCAAATGAAACATAGCTAAATTCTAATCCTTTAGTTAGTCCTAACTATAGCAATAAAAGTCAGATTTTAATATTTGGCCAATTTTTGGAAATAAGGGCCAAATACATGCGTTTTTAAGGTGTTTTTCGTATGCTGTGACAATTTGCCCAAATTGCCAAGGCTAATTTCAGTTTATGCATTCTAATGTTTGGAAAAGACATGTTTCATTCTTATAACCAATCATTTAATTAAAGTAACACAAAAAATGCCAAAAATGCATGTTTTTGGCTCTTTTTTCAAGAAATTAGTAAATAGCGAACTTTTTCTTGTATTTCTAGTTCATGAGTACTAAATGAATGATTAGGATTGAGCTACATGTAGGCCTACGTTTCATCTGGCAGAAGTTGATAATATTTTTTTAATCCCAAAAAAGTAGTGCTGTATTTTTCTGGAATGGGGAGTAAAGCACCCCATAGGGAAAGATGGGGTAAGTGGGACAGTGGGTTAAGTGGACACTTACTATATTACATCTTCATCACAGCACTACCGAATGGTGACTTACCCCATTTCCCGGGCCCCATTTGCAAATGATGTTATAATTTCACTGCTCAATTGGAGTTTGTAGCCTACGGTATTTGAGCTGCAGGAGATGCTTGAGACCAACACTATCTTGATGCAGTGGCGGCGCCAAGGGAGGGGGGGGGGGCATGAGGGGGCAAATGCCCCCAGTTACAACTCTTTCCCCCCTGTTTCCCCCCAGTACTAAAACCCAAAATTACGAACATTTTGCTGCAATTTTGCGCAAAATTTGGTGATTTTGCCCCCCTAAAATTCACTTTGCCCCCTCAATGCCCCCCCCCCTCCACCAAAAAAATTCCTGGCGCCGCCACTGTCTTGATGTGGCAGTCAACTTTGAGGAATTAGGGCCTATACTCATTTATTACCAAATATTTGAAAATCTTTGCTGAGAATTATGGACAAATTGAGAGTATTTTTCAGGTTTTGACCCCTGTGGAGGTCAAATCGTGACCTTTGACCTTTTAGCTTATTAAGGGGGCGCAACACTAAATAAGTGTCCCATAGGATAACGTGTGATTTTGGCCTACTTCGAGCGCCATTCCTGGCGTCCTGTACTTGGCAAAATAAATTTGGTATCAAATTAAAGCTCTGTTTCTGTAGATTGCAAAACTTTTGTCGGCATATATAGATGACCGTTGACTTTTTTCGCTATTTCGCGGTGCAAAAAATATGGCCTAAAAATATACTAAATTCACCACTCACATTTCAAAATCGGAAGTTGTCTTCATCCGCCACAGAAACTTGCTTTTGAGATAAAATGTCCGGTTTTTTCTGCATGTTATCATTGAAGACACTTGTCGAATTCATATGAGCTGATATTGAGTGATTTAAAGTGAACATGTCGGTAGATATGGTCGCTATACAATCTCATATGGACTATATTAGCCGAATTTCGTTCTTACATAAAATGCGTATAGTGATTTAGTGTTGCGCCCCCTTAACTAACTCCAGAAGGGTATATCACACAGGTAAAACTATACTTTTTCTGGATCACCATGACAAGAGGAATAATTTGGAGAACTTTTCAACAGCATTTGAGCAATTTGAATTTTGACTTCTGTGTGAACTTTGACCCGGTCTTTCAGTGAGAAGGCCCAAAACAAGGAGTCTTTCAGTGAGAATTTGGAAAATCTTTACCAAGGGGTCATTCAGTGAAAATCATTTGGGTCAAAGTATAAAAATTTGAATTTGAAAAAGTTGAAGAAAAATAATTTAAAAAACAGGGTCATTCATAGACTATGCCATGATGAAAGCATTCAGGTGAACTCGAAATTATACTGATATTTATTACCGGGTATACATCAAAATACAAGTATAAAATTGTTATGAAAAAGTTTATATAATTATATTAGTGACAGTAAAAGTAAAATATACGTAGGCTTACTGGCTTATATTATTGAATGCAACATATCATAATATCATAATTATATTGGCACTTCAATACTGAACAATTACAATCTACCGTACCAGTTTATTAATCGCGAAAGCCCGAGTTAACTTGGGAAGCTAACGAACAGAGGGAGTAAGGTGACTGAAAAGATCAGATGTGAAACTCTAGGGCCTATCAATTGGGCACAAATTAATTAAATCAGAGTTTTAAGCTTAAATGCAATATCCAGAGTAGCATATGCACAACCGGGATGCACAATGGACAAGTAGGGCCTACTTAAGTGGCCTGCGTCATTCATTATGAAATTTCTCCAAAATTTGTGAAAAACGGGGTTTTTTGGTTACAGGAAAACAAAAAGTTCAGTAAAACAAAAAAGGGGGTCATTGGGTGAGAGGGAGTTCAAACATGGGGTCAATGCGGGGGTCAATGTGGCCGCACTGATCATCCATCACCCATTTTTAGAGAGTGCCCCCCCCCCAACGGAGACCACCATCTCCAATTCTTGGGTGAACGCCCAATAACCGGGAACTTACCCACCAGAAAGGATTATGCCCCCCCCCGCCCGCCTATTATATTTGTGGGGAGCTGTGGGGGTGGAGCTCAATGTGGAGATAACTCTTTTTTTAACTCGCCTTCTTTGAACTCGCGATTTACTCGTCCCGACTCCCCCACATTTACGTCACTGTTTTCATCGCACATGTATAGCAGTGCATACATGTACAGGCACAGCTGATGATGATAGTGGTTCAGCTTGCTTGAACACCCGGCTTGAACAATAATCATATTCGGCTAGTGATGTATGAATACAAAGAAGTGCAAACTGTCCACGAATTACACAATTATGTAAGTATTAAATCTTCAATAAATCGGATATTCGGATGTCACGACAAGCCGATGTAAGCTTTCCTATGTCATGTAGGGGTATGTGCAGCCGGTATGTAAACTGTGAATGATCAATGATGACGATCGATGCATGATGGTCCGGTCCCCGTGATGGTCATGATCGGGATATGAGTATGGGGCTCGGATTATATGCCGGGGGCGTATGGATTGTAGATCATGCCTGGGGATTGAGCTCCATTAATTTATCTTGAATCACCTGCACCCCGTCCTGCAGACTTGGCTTTTTAAAGCCAAGAGATCCCTGCTACAGTACAACAACATGGTCATGTTTACAAACTAGTCCGAATAATCAGACCCAGAACAAAATATTAATTTCTGACATGATCTTGTACTGGGTCTGAACTGTTTCCATATGAAATCTTGATGGCAAATTGGACAATAGAAGCACATGGTTCTACGTGACAGCTTTTTAATCCCTATTCAGGTTACGTGAATCACGCTATTGTGGACCATCCTTCTGATACTTGAGTGTTTGGACACGAGGAACGGTTTTTGTCTACCTCTCTGTTTGTAAACAAACCAGGAGGTCGAAATCGCCCTCCTCGCCGAATACGAAAGTCAGCGTAATAGTACGGCACTATTTACAAACATACTTGCGAATGCTTTAGGCATGGTACACTGTACTTCCATGCTTTAGGTGAACAGACTATAGCAATGTGGCGTGAGCGAATTGCTGGTGCAATGAGCCCTGCACGCGTTGTTGTATTGCTGGCCAATATTGCCAAAACTTTACACAGATATTACAATCTTTTGCCATTTTTGTCTGATACCATTCTCTCTGACCCCCCTAAATTGTAATGCTTCCGTCACCACTGATTCCAATCATAAATGGATACCGGGGTACTGTGTTGCATAAACATATACTTATGATGAGCTACTTTACAAAATGATAAAACCATGCCCCCACTTTTGTTGGTCATTCAGGGGAAAAAATAAAAATTTGCTCCTATTTATTAAATCAGACTCCATTCAGGGGACTGACTGAACAACCTGCCCCCACTTTCAATGTGCTGCGCACGCCATATCAATGACATGGGTACAATTTCATTGCACACGAATACAAATTTTAATATCATTAATATGTTTCCTCTGTCCTTTGATGTAGAATAGCACATTATAATGGGGGGTCCAAAATAGTTTTCATTTGAACCTAATATGACAGGGAGGGGTCAAAAAGTTTTAGGTCCATCAAGAGGGGGTCAAAAAGTTTTGGGTTCACAAAGAGGGGGTTAAAAAATTTGACATGAAAAAAATATTTTCCAGTCCCCCCACCAAAGTATTTGTGAACACTCCCTTCATTTGACCCGGGGGAGGCACTTGAATATATGAAAGTGACGTACCTGTGCCCACCAGCATACGAAACTAGGGGTCTCTCAGTGTTAAAATTTTCAGAAAAAAGGGGGTCATTCGGTGTTGGCAATGTCAAAAATGGGGTAATTTTGTATGGGAGTGCCCAAAATTTAACATCATTAACAATTAAAAAATAATTACCCAATTTTACAATAAAAAATAGACAAAACTCATTTGTTTTTATCAAAATGTACGCCTCAATTGTTTAAAAAAGGGGGGTCATTCAGTGTAAGCTACTAATAAGGCACTTGAAACTTGATTCTGAGTTTAGCGTCCACCGCCCGCCTTATGAATTTTGTGCCGCGTTTGAGATATTAAATCTGAAAATAATTCATTATTTTGCAAATTACTACTAAACCAGAAAGAAAATTTTGTTCTGCAAAATTTTTAAACCTCTTTTTTTGTATTTGAACCCTTCAAAAACTATAGAAAGCCTTGAGAACTATTAGATGAATTCATCTAAATATTTTAGCATTAAAAATATACAGGTTTTTGACCCTTGCTCTATCAATTATTTCAATTCTAGCTATTACGCAATAAAAGGCGCCGCCAGCGGTTTGCGATGTAATCGTGATGTATCATGGGAAAAGGTCGACATCAAGTCCATAATCTGAATATTACCATGCTATTACATAGGAACACGTGACAATATTTTTATAGTTTGTCAAAATAAAGGTGTTACTCGCGAATCGATACTCAATAATACTTAATAATGTGATTTGAAATGTGCACAATTAATTTTTTCTCTATCGATTTGCGTGTAATACCGTTATATTGACAAACTAAAAAATATTGTCACGTGTTCCTATGTAATAGCATGGTAATATTCATATTATGCTGACTTGATGTCGACCTTTTCCCATGATACATCACGATTTTCCCATGATACATCACGATTACATCGCAAACCAGCTGGCGGCGCCTCTTATTGCGAATAGCGAGAATTGTACCTTTGGGATACCAGGGTACACTAGAAGAGAAATCAACCTAGCCAAATGTTTTTACCAGATTGTTGTAAATAATTTAACTAGAAAAGACCTAGTTTTGACAAATTAGTGCCAAAAATTTATTTCATAATGTTCTGCATGATTGTTATTTTTGTATTTAATGACTCAACCCCCCCCATTTCCTCCTATCCTCAAATGTATACGCAGAGGGTAGTACAAATTGGAGTGAAGAAGACTGGCATGGTATAGGCCTACTTCGGAATACATTTAGTTTGTTTTAAAACTTGAAAAACAAAAAGCAAGATAATTATACTTTTATAAATGTTTATGTGTGTTTGTGACACCATATTGCGACTTCATGATACCCAATTAGAATGAACAAAAGCGCATAAGCATTGGTAAAAGGCCGCTGATAATGAAACCTTGAAAATAATAAATAATGAAATAGTTGCCTCATTATGAGCTGAAAAAAATGGGACGCTAAACTCAACATCAAGTTTCATTAGCCTAAAATGGGGTCATTGGGTGTAGGATTTGCCAAAAATATTATGGGAGTACATGTACTCCCATGGGCACTTGACCCATATAATTTATTTTTGTGATGAGATAATTGCACATGGAATTTTAGAGGGATTTTGATAGCAGTTCCACATAGAAAAGCTGCTCTATCATGAGATTATGCTGTTTTGTTTTTTTAATTGATGCATAAAAACGTTGGCTGAATATTTTTGATGAAAGTCAACCTTTGACAAGATGTAACTATTTGCTGCGGAAAGTGCTATGACAAAATGATCTTTTCAGTTTTGGCTTTCTTTACTCAAGGGCTTTAATATAAAATGATGTGGTTTGGTGGCAAATTAAAATTCACCTTTCATACCTACCGTATTCATTCCAATAAGCGCCCGGGGCCACGGTTGTTTGATATAGAATTGGCTTCATTATTAAGAAAATGCAAACTATAGATGGCACTATTTATCATAAATCATATTTCTTAATTTGCAAGGGGTAGGTAATCAATACTGTCATTTAAATGGAATAGGTGAAACAAGCAACAAAGATATTTTTGTAAACATACATGTATTTCATCAAAAAATAAATGAATTATTATTATTAAAAGCCTGAAAGAGTAATTTCCAGTATCTAAATAGCGCCACCAATCTTTTCATAAATAGATACATTTTATATCCGAAAAATCTTTAAAAAATGCTGTGAAGAAGTGAATAATGTTGTAAATAAGGGAAAATTAAAGTTGAAAATTACTCAAAAGCATCTGTATACATTAATATTGACCGCTTTAAGCTGTTTAAGCCTAAAAATTGGGCTGTACATGATGTTTTATTAAAAAAAACTAATAAATGATCACATCAAACAACCGTGGGGCGCTTAACAAAGTCATTTTGGTGGGCGCTTATTTTTTTACCTCATTTACCTAATTTTTTCATGAGGGGCGTTTATTAGAGACAAATTTACATATGTTTTAAAAGGGTCCTGAGACGTTCTAGTAGCTTTTCTGATGCAGAAAATGTATTGCAAGTTTACGCAGGACTTGTGGTCCTGCAGCTATTTCACTGTATCAATGTCTCTCTGTCACTTCAACATTAATGGTATCCTTTAAGTCGACTCAAAACAAATGATGATATCTCTGTCAAGCAAGAAGTTATTGTCATGCTTGTGGTCTGATTTTATTGCTAAATAAAATGCACTTTCAACCCTGTAAAAAGATATACTTGAACTTTTTTAATACTGACACTGTGCTTCATAGAATTCAGAATGGGCAGGGTGGCGGTGGTGGGGGATGTGGTGGTGGGGGATGTGGTACACACAAACTCTATGGGATTGGTATTTTTAGTGCGTAATCTGCTTCTGTAAAGGCTATAAATTGGATTTGGACTCTATTTAGCATCTAAAAGACTAATGGACTTACAGCTAAACAATTCTACAAAATCATTTATGATTGGTTTAGTCTAGAAAATACAAACTTTTCCATACAAAACTACCCATTGTCATATTAAACACTGTAGTAAGTAATGCAGATGTCTTCAAAATCTAAAAGTTACTGTAAAATAAGCACCGGAGGAAAACGCGATCGCGGTTTTTGCGGCCGCAATTGCGTTTTTGGGTGAAATTGCGTTTTTTCAATTTTTTTTTTTTTTTTTTTTTTTTTTAATTTTTATTTTTTAGAAGTTATAGACCCTAAATTACTTGTTATTGAAGGTTGGAACCTCCAAAATACTGCTACTTAAAAAAAAAAAAAAGATTTAAAAATTCTGAGATTTTTGTTCAAACCTGGATAAAGTTGTACATTTTAATTACTGTTGCTTCTATTGAACAGCCAGGGACATATTGAATTAACATGCATTGCTAGCTGTTCAATAGAAGCAAAAGTAATTAAAATGTACAAATTTATCCAGTTTTGAAAAAAATCTCAGAATTTTAAATCTTTTTTTAAATTTTTATGTAGCAGTATTTCGGAGGTGCCAACCTTCAATAACAAGTAATTTAGGGTCTACAACTTCAAAAAAAAAAAATTAAAAAAAAAAAAAAAAAATTTTTGCGTTTTTTCAGGAAATCGCGTTTTTTATGCGTTTTTGGAATATCGTGGTGCGTTTTTGGCTTCCAAAATCGCGTTTTTTATCCGGTGCTTACTGTAAAATTTTAATTACTTATCCTATCATAGTCAAAGTATAGATTTTCTGAAGGGAAATTTGATGAGGAATCTAAATATGGACATATTTTTCCGTATGGGTTAGGAGGAAAATGTTTAGGTTCAAAATATGTTGAATTGTAAAAAAATCTAACATACTTTGGGACACCCTATATTTCGAGATTACCAAACAGCTGTGATTTTGTTTTCTTCCAAAGTCAGTTGGCTCTCTGTATCCTCTAACCAAATGAATGTTGTTTACTTCCAGTTTATTACTTTAAGTTGGTAATAAGCAATACATTGAGTGGCCCATTTTTTATCAAAATCTTTTTTATTCCACCCTGTATAACACCCTGTATAACTTGCAGGTCACCCTGTATAATGAGTTGAAATGTATATATTTGAATTGCTTATGCCTTCAGCTTTCCAAAAATGTATACTTTTGCTAGTTTAGGGTTGATGATTGTGGAGATAATCTAATTAGAAACCCGGTTGGTGTAAAAATTAATAATATTTGTCATGTAACGCTAAGGGTGGCGAGTTCATGACACACGGTTATTGGGGCATGAGCGCTTATTGGAACGAATGCGGTATATTCAATACGGTACCACTGAACGGAGACAATCCATGTTAATTCAACAGATGATTCCGGCACTATCCTCTCAGAATTTCTTAAAGGGGTGGTGCAATAATTATGTGTACCCCCAGGGTGGTGAATTATAGGGGGGGCAAAGATTTTTTGGCAGGCCAAAATTGTGGGGTGCAAGCATTTTTTAGCAGGTTGAAAGATTTAAAAAAAGGTCTAAAAAGGTGTAGGAAATCATTAGGAACATGTTCAAATATATGCAAAATTTCCTGCTATTTTTCTGCCTATTTTCTCGGTGACTACGGGTCGCATATTCCTCAAACTTGGTGGGTGGGTGCAGCTTGGTATGAGGAAGAACGAATTTATATTTTTTAAGGTCAAAGGACGGGGTCAAGTTGAATTGAAGTGTAATCAAACAAAAGTTTCCACGATGACCTTTTTGTCGGGCCTACGGTTAAGAGGTCACAGGTCAAGAAAGGTAAAAATTTCAAACTGCTCCTATGGAGCTCAAACTTGGTGGGTGGGTGGACCTTGGACTAACAAATAAAAGTTTCCACGGTGACCTTTTCGTCAGACCTGCGGTTAAGAGGTCATAGGTCAAAAAAGGTAAAAATTTCAAATTGCCCCTATGGAGCTCAAACTTGGTGGGTGGGTGGACTTTGGACTAACAAACAAAAGTTTCCGGTGTGACCTTTTCTTTAGACCTATGGTGAAGAGGTCATAGGTCAAAAAAGGTAAAATTTCAAATTGCCCCTGTAGAGCTCAAACTTGGTTGGTTGGTGGACCTTGGACTAACAAACAAAAGTTTCCACGGTGACCTTTTCTTTAGACCTATGGTGAAGAGGTCATAGGTCAAAATTTCAAATTGCCCCTATGGAGCTCAAACTTGGTGGGTGGGTGGACCTTGGACTAACAAACAAAAGTTTCCACGTTGACCTTTTCTTCAGCCCTACGGTTGAGAGGTCATAGGTCAGAAAAGGTAAAAATTCTAATTGCCTATAGAGCTCAAATTTGGTGGGTGGGTGGGTATACCTTGGACTAACAAACAAAAGTTTTTATGGCAACCTTTTTGTCAGACCTACGGTTTTGAGGTCATAGGTCAAAAAACATTAAAATTTCAAATTGTTCATGGAGCTCAAACTTGGTGGGGGTGTAACTTTGGCCAAGGAAGCTCAGATAAATTTGCGTTCTTTTAACATGTTTTTTGAAAAAAAGATTCTATTTATTTATTATATTTTTCAATATTTTGTGCAATAATGTTATATGTACCAGTGATGAAGTGTAATGAATAAATAAATCCTAACATAATTCACCGGAATATGTGTGTCTGTCTGTCCATCTGTTTGTTTGGGTGTCTGTCTGTCCGGCTCTTTTCTTGGAGACTAGGGGTCCCACATTGCTCAAACTTGGTGGGTTGGTGCATCTTGACCCTAGACAGAACCAGTTTGTATTGGTTAGTAAGTCAAGGTCACCTGAAGTCATCCAGGTGTCATCTGAGGTCAAATTACTAGAAACTGTCGTATGGGAATGAAACTTGGTGGGTACAGTCAACATTTAGGGACAAATTTTTGGAAGGTCATTTTGGGGTCATCCAGGGTCACCCAGGATTCATCCGAGTTCAAATTACTAAAAACTGTCGTATGGGCATGAAACTTGATGGGTACAGTCAACATTTAGAGCCAAATTTTGGAAGGTCATTTCGGGTCATCTGAGGTCAAATTAGTAAAACTGTTGGATGGGCATGAAACTTGGTGGTTGCAATCACCATTTAGAGCCAAAGTTTTGGAAAATCATTTGGGGTCACCAGGGGTCATCTGAGGTCAAATTAGCAAAAAATATCGGATTAGCATGAAACTTGGTGGGTTCAGTCGCCATCAGCCAGGTAATCGCGCCCAGACGAGAACCGCCAAATACGGGTAACCAAATAGTCTATAAAATAATACCGGTAGTGTGTCGTGTCATCACTGTCTGTTAGTCTCTCTGTCTGCCTTTTTCTCGGAGACTAGGGGTCACACGTTCCTCAGACTCAGTGGGTATGTGCAACTTGGTCCGAGCCAGACCAAGTTTGCATTTGTTAGCGGATTTCACCCCAAGGACCCCATCCTGGGGTCTTACTCTTACTCCCCAGAGGTTGCTATGGCCAGTCACTCTTATTAACACCGCCTATTTTCTCAGAGACTAGGGTCACCAACTAGTCTATATTCATAACCTCATTAATAAACGCGATGCGTGCGATCCAATCATATTTTATTATTTATGCAAAACGCTAACGCAAATCGAGGTCATTAATATCTCACAATTGACCGCAAAATGCGTAATTGTTCCAATGTCGCACACAATTGACTTCTGCGTGCGCGGTATTGAGCGTCCAACAAACTGCTTGCGGCGCTGGCTGCGTATTTGGATTATGCGCGCTACCATATTTGCACAGATTGTGATACGCACTTTTGTTATTGGTCGTTCAGTTTTAGCCTGATCGATTTTTGGCAAGGGAAGATGTAAAAATCATCTATTTTTATAAACTTTTGAGCAAAATTTTGTGTTATTTTGTAAGGTGAAGAGATTAAAGTGATTTGGTTATGAATGAGGTTAATAACTTTTGCATCGGTAATATATCGGGCATTGTGAAAAATCTAAACATTTTGCTTTGGACCTCGGAATATCCCTCGGGGCTACGCCCCTCGGGATATTCCTCGGTTCCAAAGGCAAAATGTTTAGATTTTTCACAATGCCCTCCAAATAACCGATGCGCAGTTATTAACCTCTAAATAATACTGGTAGTGTGTCATGTCACTCTGTCTGTGACTCCATAGGTATTTGAAGAAAGGGATTTCGGACATTGCGGCCAGCTTCTCTGTCTGCTTATTTTCTTGGAGACTAGGGTCGACGCTTCTCAAACTTGGTGGTGGGTGCATCTTGACCCCAGTCAGAACAAATTTGTATTGGTTGGGGTCATCCAGGGTCACTCAGGGGTCATCGGAGGTCAAATTACTAAAAACTGTCATATGGGCATGAGACTTGGTGTGTAAAGTCACCATTTAGAGCCAAATTTGGGGAAGGTCATTTCGGGGTCATCTGACGTCAAATTAGTAAAAATTGAAACTTAGTGGGTACAGTCACCATCAGCCAGGTAATCGCGCTCAGCTGAGAAAGGACAAATTTGGCACAAAAATAACTGATTTTTACCCTAAAGTTGCTGAAGTCAGCAACCTTTTACTCAAATTTCGCAAATTTCCCAGGAATTCTCAATAGAATTAGTAGTGTTTATTATTGTTTATTATGTATCAAAAATGGTTAATAAAAAGGCTCATCGTGCATTACCGAGGAGGGTGCCACGGGTGCGGGATATGTGTCGGCACATCAAGTTACCTGCCAATCAAACATTTTAAAAACAAAATAGGTTTTCCTGTTTTTATGCCTCCACCAACCTGCAACGTCCCGCCATACTTGCTTCCATACGTACCTCAGGATACATTCTTGTAAATATATATGCTGATTGAGTTTAGATTTTCAGTATAAGTGGGCCATGGTCAGAAACTCTGGCTACTATTTTTAGGTGGTGTGCAAGGTCATATCGCTCCTGTTTCCAGTTTTTGCACTTGGTGCAGTAGTGCTGGAATGCTATATTGTATATATAATGCAGAAAAGGATTTACTATTTGAAAATTGCTCCTGTTTCTTCAAATATTGCTCCCGGTGCTTGTAAAATCCTAGTGAACCAGGAGCAATGTTCAAAAACAAATTGCTCCTGGTTCCAGTCTGCTTTTTTTTTCAGGCTTGACTGAGGTCAAAGGTCATTTGAGGTCAACTTGTAAATTAAAATTTGGTCTCATATGACCAGTTCAGATCCTATATTGCAACCAAACTTGGGTCATAGCTGCACTATGGGAACTCTCATCTTTTGATGGTGTTCAAGGTCATATAGTGAGTTGAAAGGTCATCTGAGGTCAATTGTAAAATGCCATTATTTAAGACTTTTGGTTAGAATTTGGTCGAATAAACAATTTTAATCCTAATCCACATTATGGGTACCTTGAATGTATTGGTGGCATCCAAGGTCACATGATTTCCAAGTCTTAAGTGTCACATTAATGTGGACCAGTCTGACATCAAATGTTTCAATTTGAGTGAAAATCAAGTCGACAAGAGACCTGTGGATTTCGAGATCATGAATTAGTCCTTGAAGATTTGGGGTTATTTGGGTCACTGGGGTGGTCAATTCTCACCATTTTATCCACGACATTCAGTAATTATATATCACTTCATCAAAATATTAATAAACATAATTTGGTAATTGTATCATTTCATCAATAAGTAAAAAAAAGATGTAATATTCTTAAAAATGCAATTTTCATCACACTCAAAGCAGGCGGGCAATAGTATACAAATATTTACTGCTCATGAGTGATCTGCTGGAATCTACTGGTCTCCAGTTCAACGAGGGGACCAATAGATTCCACCAGATCCTGAATTTAGAGCAGTAAATATTTGATTGATATCCTTCATTAATATTTTTTTCTTTTTCATTGATTGGTTAAAATATTAGAAACACAAGGCCTTTATCATAGACAGAGTCCTAGGTATACATGTATGCTAGGCCTAGTGCCTAAGTGGCTAGGCCGGGCTTGCTTTGTTTGAATGAATGCACATGCAGTCACACAGCACGCACACAGTTGAGTGGCTAAAGCTTACCGTGAAAATGTTGTAACCTCTGAAATACCGCTGTGAAATGAGTAACTCTGTTATTTCACATACTGCCTGATGCAACTCATATTAAATGTCAGATGAAACCGCCGTATTTGAGCTGCAGAGCTGCAGTTCTGTGGCACTAATGATTTTGCCAAAAGACTGAAGAAGTGTTTTTAAACAGACATACATAAAAAGTTACTTAGAAATTTCAAGAAGTTTCATTTTTGGAAAATTCTCCATATATACCAGCAGGAGAGAATACACTTGGGCACTCAATTTGAAGGTGGCCTTACATTATGACCTTCATCATCCTTCAAAATTGAAAATTTCATATGCATGCACAGTGTTTTGCTTTGTTGAATTTTGTTAGATTTGGCACGGTTAGGGTTAAACTTTATCTCAAATCAAGCAAAGTGGATGTTATTCACTTTTTGCATCAGATCTCTACATATAAATATTGACATTATATCCTTTGAGACCATTGTTTTGGAGTGATCAACAAATCATATCAGTCTGGTATCAAGAAAACAAGTTCAATAACCCACAATCCCATGGTTTAATCACAAACAACATATGAAAGCAAACAAAAGCTTTGACCATGTCAACACACGGGTGTTGAATGGAATCATTTATTATTATGTTTCTTAGAACAAAACATTACATACCGTAATGTTCAATTCGAGACCGTTACAATACCGACACTCCAACAGCTATCACAAATTTGGTTCTTGTGCCTAAGATTATCAACTTTTATGCAATATGTGTTGCCATGTAGTGTGTGGCGATTGGTTTGATTTAGATTTAGATCTAGATTTACATTTTACTAGACAAGCAATTCCCCCCGCCCGCCGCCGGGATCTACCCTTTGGCTCTAGAGCTGCATCAGACTTCGGCTGATAAAGCTATGGGAAATGGTATTTCAAATAGGTTTCAACAGGCAATATCAGTAAGCAGGATTTATTGGGGTGCAGGGATTTAAAAAAAGTAGACCTTACGGGGGTACTACACACCTGCCTAATTTTGTGCCTATTTTTGCATTTTTCTCAAAAATTATAGCGCATTGGGGACAAGTAAGATAAGTATATTATACATGTTATAGGGGCAAGGACTACAACTACTGCACTGGAAATTTTATTTCAGCACGGACAACAGTTGTGGAGTTACAGTCAAAAATGAGGGAAAACCAATATTTGATCAATAAATCAATAACTACTTGATTTGAGTGTGAATTTTCAGTACAGTAGTTGTAGTCCTTGCCCCTATAATAATATACATATCTTACTTGTCACCAATGTGCTATGTTTGAGAAAAATGCAAAAATAGGCACAAAATTGGCCAGGGGTGTAGTACCCCCTTAAAAGTGGACCATTTGTGAATTTATCCTTAAATAAAGAGCTAATTTTCAATGTTTTTACAGAAAAAAGTGGATCATTTTTTTTGGGGGGGTATCGCTTTGGGCACCACAATTAGTACCATTAGTTGACCCATCCCTGTGAACTAAAAGCTTATCAATGACAATAGTACTCTGTTTACCAATGATAACAATATGATAATCGTCAGGTGGTATGTCCATATTAAACTAGATAACCATGATAACTGAGAAATACAATGTGTAATAGTACTTTGGCCAAGTGCATGGTTGCCGGCAGTAGTGCCTATGCTATGTTTGTTGACCACTGAAACTGGTAAGTCTAGATGAGGTGGGATTTCATTTTGCTATAATGGTTTGATGACAATACTGCCATACTTGGTGATATTAACACATAGAGTTCATATAAGATGACAATGACTTGCTGTGTTTTAAAGTGATTTTTGTTCATAAAACTCTTGTTTGAAAAGCTTTTGACCCAGACATCATATCAGATAATTTGTTGTTTTTTTGTACTTTGATATGTTTGGGTAATTATTTTCTATGTTGCAAACATGCATATATATATATACTAAACATGTTAAAGGCATGGTTTTCCTGCTTTCTTCTCTTTTTGACAGACCTTCCTTTTATTTGTCTTTCTCTCCTAGCTCTACTTATATTATAGTCACTGCAACAAATTTGACCAAACTTGATCTTGCTTTGTAATACGAAATATTGGATTGCGACGACAGAAACATGGACTACGAGAAACATGGATGCCTGCATGAAATGTTCATCCGACAGGCCAAGGCCACACCCGATAATGTCGCCATCATCATGGCGGACAGTCGGCAGATGACATTCCGACAGTTGGACCAAGCTACCGACATCCTTGCAACCAATCTACGCATCAAAGGTGTCGTTCCTGATTCAGTGGTCGGAATCTACATGGCAAAGATTTTAGAGTATCCGATATCATATATTGCCATTCTCAAAGCTGGTAAGTCTATCTAATGGGGCTAGTAATATATGACATCTGAATCACCTGCTACAACATGTTCAGTGTTGATATATATATATATATCAGAGAATGCAGCTGGCCCAGGGCAGCTGGGTGGATCCAGATTTTGACAGGGGGAGTCCAGTCTTGGATAAAAAATTCTAACTGGCATCATTTAATAGCCCCTATGTTACGGCAAATGCCTATTCATGGGGAGCGTAAGGGGTTACCATCCCCCACAGTCCCAAACTATTGGACCATAAAAGTGATTATTTTTTAGAGGGGGAAGACCCCACACCCTCCCCTGGATCCACCCTTGAGAGAATGACAGATTCGCACCTGAACTACAGTTACCCAAACCTGAAATATATATCTGTATTCTGATAGATATTTGACACCCAATGGAAATTATTTGCATTGATTGATTGATTGATTGATTACAGTACATTAATTTGTATAATTATTATCATTATAATTATTACATTTTTGAATTGGTATTTTAGCCAAATAACAATATTATTTATACTCTAATTGAATTTGCTTATTTAGGAGTTTAAAAGGAGTACAATATCAAAATTTATCCTTGACCGTTCATCTATAGCTCAATTGGAACAAGGCAAATGTACACATTTAACATTTTAGCATTGGAAAATTCAGCAAACATGGTGTATAGATCTACTAATCAAAATACTAGTAGACATTTTGATTCAGATGTTTTTAATTTGGTCTTCAACATAAGAAGTTAAGTGTTTATAGCAAGTTATGTTTTTGATAAAATACTTGGTATGAGAAATAAGAATTGCCAATTCAGGGCAATCTCCACAAAATACATGCAGTTATAATAAACATATCCAATTATTTCTTTGTTTTCTTTGCTTGCTAGGTGGAGCATACATGCCTCTGGATGTGTCCTACCCTCAGCCATTGCTAGATTCTATCCTAGATGATTCCAAACCAGTAGCAGTATTATCAGTGAAAGAACTAGAACTCAATCTGAAAGGTATGCTTTATTCTCTTCACAATACTGAGTGGAAACATCCCCCTGCATAAAATTGAACAGGGTTTCAAAGAGCTTCAACTTTCTCAAGAAATGATATCAAGAGAAAAAATAATATTGCTTGTACCATAAAATTTAATGCAGTTTCACAAAATGAATTCAGTAGTACATAGTCAATATGCAGGTATAGTAATAGATCATTGTACTAGTCATCTCATCCCCCCCCCCCCCCCACTAGGTTTGAAGCCCGTGGTAGAAATCTCCACAATTCAAGTACAATATCAAAAATTCCAGTTAGAACATCCTGTGCCATATTTTATTAATTTATTGAATCAGTAGTTTATCCTTTTGGCAATTTAAACAGTTTTGCTGTAATATTACATGTATGCAGGTGTCATTATTATATTTATATAATTTATATATGATCTCTTATTTGTATATGTGAGTGGGAGCATGAGAGAGTACCAGGTGTTTTGGAGTATGTTAGCGCTCAGAGATATGTGTGATTGTGCGGTGTGGCTGTGGTGTGAATTAGCATAGATTATCAATTTTTTGAGAATCTATGGAATTAGGTATGTGTGTGTGTGAGTATATTGTGCAGGTGTGGGTGGCTGTTTTCTGTGGTGGTTGGGTGTTGTTTGTGTTCAGAGGTGAAGGGACCATGTGTGTGTGCATCTGCATGCAGGGGTGTGTGTGCACTCACCCCTACATACTCGTAGTGCAGTCTAAACGAGGAGACGGAAAAGCATAGTGTGTGAAGTGCGTTTGGGTGTACACACTCTACGTACAAAACGAGGAGTTTTCACAGGAATGTGAGGAGGTGTGTGAGGAGAACTTAGCAAAAATATAATTATGGAACTCCTCGAATTGGAGGCAAAAATGCCAGAAAAAGATGTCCTAACCCCCCTATAGGATTCTCCACTTTTAGAAGCTCCTCGAATTACTGCTTTTTGGGATTAACCTCCTTGAATTCCTGTGTTTGTAAACACACACCTGTGTACCCTTTTTCCACCCACACCCGACTCACACCTGTATGCTGATGTTTTGATATGTGGCAATGTCCATTTATGCTTTATATGTGCAATATTTTTCACCTTTAATCTTGCATTTGAATTCAAATTTGTTGTTTATATATTTTGTATTTGTAATTTTGTAATATTTTGATGTCTTTGGTTTGGTTTCAATTTGGCCTTAGGGCCACAATGCTTCTTTAATGAAATGAAATGGAATGAGATGTGGAGGTTATTCTTAGTCAGTGGGAGTGGTCTAGTTCGTATACGCGTTTTTGGTGGGACACTCGCTAGGTTTCTGGTGCCGTTTATCAGGCCGTAGTCGACCCCACGTCCTCCTGCGTCTTGTTAATGCCTTACACGCTTGTAGAGTTGCGCGTATGTATCGCGATGTATGCGTAGACTAGTGCGAATACGTGACGCTAGCTAGCAGTACGCCGCAACAGAATACGTGAAGTTGTAAACACGTTTCGTTCATTTTATAATGAGGGGAGTTTTTATGACGGTAACTTAGTTTTTGCTTTAAAAAAATAGTTTGCAGTTATTAAAATAATATTTAACTGACTAAGAATGAGAATAAGCGATAGGAATTTTTATTTTTGCCTATCCTCTACCTATGATAGGCGACAGGCAGGTCCAATATTTTTTATCGTAGTGGATACCGCTGCGCCGGCATCCACTACTCAAAATATTGGACCTGCCTGTCGCCTATCACACGGTAGAGGATAGGCAAAATAAAAATTCCTATCGCTTATTCTCTAATTCAAAAACACAGCCCCAGCCCACGGTTGCTTGATGGCATGTAAAACTAAGCCTTTTTTTAAGAAAAGTTGAACAATGATGGCGCTATTTATCATAAATCTTGTTTGTATCTTTACAAGGGGTAGACACTTGTATAATGGCATTAAAACATCAGCAAAAAGACTACCAAATGACAAGGGTATGACTCATATTATTTGGCTAATTTCAATTTATGATATATGTAAATAGCGCCCTCAATTTTCACACAAATGTACAGAAAATTACCACCAAAAAAACAGAAAAAGATGAATAATTTGATGTAGAAACAAAAATATATGTTAAAAATTGCTACAAAATAGTTTATTAGCATGATTGCTGTTGGTATTATTCAGGTCAAGAATTGAACATTATATAATGTTTTGTTAGAAAAATTAATAAATGATCACATCAAACAACCGTCCTATCATAAATAAGAAAAACAGAGTAACTCTGTTTTATTTTCTTGCAGGTACAAAGAATGTGATAACATTTGATGAAGATTGGGAAACAAGATTAAAAGAAGAAAACAGTAAACATGGCATCATATCTGCAGCTCCCAAGGTACATCTTGATAACTTGGCATATTTGGTCTACTCATCAGGAACGACAGGCAAACCTAAAGGTAACATATGCATGCACACACCACACCCACACCCCTACAGGTATTGCATGTACACACCCACACCCACATCCCAGCAAACAGGGACAATTCTAATTGTATCTTTGTATCTATCTTGGTTACCGTAATTATGATGGGGTCTGGTGAACCATGTCTGTTTGTTCTTTTTTCCCTTCCACCAGGCCCAAGTACAGGTGAATGAATAAAAATGGAAAAAAAACAAAAAAACTATCCAAACATGGATGTGGGGTTTTTTTTCTGGTTTTCCTAACCGAGGATGTTGACAATTTTACACAAATTGTTCAATTGTTTTTGGATTTCAACCTGTCAACCTCAAATGCATTATCAGGCTGTTTGCAGTCAATTGCTCATCTCAGCTAAACGAGGACGGTCCTCGGTTGCAGTAACATTTATGGAATGTAAAGTTTCATAAAAACATCAGTGTTTGCCAGCAAACACATACGCATCTCACTCCACCGTCGCTTACACACACCACACCACAGAAAGAAAAGAAACCGTTATTATCTTCAATGTAAGCATACTTACTTGTATCAAGGTAGGGATTATATGCAGGGCATATCCAGATATGACTTACCCAGGGAGCTCAGAGTGCATCCGGCATGAGGGAGGGGGTGCTGAGTGGCTAAAATGTGCCCAAAATAGGTTGATTTTGCTTGCCCCCTTGGGCATAAACAGAATAAAGCATATTAATAATATGTAATTACATGTCATTTTATCCTCAGTTTTGCATAGTCATGTTGTTTTCAACTGGCGCCTTTGATTAACTAGATATTGCTTTCATGCAACTTTGTTGAGTATTTATGTAGATGTAGCTAGAAAGTGGTCTTACCCATCAGTGAAGTCTTGA